>NC_090830.1:80075824-80448324 GCF_028021215.1 Eschrichtius robustus
GTGTGTTCGTATCCTTTGTCCATTTTTCTATTGGATTTCTGTCTTTTTTATGATTATTTTTGGAGCTCTTTGTGTGCATATGTGTGTTTTCGTGTGTGTATAGTTGTGCATATGAATGTGTGTACCCTGTGGGTATGTAACTAGTCCTTTTTCTGTGGTAAGGGTGCAGGTTTTTTCCCCACATTTTTCGGTTGCCTGCTGATTTGCTTTTGGTGTTTTTTTATTTGCTTTATTTTCTGTTTTGTCATGCAGAATTTTTGCTTTATGTGCAGCTTTATATCATCTTTTATTTTATGGCTTTTTGATTTTTAGTTACACCAGAAAGGACTTCTCTATTCCTTGGTTTTCTTCTAGTACTTTCATGGTTTCCTTTTTAAAAAATGTGTTTTAAAAAAAAATTTGGAATGTATCTTGTTATATGACATGATCTGGCCCAGTGGGGACTCAGGCAGGAAGGAGATCAGGAGAAATGAACAGAAAGAAATCATGATGAGGGATGTGGAAGAGGAGTGAAGAGAGAATTAAAATGCCAGCAGGAGAAGAAAGGTGAGAATTGATGACAGCTGGAAGCTGGTAACTATTAGAATACGTGTCATTTAATAGTGACCTAAATATTTTTAAGACTTCAGCTGTACTTAATCCTCGTGATAAAATAGGTAGGCAGTCATTTCTTGTTATAGTATGTTGTTTCTTAAAAAAATCTTATGCAAGTATGGCTCAATGTGTTACGAGTTGATAAAGTTGGGTGGGTACATGAGTGTTGTAGACATGCTATTTTTAATTCTTATTTCTTTGTGCCAATATATTGTTGCACTTAAAAATAGTGTTTAAAAACAGGTGGGGCAAACCTTTGTATCCTCACATACTGGTGTCCAAGTGTACCCTGATGCTTGATGGGCCCCACTTAAATCTGGTGGCAGACGGGGGTCTTAGGTTCAGGTTTTTTTTTTAACTCCTTATTGAGGTTCTCTTTATTTAGGTCATGGGCAGTGTCCTTTATCTTTGTACTTAAATAAACAAAACCAAAATTTCTATGGCTCACTCTCAGTTCAAGAGCAGTAACTTATTCCTATGCATCTTGGAGATGTGAGAATAAAGATGTCCTCTTTTTTTTTTAGATTCTCCACAGTCCTTCCCATGATCAGGACTCATCGTCTGTACTCAGAAACCACTGTTCTCGTCTGAGAGGTCTCTGATTTATGTTCATGGGGGTGTTTTCTGTGCCACCATGGAATAGTTTTTAAGTAATTTCTCAAATATTTGTTGAGCACCTACATGCTGGGTGCTGGGCACTATATTCTAGGTGCTGGGGGTAATGTTTTTGTTTTTTGTTTTTTAAATTAAATTGCCTGCTTTTTTTAAAAAAAATTAATTATTTATTTATTTATTTTTGGCTGTGTTGGGTCTTCGTTTCTGTGCGAGGGCTTTCTCCAGTTGCGGCAAGTGAGAGCCACTCTTCATCGCGGTGCGCGGGCCTCTCACTATCGCGGCCTCTCTTGTTGCGGAGCACAGGCTCCAGACGTGCAGGCTCAGCAGTTGTGGCACACGGGCCTAGTCGCTCCGCAGCATGTGGGATCTTCCCAGACCAGGGCTCGAACCCGTGTCCCCTGCATTGGCAGGCAGATTCTCAACCACTGCGCCACTAGGGAAGCCCTGGGGGTAATGTCTTGAATAAAATTAAGTCCTTGCCTTTATGGAGTTTACCTTACGTAGGGGACAGGTAATAAACATTTTAATAAATTCATAAATGATCATCTCAGGTAGAGGTAATGATCCAAAGAAGTCAAGAGAAAAGCAGGGAGGATGGTGTGGGTGAGGAGGTGGGGCAGGGGGCCGGTTGAGCTTGTGTGGTCAGGAAAGGCCTTTTTCTGAGGAATTGCCTACTGATGGGAAAAATGAAGCAAGCAAAGGGAGAAAAAGCTTTCCAGGCAGAGGGAGTAGCACGGTTTCAGGCTCTGAGGTGGCAAAGAGGAGCCAGCTAGGTGCACGGAACGGCCCTTGTCGTGCAGGTTTAAAGCAGGGGGGCAGGGTGGGAGCCAGAGGCTGACCAGCCCTTCCAGGAGTGAGGGTATCGTGGGCACAGGGCTGACCTGCATTCGCCTCCCCTCTGTTGTTGAAACTGAATGACAGTTGCTGGAGTTGCCTTTCCACTCTACGTTGGTGCTCTTTTTTTCTTTTTCTTTGTTTCCTACTCATTCTCATTTTAGAGCAGTGATAGGAGTCAAACCTCGGATGTGGCCCAAAGTTATAATAAAGTCTTCAGAGTCTCATTTCCTGCTCTGATAGGGACATCCAAAGTATAGGCTTGCCCTTGCACGGCGGACGTCTGGGCCCACAAGGCTATCGGCAGCATGGAGACAGTGGAGGGGTGGGCTGAGGGGAGAGGGTCTGCTTACTTTGATATTAATTCATCTTTGATGGGCGTGAAAAGAAAAAAAAGAACATAAAAAAGTATTGGGGCAGCTCTTCCATAGTCAGGGATAATGGTTTTCCTGGCAGAGCAGTGCCCCTGACACGGCAGGCCTCCCAGGCTGCATCTCCGCATCCCTGTTCTCAGGCTCAGGAAAATGGCTGTCAGTCTATTTTAAGTGGGGAAAATTGAGGACGGTTTTTCAGTGCTATCGCTGGCTTGGTTATGTCAAGTGATTTCTTCGGAGAGTAATAATGGGTGCTGTCTTCAGAAATAGTTGAGTCACAAATGCCTAGTGCTTAAAGTTTATTCGTTTCCCTCCTGTCCTTTCTCCAGTCTTACCCCTGCCTCCGGAATACGGTCTCTCCCAGAGTTTTCTTCCCGTGAAGATGAACAGGCTGCAATTGCTTTCTGGTTTCCTTCCATAGTCCTCTCCTCTACGTGTCCTCCTCCCCCGTCCCGGACCCCCCACACGGAAGCTTTCATCAGGCTCAGTACTTGGAACACATTGTCAGAAGACGGAATGACATCATAAGGAACAGAGTCAATCCGGGGCCAGTGAGGTTAATAAGTTAACTTCTTCCCTCCCCCACCCCAGTGTCGGATAATTTATTTCTTAACCAGTTTTTACCAACCAAATGTTAACACATATGCCTGATTGCTAACCTCCTCTGGGCACCAAACCTGTTTTTTCTTGAGTGCAATAAGTGATTATCCAACTCATGCTGCTCTGAAAAAAAGGTTTTGTTTTAATAAGCAGTTTGCAGTTTGGCTCACAATGCTGAGGAAAGCAACATTATCTCCAGCAGTAAACTCTGCAGTCATTGCAAAGCTTGACAAGAAAATGATTGAGTCTGTTTGTTATACCTTTGTGGAGCTGCCATTGCTGCTGCTGCTGGAAATGTTGCTGTTTATTCAGCAATGCAATAACACTTGCTGTAATTTATGGATGCACGTTCCCCAGATTACTAAAGGTAATATTGTTGACTAAAGGAAAGTATACGAATGGATAGTTTCAAGTTGTTGCTGTCCTTATAAAAGTGATTGACTGTTCACTTTGCACAGGAAAGAATTTGCACAAGCTTCATCCCCCTTAACAATTACAGATTTTCCTTCCTCTGACAGTTACAAATAACATGGCTTGTCCTAAGTGGTAAAAATTTACTGATTCCATGGAAGTTCAAGCCAGAGGCTGTGTGGATGGGTCCTCCCTCCGTTAGCTCCCGGCCAGCTCTCCCATCTTGCCCCTGGGGGGCGCCAGACAAGCCACACCTGGACTGACTCTTGGTGGCCTTTAACCTGCGTGGGTGGCCCCTGGTTCGATAGCTTAAGGTTTAGACACTTGGCTTTTTCTGTAAGTGAGGCTGAGGCGGCCACGGTGACTCATGATGGATGCTTATCACATGATCTCAGGTGGCAGGAGAATGTCTTTGTGAGTGGTGGTTCTGTGGCAAAGATTGGGTGAAGTTGGTCCTTTTGTCCCAGCAAATGTAGACAGAGATCCATGCAGAAGAGTAGAAACGTAGCTGCTCTTCTCAAAATGGTGTTGGTTGAAGGACTGAAAACTTCGCCTTTGGTCACCATGGGCGTACCTGTTGACGGGCTCATGTATTATAGAATGCACTTAGGGGAACTGTGAGTAGAGTAGAGGCTCATCCTGACGCGGAGAGCCCAGCTCTGGGGTACGGGGAAGCTTCTCAGAGGCCTAGGAATTTTCTCTGTGAATGGTAGTTGGTGCTTTCTCCTAGGTCCCAAAGAAATACCACTTTGTGTTTTAAAGCCTGTTAGCTTCTGTGGCCTGATGGCTGACAGGTGGGTGGCATTCTGAGATGATGCCAGGTTTGGCCCTTATTGAGATGGAGAAATCAGCAGCTCCTTGAGCAGCCTCTCAGGGGAAAACAAACAAACAAACAAACAAACAAAACAACCAAAAAGCAAAACTTTGTAGGCACCAAAGGCCAACAGGTTTGAAAGCATCGCTCTCTTTTCTTGGGAAACAAGTAGTTAACAGTACACACACAAATATGAATATAAAATACACGTAAGACATCATGTGTTTTACATCTAAAATTTCCTATTTTTCTCTAAGCAAACTCTCAGTGGGCCAGTGTGCAACGAAACTTACCAGCTCTGTACTGGATTGTGCTTTGTCAGCCCTTCAGTGCTCCGTTGAATGATTTGTTGCTTAATTGGTCATAGTAGGGGGGACCCCGGGCATATGTGAGACAGTGTTTGTTAAATCTCAGTGATTGATGTCAGGAAGACAATAGTTAACAAAATATTATTTATCATTTTGTTAGGTCAGATGTGTGCTGTTGAGAACAGAAGGGTTAACAAAAGAACATCTAATTTACTTACTCTGGGTGGATATTGGCTTAAAGATGAGCTTGAGTTGACAACTTTGCTTTTTCCTATTTACGCCTCACCTGTTCGTATATGTTCACTTTATAATTGATGAGAGATGAAAAGGAAGGCTAGTTTAGTTCATGTAAATTATTCTTTTATCAATTTTATAAATGGTTGTCATTTTCTCCATCTCATTTTATAAAGATTTGACGTGTAATTGTTTTGGTTTATGACATCAATGATTTTATTACGTGAAAATTTTGTTCTTGGGTTTCTTAGCGTAACATACAAATCTTTTTTTTTTTTTTTAAATGTGATGATCCATTTATTTATTTGTTTGTTTGTTTATTTATTTATTTATTTATGGCTGTGTTGGGTCCTCGTTTCTGTGCGAGGGCTCTCTCTAGCTGCGGCAAGTGGGGGCCGCTCTTCATCGCGGTGCGCGGGCCTCTCACTCTCGCGGTCTCTCTTTGTTGCGGAGCACAAGCTCCAGACGCGCAGGCTCAGTAATTGTGGCTCACGGGCCTAGTTGCTCCGTGGCATGTGGGATCTTCCCGGACCAGGGCTCGAACCCGTGTCCCCTGCATTGGCAGGCAGACTCTCAACCACTGCGCCACCAGGGAAGCCCCCATACAGATCTTTCGAGAATCAAACATGTCTGTGAAATTCAAACCCAATTTTATTTACTAATGGCCACTAGTGGCTCATAATGAAAACACTTGCTCTTGGTTGTTCAAATAATTACAAAATAATGGATTTGCTGGTTGTTGTTCCCGGTCAGCATCCCAAGTTCAGTGGGCTCATGTCAGTCTTGACATTAACCAAATTGAGAAGGATGAGAATGTTACAAAGTGGATATCAGTTTATATAATTTGGATAATCCCTATCTCTTATATTTTAGCGTTCAGCTGATGTTGACAGTGGGTTTTATAGCAAATCATAATCTTACTCTATTCTCTAATCTCAATTTCAAGATTAGGCAGCTAATACTGACATGAGCTATATTTGGGGGCCACAATATTCTTTTTCTACATATACATTTATCTGTGTTTACATACTTGTGTGTATATTATACATGTATAACTTTTCTCTCCTTGTAGTCCACATATTTGTAGTGTTTCTGAGTGATAAATGGTATTAAGACAGTGTAAATTATGTGCTTCTAAATGAATAAATATTTTTCCAACCACACTAGATGGTTTTATTAGTCATGAGCTGATGAAGAACCAGTTGAAAAGAGTAGATAAGGAAATTTATAAAAGGGTAGAAAATAAATTCAGTCCAGCTACACTGATGTCTTATCTACACATCTCAACCAAATGAGTTTGAAAACATTTTTCAGGGATGATTCCCTACTGTTTTTTTAAAAACTGCAATGGAAGCTTACACTCCATGGAAGAAAAGCAATTATATCTAGAATCTCAAAGAGAGTACCAGCAATAATGATCATATGATAATCTTTTTTCCTCTATAACACTTTCCACTTTTAATGTTTTACACATGCATGTCTGTATATATCTGTGTGTATCTATAAATGAATAAATGAACAGATATTGTTTACTATGCACTAGACTTCTTACGGGCATTTAATCCTCATTCTCTCTGAGATCTGATTACCTTCCCTGTTGTACAGATGGTGAAACTGAAGCACACACAGTGTAAATACCACTTGCCCCAAGTTACATGACTCATGAGTGGAAAACCCAGGATTTGAAACCAAGATGTCTGCCCACCCCCCAGCATCTGGGTTCTTCATTGATAGGTTTGACTGCCCTGCTGAAGAGAGGAGAGAGGAGGTGACTTGCTCTGTGACAGGATGCTTTGCTGGCACCGTTGTTGCTTCAGAGTTTGGCCAATTGGATGGATCCTCACTTGGCCCTCATTCTTGGGCCCATGTCTCCTTCCTAGGAGTCTCCTTGGCATCCCCATTCAACATGCACTTACAACCAACCCTCAAAGGAAGGATTAAGTTCATTTTTCCGTCTGTGAGTCTGCTGAGAGATTTTACAAGAGCAAATGAGGTGCATGAGAAATTACTCGAGCCGGTTTTCAGCCACACCTTTCTCTGTATGAAGTGGAATTGGAAGGGCTTGAACTGTAAAGGGAAAGGGAAATTTTTTTGTCAACTGCTCTTTGCTGTTTACGTGCTCACGTACTTAGTGTCTCTCCCTCTCTCTTAAGTACCTTATTGGGCCAGAAGATTTTTTTTCTTCAGTGTTAAACTTAATTATAAAACCACGCCTAAAAACCAAGTCTAAATTCTCAACTCTAGTTATTATTTTGTAATGAGGATGCAGTGATGACATGATGTGTTAGGCTGTTGAGCTGAATGGAGTATTTTGGTAAAGGTTTACCTTGACATAGTTTGAATGTTTTAGTAGGAAAAGTGGTCAGGGGAGGTGGGGGTGACGGCCACGTGAAGGGCCTTTGTCTTGGAGAAATCTTGGGTGGCCTTGGACCTCTGCCTCCGGGCCGCACAAGTCAACAGAGTCAAACCGCCTTGCTCTGGCCGCAGGACTGGCCCCAGGTGAGCGGGGAGGGTACTGGGAGGTGCAGCCCCTGCGGTCTGGGATGTTGTTTAAATGCCGTAAGAAGCCTCACTCATTTACTCCTTCTGAGTACCGGAGAGGAAAACGGTGTGGTAATCCTGGCGTAGCAGGTGGTGCTACTTTCATATCAGTATAAAATGAAATTGTGCGGCTGTTTTCTTCCCCCCCGCTCTCCCGTTCACTCTTTTTAATCTTTAAATAAGACGATTGGTAGCCTGTTGGCAAGAAAATGGGCCCTGGATTTTTATTCAAAGTTATACAAGGATGATAGTTGGAATTTTTGGCAGGAGGCACGCCATTGCTTTTCAGAAAGTGCTGTCAAGGGAAGCTTTTTCTGAATTACCTGCTGGGCCTGGGCGCTTTTATGTTGTTGTTGTGACAGGTAGATTTATAAGGCTTGAAATTTGTACAAATCAGTTGTCATTCAGTGCGAGCTGTCAATGTGTCAAGCTGTCAGCCCGCTGCCAGGGGACGCCTGAGGGGGAGTGCAAGGGGGCAACCGTGGAGAAAGGAAATGAGTTCAAACAGACCTGAAATGGAGCTCAGTTCTCCGGGTTTGCTGTCCCCGTAGAGCCGGCATTGATTTTTCTTGATGTTGAGCAACAGCAAACCTTAAATGACATGTTGTTAGCAATCTAAAGTTGCTGTTTATTGTCTTTTAAATGGCAGCAAATCATGCAGAAGAGAATACAGTGTGTATTTGCAAATCGGGCATGTTTAGCAGCATCCTGTTCATGTCACTTTTCTGGCCTGGCTGGTCTCAACCAAGGGACCCGCTGCTCCACTGATGAGTCCAACTTTCTGGAGCATTTTGCAGACGCAGCGTGAAAGGAAGTCGTGTGCTCCTCTCTCCGTGGGCTGCGGATCGCTAAGAAACACGGGGTTAAAGGAGCCGTGAATCAGTGCCGCTGTGGAGCCTAAAAAAGCGAGCTGTGTGTCCCTAGCACGGCTCTGGCTTCCTTTTAAGACGGATCTGGCCTACGCGCCTTCCCAGACAGACGGCCTCAGCAGAGAGGGCTTTCCTGGACAGCGTTGGACCTCGTAGTTAGGTTTTTCTGGGCAGAATTGACGATGACATCCAACTCAAGCAATGCCCCTAGACTTGAAACCGATTATTGAAAACAAAAAACAAAAATTGTCACCAATAAAAAGCAGCAGCAAGATGCTGTTACTACCCAAACAAGGTGGTACATTTTTCCATCTGGCTGAAAAGCATCTTCGTTTGGTGCCCCTTAGTAAATATGCGGCGTGGCTCAAGGGACACTTCACATGTAACCCTCCTGTCATTGTCCTTTGCATACGTACCCAGTGCACAGAGAAATGTGAACATTTTGCAGAAAGTTAACAGGGAGGAACAGGCATATTTTTGAAAAATAAAATTAAATAGGCACAAAGGGCCCGATTTTTTCAGTGTATGGCATTGAGCAAGGAGGCCTGGCTTCCATCCAGATTTTCAAGCCTTTGCCTCTCTGGGCAGCGTGTCCTGGCTTCAATCAGTCGCGTGACTTCGGCCTGTTTCTCTCATCCCCTGTCCATCAGGTGGCATAGAAGAGAGGAGGTGGGCTTGGGGGGCAAGGGGAGAGGACAGGGAGAGGTGAGGGGGCTGGAGGTAGGAGCCCGGAAGGTGACACCTGAGAAGCAGTCAGCACCGAGAGGTAAAAAAATTAATCAAAGATTTCCATCTAGCCATTACCGGCTGGCGTTCACGGCTGGCGTTCACGGCCTCTGAGCCTCTGAGCTAAAAAGTCTGCAGAGAGGCTCCTGGTGCTGCAGAGTTTGTCTTGTAAAAGTGCAGCTGTCCAAAACATGACAGCTACAGCGTTAGCAGGGCCATTAAGAGGTGTAGAACATTTCCAGGGAAATGATTTGAAAAATGACAATGCTGGCTCCTGTGTGATATTAATTATACCCTCTACTCGTGGCAAATAAGCTAAAATAGTTGGCAAGAAAGAGTGAGGTGTCCTGTTTCTGGCCGTCATTCTGATCAGTCACCAGACGGGTGGGGCACGATGGTCGGCAGGTAATTGTGAAGGTGAGAGGTCCGCGCTTGAGTCATCAGTCACGGCTGTCCTGGAGGATGGTCTTAGGGTGAATATGAAATGCAGGAGACTGAGGTCAAGGGGGACGTTCACGGGGAGGGTGGGGTGGTGGCGGGGGAAGGGTTGTCAGGTCTGTCCTCCGTTGAAAACAGGTAGGTCTACACTGGAGTGTGCAGTAGAATTTTTGGTGGTGATAGAAATTACCTCTGTCTGTGCTGTTCAGTATGGTATCCACTACCCATGGGTAGTGCTGAGCACTTGAAATGTGACTGAAGAACTGAATTTTAAATTTTATGTAATTTTTAAGTAACATTTAGATTTAAATAGCCACATATGGCTACAGTATTGGGCGGATCAAGACTCTGGAGGGTGGTTTCTCAGTGAGATTCTGAGGCTGGAGTAGGATGTAGAAGCGAGTGGTGATGAGAGTCAGGACTTATACTGCAAGCCCTTGATGGTGTCACCTAACACATGGCTTTCTCTAGCAACTTCTTACTTTGTTTTACCTTTACCTGACCTGTGGAAATAAGCAAGAAATATTAACCCATTTTACAAATGGGCAGACTGAGGCCCAGGAAGGTCAAATTAATCTGCTCAAGGTCATAGAGCAAGCACCCATGATGTTTGCCAACTTCAAGTCCTGTGCCTCTTGCTTAAGATGCTGCCTCCTGTTCCAGGGGCTCTGATACGCGATTCTTCTTTCTGGGAAGTCTGGGGTCTGTGCTACCTGTCTGCTTGGCCTTAGGCTCTAGCACCTTCTTTCCACGGCATTCTTCATCTTTCTTTTTTCCCCCAGCAAAAATGGGTTTATTCAAGGTCAAAAAAGAATTGCAGTTTGGGGTCTGCATCCATGGCGAGCCATGTGCAAGTCCCCAGGCAACAAGGAGAGGAGAACTCTTTTAAAGAGGGGAAAAGGAAGTTCAGAGGGTTGTAGTAGACAGAGGGTCCCTTGGCAGAATTGAGAGTTGAGGAAGAGTGGCTTTTCATTGGCTGCGCTGTGACCATCTCTCATTGGCTGAGCTCTTGCCAAGCAAGAAGAGGAAGTCTTTCTTCTTCCTGTTTGCCTCTGCTATCATGGTAGGGCATGAGGGCTCCCCCTTCTAGCCTCCTGACTTTATTTTAATTGCGGTTTCTACTTACTAATTTTTTTTCAGCATTGTTCATTGTAACCCCCAATACCCTGCACGTGAAGGGTGTGCCCAAGCCTGAGGCATCCTAGTGGATGCTCCCCCCTTCCAGTGCTGTGGCCGGCCGTACTTTCTGGAAGTCAGCCAGCCCCTTGGCCCTGCCCCCGGGGAGCCCCCCTTAAACCTGTCAGCCCTGCATGTCTGGATTGTGCCTTGGACCTGTGGATCAGATGCATCACCCTTCTTGCCTCCCCACTGATCCTGTAGCTAAATTACCCTATATAAACAAGCCTTTGTTATTCCTGACTGTGAGAGATGTGGGGCTGGCTCTTGGTGGAGAGGAAAATAGACCTGGGAAGAAGGAGGTCATGAGCAGGTCAAAGTGCCAGAAGAAAAGGCTTCTGGGGCTAAAGTTTGCAGATTTGGGGAGTGAGTGTGTGTGTGTGTGTGTGTGTGCACGCATGGGGGCACCTTCCTTGGGTGTGTGTGGGTGTGAATGTGTGCATTCCACGTATGCAGCCACTTATTTGTTTTAAGTGGAATCCACTTGTGAGATTTAGTAAATAAAAAAGTAAATAAAAGAAAGCCTTGGCTAAGGTCAGCCTAGACCTTTTGAAGAACTGTTGAAATGTTGCTGGGCTGTTATCTGCTAATCCTCCAAGTGTGCCTAACACGAGAAATAACATTCAATGTTAAACCGCCAAGTACAGAGAAAATGTCTTGAAATTATAGTGTTTGGTAAATTAGAGATTGCTTCTGTTTCTCCCCTTCCAGAGCTAAGGCAAGGCTGCTTTCCCTCTCCTTGTTTACCTTGAAAACGCACTTTACTGCCTGTGGTGTTTCTGTTAACCTCCCTGAACCCTTGCAATTTCATTCATGTGATTTGTTATTGAATGACCTTTTGAGGATTTTACAAAACGTGACCTTTTCTTGTCAAACATTCAAGGGTTTGTAAAGTGAAGCTGTCACGGGGACTCTGCGTGTTTGCTAATTATAACTAATATGTTTCCCCACATCCTTGGAAATGCAAATCACTTATTTGCTCCATGAATGGCTGCTCTTTCTTGCCTCTTGGTTTGAGATGTCTCTGAGCTGCTCAAAGGGACGTCTCCTGCCTGGGAATTCTGACCCCTCTTCTTAAAGTTGGGGAACAGGAAGGCTGATTGCCTTTTAAGTTAATTTGACCTCTTGGGAACAACGATGGGAGATTCCAGGAGCAATTGAAAGCTTTCAGAACAATCCAGTTCTTCAGAAAGTAATAGGAATAATGGGCACTGTCAAAATGTTCTGTGTGGTTCTGGTACTAGCCTCCTCCAGGGAAAGAGGTTGGTGTTTTTTGTTTTTCGTTTTTTTTTTTCATTTGGTTGTGGAAACAAAGGCACAAATAGGGGAGTTTTGGTGCCCAAGAATAGAATTAGAGGCAGAATCAAGGGGAGGAACATTAGGGCATTAGGATCTTGCTTTACATTCCTTGATTTTGGTTATTAAAAATGTAGTACTAACAACAGCTAAACTAACATTCATTGGATGCTTACCGTATGCTAGACACCCGTGTTCAATGGTTTACAGGCATTATCTCATTTAGTCATCTCAACAACCCTGAGAGTTAGGTATTATTATTATCATTACCAGTTTACAAAGGAAGAGACTGAGCCTCAGATTAAGTAACTTGTACAGGGTCAGTTGGCAAAGGTAGGATTTGATCTAGGGTCTTTCTAAGAAGAATATGCTATACTATCTCCTCCATGAAGGTATGAATGTTGATAGGCATAGTGAAACTGATCTACATGACTGCAGAAGTAGAAAGTAATCTACTTTACTTCAAAAGCTTATTATCTCTGTGTGATTTCTTTTCTCTTTAAGAATACTATCTTCAGTGATGGATAATCACCCTATTGAACTATTGTCAGTTTCCCTAAATCCTGGTTTAAGGAATGCAGTGCTGGGTCAAATCATATGCCATGTATTTGCTGCTCATGGAAGAAGAATTGAGTAGGGCTCCCGAGACACTTCTAAAAGTGCATCCAGTGAGTTTCTTATTAGGAGGAGAAAATAATCCCCAAACATTCTAAATGACGCACAGTTACTGTCACTAATGATTTGTGGTTACTGGAGGAGGGATTTTGATCTTGAGGGGCTAAGAAATGGCCGCTTCTCTCTAAGCTGTATTTGTTAAAAGGGAAGGAATAAAAACCTGGGATAGCATATGGACTGAATAAACTTCAGATTTTCTGAGCTTGGGGGAAATTCCATTGGAATTGTGTGTAAATTGCTGGAAAATACTGTTTTGTTTTGGTTCCCTTCCACACTAGGTAGGGCTGTGTCATAGGGAGGTTGGCCAGCCATAAAGGAGCTGCATGTTGGATTCTTTTCGCAAAGTCTAATATGGAGTCTGCTTTATATCATTCAAGTGCTTGGCCCTGCTCCGTTGTTGGTCCCCTTAGTCATTTGGAAAACTCTCTTTATGTAGGTAGGGGATTACTGGGCTTTTCCAGCTTCCAAGCATAAGTCCTAGGAGAGGTTGTCTTTCAAGTGACTTTCATGTGTTTTCCTTCCTCATTCAGTTGATAGACATAGATGCACAGAGTAATTTGTATCTTCGAAACAATGGAAATTTTTGAAGTGTTGGCTCATATTATTTAGAAAGGGTCATTACAACTTTATCCATTAAAAAAAAAAAAGTTCAGATTGAGGATAGAGGAATGTATTTCACTTCTTTTATGAGTCTGTTCTCAAGAGCTAAGCAATTTGTTGTAAAAGAATATAAGAAATATTGAGAATGAGAAAAGTTATTCATTCTATAAAGCCCTGTCCCTCTTCATACTTCTTTTTCCCACTACAGCCTTTGATCGCTTCATAAATGACCCTCAGTGTGAGAGAAGCTGTCCACCTGCTATTTCAAATGTACTGAAGGTGTTTATGATGGATAGTTAGGTTTCAACTATACAGTAACCCAGCTTTCTACTAAAGAGGACCCTTATATCTTGGTGTTTAATAGCAATGGCTTATATATTTCAGGATCTTACCGTTCTGGATATAGTCAGACTGACCTTAAAGCTTTTTAAAAGTCAGTATTTCATAAAGTGGATTTCAGGTAAAGAAGGAAAATCATGAAAGTTTCATCTTTGGAGCTCCTCTTTTAAATTGAGTCAAGTTTAGTGTCTATTTCGTTATTAGGAATGTACTTTGAAGAATTCTGTCCACTACGGTTAATGAAAATACCCAGGACCATCGTGGCACTTTGCCAGTAATCACTAGCCAGGACTTGCAGATTTATGCTAGTGGCCTGAGTGCATTTAAAAATCTCCAGAAAAATTGTTGAACAGTGAATGGAGTTGAGGGATTATTGCAAAATTCACAAGAATCATAGGGCATTGCAACTTTAGAAAGAGAGGGACAGTGTATTAGGACAGTGATTCCTAATATTCTAAGGTAAAATATTTATGAATCTGATGAAAGCTGTGGCCGTCTGTCCCAGAAAAGTGCACATTAACATAAAATTTTACATTTGGTTTCAGAGATTCATGGATTGCCCTCAACAGCATCCTTGGGACCCCAGGTAAAGCCCCTTAGATTGAGTGTCTCCCAGCCCAGTTAGAGAATCATGCCTGACCAAGGAGGCAACTCAGTCACTGACATGTTGTTCAAGCTTTTTTTTTTTTTTAATTTAAAGCAAACTGTGGCTTTTTTGATGGTAAAGTTATTGTCCCATGTGCATAAATACTATGTCACCGCTACTGAATTGGTGAGGACGGCCAAGGATCTTGATACCTATCAGCAGAGCTATTAGAAATCCAGCCATGAATTGTTGGAACTCTAAGCAATGCGATGTGACAGGAGAAAAACAATGAATTTGGAGCCAGGAGACTTGGGTTCTAGTCTTTTTCCCCACAATGTAACGATGAGGAAGTCATTTGACTTCCCTGATCGTCAGTTTCTTATCCATGAAGAAAAGCAGTTGGATTGTGACCCCCCCAATATACCTTTCAGTCTTAAAATTCAATCAGTTAACCATTCTTTTTTTTTTTTCTTTTTGTCTCCTATTCATATAAGTTCAAGAAGTTGAAGTTCATTGCTGAAGTTCAAGATAATTGCCAAGAATAGGAAGTCAAGACAAATTTTGTTTCGTGGAAAAGGTTTTTATTTAATTTAGGGGTTTCAGAGAGTCCAGAAGAAATAATGAAGATTATATGTTGTAGCAAAAGTGCTGAGCTTTTTTTGGGTGAAATGTAGTGAAAGACATGAAGTTTGGGAAATATTTGTGTGAGGCTACAATTGCTTTTCAGGCACATTAGGACTCAGAAACTCAGCTTATTTGTCAGTGCCCGTGTTTACCAGCAGCACTTCTGCCATCTCGCAGTTATTCTTACCACTGCCTTCTTGGGTGGAGTTAGAGCTCGTAGCAACCATCCTGAAGTTTTTCCTGGAACATGAGTCCTGGGGAACTGAAATGAGGTATGTTACTTCCAGAAATTTGTGATAACAAATTAGAAAAGGACATTGAGGACAACTTCCTTAGTGTCAACCTGGATCCTCTTTTTAAGCATAAGAAAAACAAATGGGGAACGCTACATGATTGTCATGACTATATGGTGGTGATTTCCCTGGACTGAGTAGGGAGAGATGTGAGTTCTCAGTCCTGGTCACCGTTTCTCTGAGTTGGGGTGTGAGTGTCTCCTTCAGAGTCCTTTCTGCCTCTTGGTGTTCCTGCTGCCGGTTGGATGTCGAGTAGCTCAGCTGATAGTAGCTGTTTGAATACAGAAGGCAGTTTGCCCCAGGCTGTATTTTACAGCAGGTCCAGTCAAGACTCAGCCTGTTCTCCATTTGGATGTTTCAAAGTTTTCCGTGTTTGTCCCAAGCAGAGAATAGCACCCAGAGAGTTTTTATATCATAGGAAAATTAAACATTTTTTTTTTCCCCGCCAGCAGTGGGAGGACAAGAAAAGCAAAGGGGTTAAACATCTTGAGAGGCCACTGGTGGGACATTCTCATCCGATTTGAGTGTGACAGCCAGGACCTATGTCCTGAAGCATCCTTTTCTGGGCACATGGTAGCCCCCTCTGCTGGGATGTTGATGATGGAGTGATAGTGACTGCGATGAAAATAAATTATCAGCATTTTAAACATGAAGAAAGGGAGTCACAGATGTGAATTAACATGTTTAAGGTCACACAAGAAGAGGAGGTGAAGCTGGGACAGAAATCAGAACCTCTGGCTCAAATGTCCAAGTTCTTTATCATGATGTGAAAAGCTGAAGGAGAAAGTTGGTGGTGGCTGTAATGGTAACTAACTGGTTTCTCCCAAGTCTTAATCTCCTTCCACATAACCCTCATTTTCTAACAGTGAGATAAGATGTCACTGCTGGTGATGGCATCTCTTGAACCGAACAAAACTGAGACCACACGCATGTGTGCCCCTGCATGTGTATGTCTGTGTTAGGTATGTAAGCAGGTGATGTCAACTCTCTTACCATGTGGTTTAATTTCCTATCCATTGATTCATAAGTGGAAAGAAAATGTCAGAACTCCTGAAGTGCCTTTAAAACAAAGGTGCAAAGTATTAAAACCAGAAAAGAAAAAAAATGCTGTTTTTTTAGAACTTAAGTTCCATTTTCTCACAGAGTCCCAGCGTCTTAAGTGCAGGGGTCCCACCTCAGGCTGTTCTGGCTCTCCCTGTTAGCTCACAGCGGTTCAGACTCCCTCTGCCCAACCCGAGGTCCTGGGTTTCTACTGTTCCTTTGGATTTCAAGTGTTATGGGGACTGGGGACATTTAGAAGTGATGATCTCTTGGCATGGAGACTGCTTCTCCCAAAGCTGCTGCAGTTTTTTTTTTCTTTTTTTTTTCATTTCTTTCTTTTCACTTCCCTTCTGTTTTGTTTACCTTTGGCTTGAATGAGTCGACTGGCATTTCTCTTTGTACTGGGAAAATTCACTATTTGCCAGAAGCAAGAGAGAGGGCAGAAAGCAGGGTTACAGATAGATCTGAAGGCATGTTTGTGTTTGCTTCTCTATTTCTGGGGGCAAGGGACAGTGTTGCCATCCATTAAATATTTATTGTGTTAGCAGCCTCTGGTCATCCCTGCTAACGGAGGCAAGGGATGATATGATAATCCAAAATAGCACAAAGTTCCAAGTTACTTATATTTGGTTTGGCAGTGCATTACAGTAAAACCCCATGAATTCAACCTAATTAGGAAGAAGGCCAGTTTGGATTAGTGAAGCCCAAATTATATTTTATGGAAAATTGATTTTGTAGCTTCTAAATTTACTCAGTAATTTGAATTCGGTATCAAAGTACACGGTAGAGAGTCTCAGGACAGTTTTTAATGACAAGTTTAAAATATTTGGCACAAAATTGTAAGATTTTTATAGAACTGGCTGCTTTCAAAGTGATTAGACATTTCAAAACTGTCCTGTTACGAGTTTTAACTATTTCCATCAGTCTTAAATTGTGAAACAATGGCCTTTTAAGACACATGATAGGGAAGTGAATGCCTGTTAAAAATTTCTGCAAATTTCCAATCCGTTAGATTTGAATGAAGAAAATTGACCTACATGATATTTTTCCCTCAGCAGATTTATTGTCTTTATTATGCATTGTTAAAGCTAATACAGATGGGGAGTCATTCTATGTGATATTGAGTTTCTTGGGACATCATTATGCTGGTCTGTTTTTCTGTTGATGCAGGTGATAATTTTGTGATACTCTAATTCCTGCTACCTCCAGTTTTAGTTCTTTTTTTTTTTTTTTAAATTAATTAATTTATTTATTTTTGGCTGTGTTGGGTCTTCGTTTCTGTGCGAGGGCTTTCTCCAGTTGCGGCGAGTGGGGGCCACTCTTCATCGTGGTGCACGGGCCTCTCACTGTCGCGGCCTCTCCCGTTGCAGAGCACAGGCTCCAGACGCGCAGGCTCAGTAGTTGTGGCTCACGGGCTTAGTTGCTCCGCGGCGTGTGGGATCTTCCCAGACCAGGGCTC
The DNA here is from genome assembly GCF_028021215.1 of Eschrichtius robustus. Taxonomy (NCBI): domain Eukaryota; kingdom Metazoa; phylum Chordata; class Mammalia; order Artiodactyla; family Eschrichtiidae; genus Eschrichtius; species Eschrichtius robustus. The sequence continues at coordinate 80,093,272 of NC_090830.1, forward strand.
GAACCCGTGTCCCCTGCGTTGGCAGGCAGATTCTTAACCACTGCGTCACCAGGGAAGCCCCAGTTTTAGTTCTTAATACACCATCTTCTTGGGTCTCTAGCCCTTTCTTTCCTCCACATTTAATCATCGGTAAACATACACTAAAGCATTACAGGTGAGTTTCTTTTTCTTTTTAAAGTAAGATCTCTGCCTTGCTTAGGTTGTGTAACAGCAGTATTGGCTTTCATTCCTCATGTGAAAGCAGGCAAAGTGACTTAGTGGTTCCCAAATGCTGGTCTATAGACTGGATGTGTTGGAACTACCCAAGGAGCTTACGAAATACAGATTCCTGGGCCCCACCCCTGGAGATTCTGACTCCATGGGTTTTGGTGGAGCCCAGGAATTTCTTTTTAACCAGCTCTCTGGATGCTTCTGGTGGTTGGCTGGAGTGGTTAAAAAAACCAGTAGCCAGACAGAGGCCCAAATTTACCTTCCAGCTGTGCCCAGTAGGTCAGGACTTGCTTGATTTGGGAGCAGCGGGGTAGTGGGGGCCAGGAACACTGAAGGGGTGAACCTGATCCTTCGAGGATCAAAGCTTTGAGTCTTTGAGTCTAGCTCCTCTCTGTTCACCGTTTCTTCCGAAGAACCCCTTTCTGTTACTGCTGCTGCCTGGCTTTGCCTTCTTGGTCAAGGGCCACATTCCATATCTTGGTCTCCAGAGACCTTTAACACCAGCAACTGTTTGTTTGAGCGCAGTGACCTTTCACTTCGTTCTGTCCCCTCAAAGAGGCACCCCACCTTTATTTTCTCCTTAGCCTTCCCTCATTCATTCATGGGCCACAATTAATCTCGCATAGCACCTAACAGGACAGGGCTGCCCTTGCCATAATTAGCAGCTGGGATCGTGGCAGTGGTGTGAGCCCTCTCCAGGCTGGGAGGTGGGCTTAGAATCGAGGACCAAAGCCCAAAGTATTGGCACCAGGAAGCTCCAAAGAAATACTCATAGATTTGAATTGCTACAGACAGTTCATTACTTACTCCACAAAATGGACTTATTAAAAGGCCGTGAAAGGAGGTAATGTCAGTTGCAAGTAAATCTGTGCTACAAATCCAGAATGAGTGATGTCCAGGAGCCCTGGGGAAGCCCGAGTAAAAGGCCACTCAGAGGACCCCCACCTCCATCCCAAGCCCTACCCTTTATTTGGAGGGTTGTTCAGGAGTAAAGTGTCAAGGACTCTGGCTCTTGTCAAAGACAATTAATTGGGACTTAAAGCTCTAGTTTTGGGGAATGAGATTTAGAAAATACTGATCAGTGAGCTTCATTTGAGCACTATCTGTCGCTATACCATCAATCTCCTTTAGTTGTCAGTCTCTGCCTTCCAGGACCCAGTTCTGGAAAGAGTAAACATGGCATTTTAAGAGAATTCAGCAACCTTCTCGTTTGTAAGGAAATTTTTGATTGTCAAGCTCATGGAAGCATTTTATTAGCTTAAAAAGTTGCAAAATTGGGACAAGAAGCTTTGTCACAGCCTTAAGCATGGTGGACACATGTGGTCCCTTGGAAGGAGCCCCACTCTGGACCAGAGGAGAAGACCTGAGTGTATGCTATGGTGAGTTCTGCAATTGTGAAACACTGGTGTGAGCACTGAGTAGAAATGGGCCCCTAGTATGCCTGCTCTGTGCGGTCCTTCCGTGTGAACAGTTAGCCACGGTCATCTTCAATAAGGAAGTCACTGGTAGGCACGGACCGGGCCTTTCCAGTGGGCAGAAGGTGAGGCCTTTACACTTTGGTGGCCAGAAAGTATGTCCGGTTCTTGCCCAAGCATGGCACATCCAGAAGATCTCAGGCGTACATTAAAAGCCTGTCTGGGTGGAGAGGGTAGTATATTTCTAATACCGCCAAATCCTGTTAACTCGGACAAACTGGACTGAAGTACAGCTTAGAAACTGGTGTGCATACTTAGTGTCTTAAAAGAAATAAAGCTTTAACATTTTAAAAAAATGATGGTAAGATACACATCATGTAATGTTTACCATTTTACCCATTTGAAGGCATATGATTCAGTAGCATTTAGTACATTCTGTTGTGCAGCCATCACCACTATCTAGCTTTACCACTTTTAAGTGTAAAAAAAGTATTTAAAAATAACTGACAAATTGTTTCTACCCAGAAGCAGACCTCATTTCTACATGCATGTATACACACACACACACACACACACACACATATACACGCGCACATATATATATACACACAAAGTACATTATATGAATGTCATGGTCTGATGGTGGCCAGAGGGACTTTGGAAATTCTCTGTCCGGCTCTGTGGATGAGGAAACTGTGACCATGACCCCGGGGGCACTTAGGGGACTGGCCCCTGCTTGCGTGGCAGAGGCAGGCCTGTGTTTCCCAATCCTGACACGATGTGTTCTGTAATGTGTTTATAGTTGGCAATACATTTTCCATAAAATATACTATTGAACTAAAGCCTTTGAGAGTAATTTCCTCTTTGCTTGAATGTTTTCCCCTCAAGCCTTGTTTACATTGTGGATTTTCACGGCAAACCCTTTCTTTGGCTCAGCTTAGGCTACATTTTACCACAGATGCCCAATTATAGGAGCCATGAACTTTTCTTCTTCCTGAGTTGGCCTGGTGCTGGTGGAAACTTAAAGTGTGTCAAGTAATGAGGCGTGGTGTGTGTGCAGGGCTGGGGGAGGTGGCCTCGGGTGAAAGCACACCTCTGCCCTTCCAGGGCTTGGGGAGGGGCGAGGCTGGGGACAGGGATGCAGCCGGCTGAGCCCAAAGCTGGCTGGACGCTCGGGCTGAGGGAGGGCAGGGCGCGAGGGTTCTGCCGCGGTGGGGCGAGCGAGAGGCCTGCTTCCTCCACGAGCCTCCCTAGCGGGTGGTGTCTGGCCGGATGCTTGTGTGCCAGGTACAGCCCTGCACGCTCTTGGCTGTGGGGCCAGTGGCGTGGGCTCATGGCAAGCCTGTCTCACGCTCTTTATCCGAGGCTCCACAGTGGTAGGTTACCGGGCAGTGGCGGACTTTGGTTTCCTTTTCTGTTTTATTGCCGTTAAGATATACATGACATAAAATTGACCGTTTTAACCATTTTAAGTGTACGGCTCTGGGGAATTAAGTACATTCACATTGTTGTGCAGTCCTCACCATTATCAGCCTCCAGAATTTTTTTCATCTTCCCCAACCGAAACTGGGTTTGTTATATAGCAGCTCTCCCCGTTCCCCACCTCCCCTCAGCCCCAGGGAACCCCCCCTTCCACTTTCTGTCTCTGTAGGTTTGAGTGCTCGAGGTATCTCATGGCGGTGGAATTAAATAATATTTGTCTTTTGGTGGCTGGCTCACTTCGGTTTTCAGAACGTGACTTTATCAGCAGAGAGTCCATACTGTGCCTTCGGGAGAATTAGAAAAAGGTGCCCCCTCCTTTCTCTGGGTAGATGCAGCCCCTGGCCAGAGCCTGAGCTTGGCAAGTGGAACCTAGCCTGGATTTCAGTCTCCACCTGTCCCCTTGGCCAAACACCATTGTACAGTGAACAACCTGAACAACTGTATGAGTTGGCCCTGTTGACCACGCCCTCCCTCAGAGGGGGGGTTCTCATTGCCCTGGAGCCCTAGCTGGGTGTCTTTTCTGTTACCCATTCCTATTCTTCCAGCCTCCTTCTCTGGTCCCCTAGTTCCCTTTGCTGTTAAGGTTCAAGTTGGTTGATTCCCCTCAGAATGGGGCTTCCCAAGAATGGCAGGTTTTCGGAGGCCGATAGAAAAAGTTGTTGGGACTTTTAGGAACACACAGAACTCATTCAAATGTCATTTGCTGTGAGCTAAGTGAAAATGACTTACGTGGGTTAGATTTCCTTTGGAAATACTCGGGGGGTTACCAATTAAGAGGAAAAGAGCATCGGAAGATAAGTGAGAGGATTTACTTACGCCGATGCCTCTGAAAACTAGTTGAAATATTTAGGAAACTGAAGGTGCAGCTGGTTGGGTGTGCTCTGAACCGTGCTGGGCCCTTTAGCCCTACCTCTTTTAATAAAGCAGTGGCTGAATTGGAAGCAATCTAGGCAATAATGAATGTTCTTGTAAATCTCTTTGGTTAAGAAACTCTCAAAATATGGCTAGAGCTCAAGCAGCACCTGTTTCCTCTTAATTCTACTATAATACGTGAATGATTTTTTATAAGGCATTAAACTTTAATTGGTGCCATTTTACTAAGCAGATTTTAAAAGCAGTGATGGCAGTAATTGAACTTACTAAGATGACTTCTAATTGTTATGTGTGATGTGAAAAAGGTTTTTATCTAAAATGTTGATTATTTTGTTCTGATTTCCAAAGAATGTGCTTTATTTATTTACTTTTTTTTTTTGAAGTGGTGGATGTAGAGAGGCAGTAGCATGGATAAGAACTGATAAGCATGGATTTCCTTGCCCTCTCACTGTGGAAGTATTAGGGGAAATATCGAAGCAGATAGCGATATATAAAATTAAAAAGATGAAAATGAAACCAGTATAAACTCATCTTGTGGAGGAGTTTTTCAGAGTGTGAGCTTTGGCGAGAAAGAGATGAAGGTTGGGTTTTGCTCAGGTCAGAGCCGTGGTCCGGCCTTTTCACTTTGCTTTTGCTTTTGTTGCTCTGCTGTGCTAAAAGCATTCCTCGAATGTGCGCTATTGTGGTTGAACTTCTTCTTTGCCTTTCCTTCATTTGACATTCCTGGGCAAGGCTGTCTTCACTCAGGACACGCATGTTACACAAGTGGGGAAAACCATAGACTTGAAAATCTGGCCAAATATTTTGTTGCCGCACTGAACTGTGGCTCAGGATTCAACATGAAGAGTGCACAATCTGGCTCACCTCCTCCCCTCTTCTGTAATTCTTTTTCCCCCTCCGAGTTTGGTCATTCGTTTTGCTGCCTTTGGAGTTTTAAAAAGTTGGATTGTTTCTCTGTTATAAAAATAACACATACATCAGACTTGCTGATAGCCGCCAGCCAAGGAGAGAGGCATTTGGGGGCAGAAGCAGGCAATGAGTGGAGAATGCAGGTTGTTTTCACTATTTCACGGCTGGTGTCCTGAGGAACAGTGTGGATAGAGGGGCACACCATTGTGCGCACTGGTAAACGTATTGATGGATTGGACCAGATCCCTAAATCTCCTTCCTCCTTATCTGCACACCACCCTCCCTTTTTTCATCCCTACCCCTGGGGCAGCTGTCCCATTTTCTGTGTGAAAGAAAAGCTAGAGGATTCCACAGTTGCCTTTCAGTGTGATTGCTGAGGCTGTAGTGTTTGCAGAGTTCTTCATGTTTCACCTTGTTTTTTTCATGAAAACAAGATTTCTTATGCAAAATGGGTCACTTGAAAGCTCCAAACAATTTCTCCAGAGCAACAGCCAGTGTTTCATGCAGGAGAGATGTTAGCAAACCACTGACATATGGATGTGATCTCTGTTACTTTGACCAAATTTGGTTTCTACAGAGTGCGTGAGAAGGGAAGATAAATTTTGTCCTAGTAATACTATAGCGACTCATAAATAAATGGTTACCCTTTGGTGCTTGCAGTTTTCATTAAAGTCGCCTGAGCTTTGTTATTGACACCATAGGTTGCCTATTCAGGGAAATGCAGTAAAATTTATCAGTGTGCTTTCTACACCTAATAAATCATCCAAACAGGGAACCATATGGCAGATAAGACCTTGAAAATGTGGCTTCAGCATGTGAGGAGTCAAGTTGCTGAAATCTTGAATGATTACAGCCTGCACATTTTCCCCTGGAATATCTTATAGTTATTTTACATGCCATTTTCTTGTTCACCCCATCACCTCTTTGTCTCTCTCCCTCTCCCCTCTCTCCCGCGTGCTTTCCTCTTTTCTCCCACTCGGGCGCCATTTTTTTTTTTTTTTTTTTTTTTGGCTGTTCTTTCTCACTCTTTGTTTTTCTTTTGGGTGGGGGGCCAGCTGTGATTTCAGCTAGAAAATAAGCATCCGGAGCAGATAAGACGTTTTTATAATGCCTTGCTGGTAGGAGGAAGAGGGGCCGGGAGGAGCAGAGACTGACGGGAAGGGATGATGTATGTGGCGGCTGTGTCCCTACTCTCCTCCAGCCCATTGTCATTAATCACGGCCATTAGTTTTTTTCAGAGCTGCCTTGTCTGCGCCAGACTTCAGAAAAGCCATTGTTTTTTCATGCCACAGACTGGGGGCGGGTGGGGGGGGGTGGAGAAAGGGAAGAAAGAAACCCTAGGACTTTTTTTCTCCTTCCTCATTGTGTCTCCCAGAATCTCCTTCCTCTCCTGTCTTCTCTCACCCCCGACCCCGACTCTGACCCAGCTGCCTTTTCTCTCTCTGCAAGTTGGTGGTGGTGGGGTGGAGGGGAAACCCAAACTCTGATTGCCTCATCAGTACCTGTGTTTTATACATTCATGGGACAGCACAGCTCGGGGCACACGATCGGGACGTATCCACTGAATCATAGTGGTTGCTCCTCAGGCACTGTTTAATTTCAAGTAGGTTTTGCAGATATTTGTTTGTTTGTTTCCTTCTTCTTTTGGGAATTAAAGTCTAGATGTCCCTGCTATAACCTGAGGATACAGCAAGCTAGGAATGTGCCTCTAGTGGAGCACCTGTGTTGAATGTCTGGGGAAGGAGAGGCTGGCTGTTGCCTGGGGAGGCGTATTTAGGTGCTTACCAAGCCTTGACCATGTCCTGGGGATTCTACCGCTGTGTAGCAAGTTCTTCCAGAGCAGCTGTGGCTTATCATCAGTCGATGCCACCCAGTCAACTTGGGTGAATCTTGCTGGTTGATAAGGGACGGCCACTGTCCAACTAAAGACTCCAGCTTGAGGAGAGAACTGCCCACCCGCCACAAAGTCTGCAGATGACTTTCTGGCTTCCCAGTGCACATCATACCTGAGTCACGTACATGACATGTGACTGTTCAGTAAACTAGTATTTTAAAAAATATTCATAGAGTTTTGTAAAACATACAGGCCCACCTCAAAGAGCATAAGAGTATAATTTTAAGTATAACTTTATGCAGTTTTCTGTGAAAACAAGCAAATTGTTGGTGCAGGAGGAAGCATAAGAATTAATGAAGTCTGTATGACAAATGTGTTTAAAAAGAAAAAACCCCTTAAATGATTTCAGATATAAACAAAGCTGTTTGAACTAGGATCCTTAAATACTGCTGAGTAGAGGTACTTGGGGTACTTACTTTAATGAAAAGATGGTAGAGATTTGTTATTTATCTATCTGTTGAATATTCACAGTATAGGAAAGAATGTTTGTGAGCAAGGAATCAGGAGACAGAGCGGAGTTGCGCTTGTTCTGCCTAGGAGCTGTGTAACTTTAGTCCAATTACTTGACCTCTCTGAATGCCGGTTCCTTCTTCTGTCACATGAGATGGTTGGTTCTAGATCATTGTCTCCCTGTTGGATCATGGGTGGTACAGGAAATTTTAGGTGGTACATGGGATGGACTTTAAAAATTTTTGTTACTGTGTTTATGTTTATAATTAAACATAACTGTATACTTATGACTATCTACTTATGACTGTATTATAGCTTTCATATTTTAATTTCTTTTTTTTTAAAATTTATTTTTGGCTGCGTTGGGTCTTTGTTGCTGCACGTGGGCTTTCTCTAGTTGCAGCGAGCAGGGGGCCACTCTTCGTTGCGGTGCGCAGGCTTCCCACTGCAGCGGCTTCTCTTGTTGTGGAGCATGGGCTTTAGGCGTGCGGGCTTAAGTAGTTGTGGCTCACGGGCTCTAGAGCGCAGGCTCAGTAGTTGTGGTGCACACGCTTAGTTGCTCCGCGGCATGTGGGATTTTCCTGGACCAGGGCTCGAACCCGTGTCCCCTGCATTGTCAGGCGGATTCTTAACCACGGCACCACCAGGGAAGTCCCCATACTTTAATTTCTGAATTAGTAGGAAAAATGAGTCGAGGAAAAAAATATTCAGTATGTAATAATACAACTCTTATGGAGATATGGTAAAAATTACAGTGTGGTACTCAGATGACCAAAAGTTATTACTCTCCAGACCAGATGATCAGGGTCAAGGAGTTAAATGGTGGTTTATGCATAGTGTATACAGAGGGAGTTTGTTTTAGAAGTTTAAGCATATTCTTTATCATGGTCTTTACTATGTTTAATTCTTCACTGATTAATAGAGCAAAGTTAATTTTAGTGTGGGTTGTTTCTGAATGATCTCAAATTTTGATTTAATGAGATCTCTGTGAAGATAGCTGTATGTGTATGAATCTAGACACTGGGGAAAACTGGATGTCTGAGATACAGTGCTGGGGGCTCTGTGGAGCACCTCTTGTGTGGTTTTATTTGAAGAGATCTAGAAAGACTAGAACATACCACCGTATTTTCTCTGCCAGGGTTCTGCAATTTCTGTTTTCTGGAGTTTCGGTGGTTTCAAACCTGTCAGAACATCAGTCACCTGGAGATCATTTACGAAAACGCAGATATCTGGGCCCTGTCCCATACCTGCTAAACCAGACTCTCTGGGGTGGGGGCTGGGATGATCCAGGCCCACCCCAGTGCTTGGGAACCACCGAGTTAAGGCACTGACAGTCCCTGAGAAAAGTGCACGTGAGCAGAAGACAGACCCCTGGCTTCAGCAGCCATTGCAGCCTTGGCTTGAGTCCCTTTATCAGATGAGCAGTAGTTGCCTCCAAGGCATGTGCATTCTGATACTGAGAGCTATCTAGGTAAGATCCTGGTCTTGGACAGTTCTGGAAGGACAGCACAGTGGGGAGGGGAAGTATGGGGCGGTCAGAGCGGCAGCAAAGGGCACATAGGGAAGGCTGATGAGGTTCCCCCAGCCAAAACCTCCTCAGTGGAAGGAGTGAGCCTATATCGTTTAGCTAATGGCAGGTTGAGGGTGCCTAATGGCACCGTGATGTCAAAGCCAGTGGGCAGCTGTGTCTCATTCTTATTGGGAGAATTTGGCCAATGTTTGTATGTTTGAGTGTCCCCCTTCTATGTTAAATGGTGGCATTAAATCTACCCTCTAATTAAGTAAGTTCTTTCTCCCACTACTGTTTTTATCATGCCAGGCTCCTCAGAATTGTTCATTGGCTCCCACTGACTTAAAGAACCAAGGGCGATCTCTTTAGCTTGGCATTCACTGCTTCCCTGAGTCTTGTCTCTCTGGCCTTCTCTCCTGCTACTCCTTTGCCCACACAGTCTGCTCCAGTCAGACCAGTCTCATCACCTCACGACCACGTCTTGTTCTTTCCCATCTTTATTGTTCTGTTCCGTCTCCCTGAGTCACTGCGTGGATTCCCTTCTCCTCAGTCATGCACACTTCTTGAGGTCAAGTGACGTTTCCTGTCTCCTCGGTGGAGCCTCGCACCGTGGTCCATCCGTGTCTGACCTCTGCCTCTCCTGGAAGAGACAGCACCAGGGTGGAGTAGACATTGGAAGACCCAGTGCTCCCGAAGACTGACTGTGGCCGTGGGCAAGTCAACCTTACTGGGCCGCCACCTCCTCAGTTAGAAAGAGAACATTGAGAGTAAGCATCTCCCTCCTCTTGTAGGAAGATCAGCTGAGATGATGAATGACGAGGAGCTTTGTGAATAGCAGCACCCTGCACTCCTCTAAGGGATTTTCTTTGGGAATTAATCAAGGACTGACCTGTGACTGTCCTTCTGGTGCTCTCTTGCAGCGCCGTTCATTTGCTGTATTGTTGCTTAACATTTCCTGAATCTCTCCTAACTCTAAATTGGCATTTTCTTCCTTTTGTAAGTCATTCCTAACCTATGAAAATGCTATTCATTATGAAATAACACTGTAAAGATAATGGAAAAATTTTCTTCTGAGATTCATTTTCCTTATTAATTCTCCCTTTTTTCCCCCTCTCTGACCCTAAGCTTTTCTATTGATGTAGTCATCTTTACCAGACTCTCCTTCTTCCTCCCTCCATCCCTTCCTCCATCCCTTCCTCCATCCCTTCCTCCATCCCTCCCTTCCTCCCTCCCTCCTTCCTTCCTCTCTCTCTCCCTCTCTCTTCCCCCCTTCCTCCCTCCCTCCCTCTCTCTCTCTCTCTTTCTGTCTCTCTCTCATCTCCCATCTCTTTTTCCTGTTGATGTGTAGAGTACTGTTGCTTTCTGTGTCTGCTGGATGCTACCTGCAGGTATTAGGGAAATTTCCCTCCCAGTGTCTGCGGTTTGGAGCTGAAGAACGGGTTTGCAGTGCATCCTGCTGGCTTTAATCAATATCAGCCATTGTAGTTCATTGCTCTGTTAGGGGATGCTCTGTGATGGGGTGTGAACACACACGGTCCCAAAGGTTTCTCTATTCTTGGGCTGGGGTTGAGAGAAAGATTCTCCGGTCACAGTGTTCCTTTCCCAGCCTTTATTTCTACCTCATCTTCTCTGAACCTTTATTGAGCATCCATCTCTTCTGAAGATGGTCCTGCATTCTGGCTCGCTGTCAGACAACTTTCCTTGAGGTACAACCTGGGAAGGCAGCATCTGCCTTCCCAGGTAGATCCGGCTTCACAGTGGGCCTCTGCACTCCTGAAAGCTGTATTACCCTGTATGCAAGTGGCTTAACCTGAGCCCCAGTGTCCTCATATGTAAAATGTAGCAGCTTATGTTCAAGTGCCTAGCACAGGTCATTCATTAATTTTACAATTTTCCTCCTTTTCCTCTCTTTCTTTAGTCACACTTCTTCTGATAACTTTAGGCCACCCGACCTGCTGTGCCGTATTATCTGTGCTCATCCTGGGTACAGGGTCTGCTTCCATTGTAGCTGGTGAGAGTCCTGAGCCAGCACGGTTGGGGCAGGCCCTCCAGAAGCGTTGGAGAGTAAAGGCCAAGAGTGCATGTTGCCTGCCCCCTGAAAGGACAGTTGTATGTGTACAGATGGGCCTTCTCATGTTTTCATCAGGGAGCCCAGTTACTTTTCTAGCTTTACCTCAATCTTGATGATAGGTATCAAGAAAGGAAAGTATCGAATGAACCGTACCTGTTATGGAATGAAAGGCACACAATTTAGGTACATATGTAAAAACTGAACTCATTTTCACTTAAGACGTTCGATGTAGGTAGAACAACTCGTTTGAAAATACCAGCCTTGATAACCTAGGTATAAATGGGTTTCAGGGTGAGGAGTTGGCTGATTGCTGTTCTGCTGTGGATTTTGGCTGTGGTTGGTCTTCCACAGCAGTAATGCAGGGTAGTCCACTTTCGTGTGTCCTTGTTCTGGCTGGGCAGAAGTGCTTCTTGGAGTTGGATGCCTTGCAGTTACACCCCTGCCATAGCTTTGGTATACACAGTCTTGCTCACCTCGTATGCACTTCCCTGTCCTTTACTCCAATTTTGAATTGCTTGTCAAGACCTCGTTCAAATCCCAGCCCCCTGAACTCCTTCTCTAAGCCCCCCGTCTTAGTGATTAGGAGTTACTCTTGTAGGAATTGCTGGATGGGTATTACATTTGGTAATATACCTTATGACTTCGTGTTTTCTCTTCTGTTGCTAATTTGAATTATAACTTTGAAGTTCGTGGTTTTCATTTTTTGCACGTGTGCGTCCCATCTTTTTTTTAATTGAAATACAGTTGATTTACAATGTTGTGTTAGTTTCAAGTGTATAGCAAAGTGATTCTCAGTTATACATATATATTCTTCTTCAGTCACTTTTTCTATTATAGGTTATGAGAAGACATTGATTATAGTTCCCTGTGCTATATAGTAGGTCCTTATTGTTTATCTATTTCATATACAGTAGTATGTATCTGTTTATCCCAAATTCCCAATTTATCCCTCCCCTCCCTTTCCCCTTTGGTAACCATAAATTTGTTTTCTATGTCTGTGAGTCTGTTTTTCTTTTGTAAATAAGTTCATTTCTCTCATTAATTTTTAGATTCCAAATATAAGTGATATCATATATTTGTCTTTTACTTCACTTAGTATGGTAATCTCTAGGTCCATCCATGTTGCTACGAATGGCATTATTTCATTTTTTTAATGACTGAGTTATATTCCATTGTATATATACACCACATCTTCTTTATCCATTCATCTGTGAATGGATACTTAGGTTGCTTCTGAGTCTTGGCTATTGTAAATAGTGCTCTATGAACATTGTAGTGCATGTATCTTTTTTTTTTTTTTTTGACTTAAACAACAGAAAGTTATTTTCTCATGATTTTGGAAGCTGGAAGACTGAGATCCACCCTAATGAGTACATACAATCTTTTTTTTTTTTTTAAACATCTTTATTGCTTTGCAATGGTGTGTTAGTTTCTGCTTTATAACAAAGTGAATCAGTTATACATATACATATGTCCCCATATCTCTTCCCTCTTGCATCTCCCTCCCTCCCACCCTCCCTATCCCACCCCTCTAGGTGGTCACAAAGCACCGAGCTGATCTCCCTGTGCTATGCGGCTGCTTCCCACTAGCTATCTATTTTACGTTTGGTAGTGTATATATGTCCATGCCACTCTCTCACTTTGTCCCAGCTTACCCTTCCCCCTCCCCATATCCTCACGTCCATTCTCTAGTAGGTCTGCATCTTTATTCCCATCTTGCCTCTAGGTTCTTCATGACCATTTTTTTCTTTTCTTTTTTTTTTAGATTCCATATGTATGTGTTAGCATACGGTATTTGTTTTTCTCTTTCTGACTTACTTCACTCTGTATGACAGTCTCTAGGTCCATCCACCTCATTACAAATAACTCAGTTTCGTTCCTTTTTGTGGCTGAGTAATATTCCATTGTATATATGTGCCACATCTTCTTTATCCATTCATCTGTTGATGGAAACTTTGGTTGCGTCCATGTCCTGGCTATTGTAAATAGAGCTGCAATGAACATTTTGGTACATGACTCTTTTTGAATTATGGTTTTCGCAGGGTATATGCCCAGTAGTGGGATTGCTGGGTCGTATGGTAGTTCTATTTTTAGTTTTTTAGGGAACGTCCATACTGTTCTCCACAGTGGCTTTATCAATTTACATTCCCACCAACAGTGCAAGAGGGTTCCCTTTCCTCCACACCCTCTCCAGCATTTCTTGTTTGTAGATTTCTTGATGATGGCCATTCTGACCGGTGTGAGATGATATTTCATTGTAGTTTTGATTTGCATTTCTCTAATGATTGATGATGTTGAGCATTCTTTCACGTGTCTATTGGCATTCTGTATATCTTCTTTGGAGAAATCTCTATTTAGGTCTTCTGCCCATTTTTGGATTGGGTTGCTTGTTTTTTTTAATGTTGAGCTGCTTGTAAATTCTGGAGATTAATGCTTTGTCAGTTGCTTCATTTGCAAATATTTTCTCCCATTCTGAGGGTTGTCTTTTCGTCTCGTTTATGGTTTCCTTTGCTGTGCAAAAGCTTTTAAGTTTCATTAGGTCCCATTTGCTTATTTTTGTTTTTATTTCCATTTCTCTAGGAGGTGGGTCAAAAAGGATCTTGCTGTGATTTATGTCATAGAGTGTTCTGCCTATGTTTTCCTCTAAGAGTTTGATGGTGTCTGGCCTTACATTTAGGTCTTTAATCCATTTTGAGTTTATTTTTGTGTATGGTGTTAGGGAGTGTTCTAATTTCATTCTTTTACATGTAGCTGTCCAGTTTTCCCAGCACCACTTTTTTTTTTTTTTTTTTTAAACATCTTTATTGAAGTATAATTGCCTTACAATAGTGTGTTAGCTTCTGCTTTATAACAAAGTGAATCAGTTATACATATACAATATGTTCCCATTTCTCTTCCCTCTTGCATCTCCCTCCCTCCGACCCTCCCCATCCCACCCCTCTAGGTGGTCACAAAGCACCGAGCTGATCTCCCTGTGCTGTGCGGCTGCTTCCCACTTGTTATCTATTTTACATTTGGTAGTGTATATATGTCCATGACACTCTCTTACCCTGTCACATCTCACCCCACCCCCTCCCCATATCCTCAAGTCCATTCTCTAGTAGGTCTGTGTCTTTATTCCTGTCTTGCCACTAGGTTCTTCATGGCCTTTTTTTTTTTTTCCTTAGATTCCGTATATATGTGTTAGCATACTGTATTTGTTTTTCTCTTTCTGACTTACTTCACTCTGTATGACAGACACTAACTCCATCCACCTCATTACAAATACCTCCATTTCATTTCTTTTTATGGCTGAGTAATATTCCATTGTATATATGTGCCACATTTTCTTTATCCATTCATCTGTCGATGGACATTTAGGTTGCTTCCATGACCTGGCTATTGTAAATAGAGCTGCAATGAACGTTTTGGTACATGACTCTTTTTGACCTATGGTTTTCTCAGGGTATATGCCCAGTAGTGGGATTGCTGGGTCGTATGGTAGTTCTATTTGTAGTTTTTTCAGGAACCTCCATACTGTTCTCCATAGTGGCTGTATCAATTTACATTCCCACCAACAGTGCAAGAGTGTTCCCTTTCCTCCACACCCTCTCCAGCATTTATTGTTTCTAGATTTTTTGATGATGGCCATTCTGACCGGTGTGAGATGATATCTCATTGTAGTTTTGATTTGCATTTCTCTAATGATTAATGATGTTGAGCATTCTTTCATGTGTCTGTAGGCCATCTGTATATCTTCTTTGGAGAAATGTCTATTTAGGCCTTCTTCCCATTTTTGGATTGGGTTGTTGGTTTTTTTGTTATTGAGCTGCATGAGCTGCTTGTAAATCTTGGAGATTAATCCTTTGTCAGTTGCTTCATTTGCAAATATTTTCTCCCATTCTGAGGGTTGTCTTTTGGTCTTGTTTATGGTTTCCTTTGCTGTGCAAAAGCTTTTAAGTTTCATTAGGTCCCATTTGTTTATTTGTGTTCTTATTTCCATTTCTCTGGGAGCTGGGTCAAAAAGAATCTTGCTGTGATGTATGTCATAGAGTGTTCTGCCTATGTTTTCTTCTAAGAGTTTGATAGTGTCTGCCCTTACACTTAGGTCTTTAATCCATTTTGAGTTTATTTTTGTGCATGGTGTAAGGGAGTGTTCTAATTTCATACTTTTAATGTACCTGTCCAATTTTCCCAGCACCACTTATTGAAGAGGCTGTCTTTTCTCCACTGTATATTCTTGCCTCCTTTATCAAAGATAAGGTGACCATATGTGTGTGGGTATATCTCTGGGCTTTCTATCCTGTTCCATTGATCTATATTTCTGTTTCTGTGCCAGTACCATACTGTCTTGATTACTATAGCTTTGTAGTATAGTGTGAAGTCAGGGAGCCTGATTTCTCCAGCTCCATTTTTCTTTCTCAAGATTGCTTTGGCTATTCGAGGTTTTTTGTGTTTCCATTCAAATTGTGAAATTTTATGTTCTAGTTCTGTGAAACATGCCAGTGGTAGCTTGATAGGGATTGCATTGAATCTGTAGATTGCTTTGGGTTTTAGAGTCATTTTCACAATGTTGATTCTTCCAATCCAAGAACATGGTATATCTCTCCATCTATTTGTATCATCTTTAATTTCTTTCATCGGTGTCTTATAATTTTCTGAATACAGGTCTTTTGTCTCCTTAGGTAGGTTTTTTCCTAGATATTTTATTCTTTTTGTTGCAATGGTAAATGGGAGTGTTTTCTTAATTTCATTTTCAGATTTTTCATCATTAGTGTATAGGAATGCCAGAGATTTCTGTGCATTAATTTTGTATCGTGCTACTTTAACAAATTCATTGATTAGCTCTAGGAGTTTTCTGGTGCCAGTTTTAGGATTCTCTATGTATAGTATCATGTCATCTGCAAACAGTGACAGCTTTACTTCTTCTTTTCCGATTTGGATTCCTTTTATTTCTTTTTCTTCTCTGATTGCTGTGGCTAAAACTTCCAAAACTATGTTGAATAATAGTGGTGAGAGTGGGCAACCTTGTCTTGTTCCTGATCTTAGTGGAAATGGTTTCAATTTTTCACCATTGAGGACAATGTTGGCTGTGGGTTTGTCATATATGGACTTTATTAGGTTGAGGAAAGTTCCCTCTATGCCTACTTTCTGGAGGGTTTTTATCATAAATGGGTGTTGAATTTTGTCGAAAGCTTTCTCTGCATCTATTGATACGATCATATGGTTTTTTCCCTTCAGTTTGTTCATATGGTGTATCACGTTGATTGATTTGCGTATATTGAAGAATCCTTACATTCCTGGGATAAACCGCACTTGATCATAGTGTATGATCCTTTTAATGTGCTGTTGGATTCTGTTTGCTACTATTTTGTTGAGGATTTTTGCATCTATGTTCATCAGTGATATTGGCCTGTAGTTTTCTTTCTTTGTGACATCTTTGTCTGGTTTTGGTATCAGAGTGATGGTAACCTCGTAGAATGAGTTTGGGAGTGTTCCTCCCTCTGCAATATTTTGGAAGAGTTTGAGAAGGATAGGTGTTAGCTCTTCTGTAAATGTTTGATAGAATTCGCCTGTGAAGCCATCTGGTTCTGGGCTTTTGTTTGTTCGAAGATTTTTAATCACAGTTTCAATTTCAGTGCTTGTGATTGGTCTGTTCATATTTTCTATTTCTTCCCGGTTCAGTCTTGGAAGGTTGTGCATTTCTAAGAATTTGTCCATTTCTTCCAGGTTGTCCATTTTATTGGCATACAGTTGCTTGTAGTAATCTCTCACGATCCTTTGTGTTTCTGCAGTGTCAGTTGTTACTTCTCCTTTTTCATTTCTAATTCTATTGATTTGAGTCTTCTCCTTTTTTTTCTTGATAAGTCTGTCTAATGGTTTATCAATTTTGTTTATCTTCTCAAAGAACCAGCTTTTAGTTTTATTGATTCTTGCTGTAGTTTCCTTCCTTTCTTTTTCATTTATTTCTGATCTGATCTTTATGATTTCTTTCCTTCTGCTAACTTTGGGGTTTTTTCGTTCTTCTTTCTCTAATTGCTTTAGGTGTAAAGTTAGGTTGTTTATTTGAGATGTTTCTTGTTTCTTAAGGTAGGATTGTATTGCTATAGACTTCCCTCTTAGAACTGCTTTTGCTGCATCCCATAGGTTTTGGGTCGTCGTGTTTTCATTGTCATTTGTTTCTAGGTATTTTTTGCTTTCCTCTTTGATTTCTTCAGTGATCTCTTGGTTATTAAGTAGTGTGTTGTTTAGCCTCCATGTGTTTGTATTTCTTACAGATTTTTTCCTGTAATTGATATCTAGTCTCATAGCATTGTGGTTGGAAAAGATACTTGATACAATTTCAGTTTTCTTAAATTTACCAAGGCTTGATTTGTGAGCCAAGATATGATCTATCCTGGAGAATGTTCCATGAGCACTTGAGAAGAAAGTGTATTCTGTTGTTTTTGGATGGAATGTCCTATAAATATCAATTAAGTCCATCTTGTTTAATGTATCATTTAAAGCTTGTGTTTCCTTATTTATTTTCATTTTGGATGATCTGTCCATTGGTGAAAGTGGGGTGTTAAAGTCCCCTACTATGATTGTGTTACTGTCGATTTCCCCTTTCATGGCTGTTAGTATTTGCCTTATGTACTGAGGTGCTCCTGCGTTGGGTACATAAATATTTACAATTGTTATATCTTCTTCTTGGGTTGATCCCTTGATCATTATGTAGTGTCCTTCTTTGTCTCTTGTAGTAGTCTTTGTTTTAAAGTCTGTTTTGTCTGATATGAGAATTGCTACTCCAGCTTTCTTTTGATTTCCATTTGCATGGAATATCTTTTTCCATCCCCTCACATTCAGTCTGTATGTGTCCCTAGGTCTGAAGTGGGTCTCTTGTAGACAGCATATATAAGGGTCTTGTTTTTGTATCCATTCAGCCAGTCTGTGTCTTTTGGTGGGAGCATTTAATCCATTTACATTTAAGGTAATTATCGATATGTATGTTCCTATTCCCATTTTCTTAATTGTTTTGGGTTTGTTATTGTAGGTCTTTTCCTTCTCTTGTGTTTCTTGCCTAGAGAAGTTCCTTTAGCATTCGTTGTAAAGCTGGTTTGGTGGTGCTGAATTCTCTTAGCTTTTGCTTGTCTGTGAAGGTTTTAATTTCTCCGTCAAATCTGAATGAGATCCTTGCTGGGTAGAGTAATCTTGGTTGTAGGTTTTTCTCCTTCATCACTTTAAATATGTCCTGCGACTCCCTTCTGGCTTGCAGAGTTTCTGCTGAAAGATCAGCTGTTAACCTTATGGGGATTCCCTTATGTGTTATTTGTTGTTTTTCCCTTGCTGCTTTTAATATTTGTTCTTTGTATTTAATTTTTGATAGTTTGATTAATATGTGTCTTGGCATGTTTCTCCTTGGATTTATCCTGTATGGGACTCTCTGTGCTTCCTGGACTTGATTAACTATTTCCTTTCCCATATTAGGGAAGTTTTCGACTATAATCTCTTCAAATATTTTCTCAGTCCCTTTCTTTTTCTCTTCTTCTTCTGGGACCCCTATAATTTGAATGTTGGTGCGTTTAATGTTGTCCCAGAGGTCTCTGAGACTGTCCTCAATTCTTTTCATTCTTTTTTCTTTATTCTGCTCTTCAGTAGTTATTTCCACTATTTTATCTTCCAGGTCACTTATCCGTTCTTCTGCCTCAGTTATTCTGCTCTTGATCCCTTCTAGAGAATTTTTAATTTCATTTATTGTGTTGTTCATCACTGTTTGTTTGCTCTTTAGTTCTTCTAGGTCCTTGTTAAACGTTTCTTGTAATTTCTCCATTCTACTTCCAAGAGTTTGGATCATCTTTACTATCATTATTCTGAATTCTTTTTCAGGTAGACTGCCTATTTCCTCTTCATTTGTTAGGTCTGGTGGGTTTTTACCTTGCTCCTTCATCTGCTCTGTGCTTCTCTGTCTTCTCATTTTGCTTAACTTACTGTGTTTGGGGTCTCCTTTTCGCAGGCTGCAGGTTTGTAGTTTCCATTGTTTTTGGTGTCTGTCCCCAGTGGCTAAGGTTGGTTCAGTGGGTTGTGTAGGCTTCCTGGTGGAGGGGACTAGTGCCTGTGTTCTGGTGGATGAGGCTGGATCTTATCTTTCTGTTGGGCAGGTCCGCGTCTGGTGGTGTGTTTTGGGGTGTCTGTGGCTTTATTATGATTTTAGGCCGCCTCTGTGCTAATGGATGGGTTTATGTTCCTGTCTTGCTAGTTGTTTGGCATAAGGTGTCCAGCACTGTAGCTTGCTGGTTGTTGAGGGGAGTTGGGTCTTGGTGTTGAGATGGAGATCTCTGGGAGATTTTCGCCATTTGATATTATGTGGAGCTGGGAGGTCTCTTCTGGACCAGTGTCCTGAAGTTGGCTTTCCCACCTCAGAGGCACAGCCCTGATGCCTGGCTAGAGCACCAAGAGCCTGTCCTCCACACAGCTCAGAATAAAAGAGGAAAAAAAGAAAAAGAAGAAGATAAAATAAAATAAAATAAAGTTATTAAAATAAAAAATAATTATTAACAAAAATTTCTTTTAAGTAATAAAAAAAAAAAAAAAACCAAAAAATGGACAGACAGAACCCTAGGATAAATGGTAAAAGCAAAGCTATGCAGAGAAAATCACGCACAGAAGCATACACATACACACTCACAAAAAGAGAAAAAGGGAAAAAAATATATATATCGTTGCTCCCAAAGTCTACCTCCTCAATTTGGGATGATTCGTTGTCTATTCAGGTATTCCACAGATGCAGGGTACATCACGTTGATTGTTGAGGTTTAATCCGCTGCTTCTGAGCCTGCTGGGAGAAATTTCCCTTTCTCTTCTCTGTTCGCACAGCTCGCGGGGTTCAGCTTTGGATTTGGACCCGCCTCTGCGTGTAGGTCGCCTGAGGGCGTCTGTTCTTAGCCCCGACAGGATGGGGTTAAAGGAGCAGCTGCTTCGGGGGCTCTGGCTCACTCAGGCCGGGGGGAGGGAGGGGTACGGTGGTGGGGCGAGCCTGCGGCGGCAGAGGCCGGCGTGACGTTGCACCTGCCTGAGGCGCGCCGTGCGTTCTCCCGGGGTAGTTGTCCTTGGATCCCGGGACCCTGGCGGTGGCGGGCTGCACAGGCTCCTGGGAGGTGAGGTGTGGAGAGTGACCTGTGCTTGCACACAGGCTTCTTGGTGGCGGCAGCAGCAGCCTTAGCGTCTCATGCCCGTCTCTGGGGTCTGCGCTGATAGCCGCGGCTCGCGCCCGTCTCTGGAGCTCCTTTAAGCAGCGCTCTGAATCCCCTCTCCTCGCGCACCAGGAAACAAAGAGGCAAGAAAAAGTCTCTTGCCTCTTTGGCAGCTGCATACTTTTCCCCGGGCTCCCTCCCGGCTAGCCGTGGCGCACTAACCCCCTTCAGGCTGTGTTCACGCCGCCAGCCCCAGTCCTCTCCCTGCGATCCGACCGAAGCCCGAGCCTCAGCTCCCAGCCCCCGTCCGCCCCGGTGGGTTAGCAGACAAGCCTCTCGGGCTGGTGAGTGCTGCTCGGCACCGATCTTCCGTGCGGGAATCTCTCCACTTTGCCCTCCGCACCCCTGTGGCTGCGCTCTCCTCTGTGGCTCCGAAGCTCCCCACCTCCGCCACCCGCAGTCTCCGCCCGCGAAGGGCCTTCCTAGTGTGTGGAGACCTTTCCTCCTTCACAGCTCCCTCTCAGAGGTGCAGGTCCCGTCCCTGTTCTTTGGGCTCCTTTTTCTTTTGCCCTACCCAGGTACATGGGGAGTTTCTTGCCTTTTGGGAGGTGTGAGGTCTTCTGCCAGCATTCAGTAGGTGTTCTGTAGGAGTTGTTCCACATGTAGATGTATTTCTGATGTATTTGTGGGGAGGAAGGTGATCTCCGCGTCTTACTCTTCCGCTATCTTGAAGCTCTCTTGCGTGTATCTTTTTGAGTTAGAGTTTTCATCTTTTCCAGATACATGCCCAGGAGTGGGATTGCAGGATCATATGGTAACTCTGTTTTTAGTTTTTTGTGTTTTAAGGAACCGCCATACTGTTTTCCATAGTGGCTGCACCAATTTACATTCCCCCAGCAGTGTAGGAGGGTTCCTTTGTCTCCACACCATCTCTAGCATTTATTATTTATAGAGTTTTTGATGATGGCCATTCTGACTGGTATGAGGTGATACTTCATTGTAGTTTTGTTTTGCATTTCTCTAATAATTAGCGACATTGAGCATCTTTTCATGTGCCTGTTGGCCATCTGTATGTCTTCTTTGAAGAAATATCTATTTAGTAGGTCTTCTGCCCATTTTTTGATTAGATTGTTTTTTTGTTTCTTTTGATATTGAGCTGTATGAGCTGTTTGTATATTTTGGAAGTTAATCCCTTGTCAGTTGCATTGTTTGCAAATATTTTCTCCCATTCCGTAAGTTGTCTTTTCATTTTGTTTATGGTCTCCTTTGCTGTGCAAAAGCTTCTAAGTTTCATTAGGTCACATTCGTCTATTTTTGCTTTTATTTCTTTTGCCTTGGGAGACTGGTGTGTGTCCCATGTTAAATTCTTTCTCCACAGGGTCTAGTGCAGTGCCCAGCACAGAGTAGGTTTTGTTGGTAGGTTGGACTGAATGATTAGTCTCACCCCACCTCCCATACTATCCTTGTTCTCTCAGGAAGATACCCAGCAAAGTATCCCTTTTCCATTCCTGGATTAGCTACTCTGCCCACTGTTGGTTGGTATGTGCCTTGGCCGTCGTTGAACAAATACCCAGAGAACTGCCTTCTCCCAGTGGTGGGAGCAGGTTTGTGCTGCCCAAGAAGAGGACAGTGAGTGAACCCTGGTGTTTATATGTACTCCCTGGGCATAGATGGCCATTGAGACCTGAGGTTTGTAAGCTCTCTGGAACCGCCTGTGTGTGTAGTTAAGACTATGGCCATCGTTGATTGAAGGAGTGGCTTCTCTGAGGTTCTGCTGGGCCCTGATCCTGGTGTGGCCGCTCCTGGGACCCCTGGAAGAAGATGTCTGGGCTGCCCCTGAGTAGAGAGGGAATGAGGAAGATGAAGAAGGGGTGAGCTACTGTCTTTCTTTATGGATTGAGAGGCTGTTTCATGGCCTTAGTTGCTGATTCCCACCTCTCTCTGCTTCTCCCCTCCATGTTTATAAAGGAGTTGCAGCCATTTACCTAAAACACACAATCCAGGGGCCACAACGTCTTTAGATGCTTTAATCAAATGTTGACTCGATAGTGCTGGCAATTGCCTACAGCTCAGGTAAAATTCACCTGCTTTGGTTTTGTGCAGTGAATGAATTATTTCTGAAAACTGTGTATTCATGTGTTCATGAGACAGAATGCAATTTGATTTTTTTTTAAGGAGGATTTATCTTATTTAGGGGTAATAGCATTAGAAGAGAGAAGGTCCTTAATGTGTTTTCTGTGAGCTTGAGAAAGAAAGAATTAATGCAGACATGAACTAAGACGGGACAAATAGAAAATTAATGGTGTTTTACAGTGAATTAAGAACAACGAAAGATGTAAGATGTTCCAAAGATAAGAGGGTTGAGACAGATCGAGTGCTCATGCACACAACGGTGTATGTGTGTGTTTAATTGTCTTCTTTCTTGGCCTTACCTAATCTCCCTGCTCTAAGGAGGCATCCAGGCCCCTGTGCATGTAGCCTGGTCTACAGTTTTTACTTTCTGCAAAGTCATATGTTTTTAGCTGTGATTGCACTCACTACCCAGTGGCTCACCTTGTCTTGAGTAATGAGAATAAACAACTGGTCACTGCACTGACCACTGAAACTAATAAAGATATATAGTGCTGGGCTGGCTTAGGGAGTCACAGACTCATTCTTAAACTCTATGTGACATTTATACCAAAAGAACATGATTCCAAACTCACTCACTGCTTACCCATTCTGAGAAAGAAAAACTATTTGACTGATGCTTTGCTAAATTTAATATGCTTAGCAAGTAAAATTATTGTCTACTCTAATGCTGTGTAATTATTAAGATACACTGCTTTTAAAAATACCACGTGAATAATATTGATTTAGTGAACAGCTATTTAGAAAAATGCCAGCAAAGGAGGAATATATTATTTTAGCTGCCTTAGAGCTGTAATGGGTCTGGGCTGAGAGATGCATATGGAAATAACTTATGTACAAGGTAAACTATTTTGTTATACAGTACCCATAATATTAATTAAGCCATAATTTTACCAACAATGCTTTAATTTAATAAATAAACAGGAATCATCTGTACCATTCTTTCGAATATATAACTTTGGGACCGTAATAAAACATGCAGAAGCACCTGCAGTTAGTTGTAAAGCAAACAGTGAGACTAGCAACTTTAAAGGGTAATTGTAATTTATAATTTAGTTATTTGACTTATGCTGGATATAATTACTGTTATAATGCGTTACTATTTTCAGTCCGGTGTGAGATCTATCTGATTCCAATTTAACGCAGGCAGCCTGGTGGAGCTCTCTTCTCAGACCCCTTGAAAGTGTGCCCTGCTCCCCTCCCTTCCCCAGAATGGGAGCTTGTACAGTAAAGAAGAATGGATGGGCCCTTGTCAAAGACAATCCTTGTTCAAAGCCATAAGAATATTTCCATTTCCATTAGAGCCAAGAATGTTCCCTGCCCTCTCCGTCCTTTAGATAGCAGTACTGGGGAGCGACACGGTCACAGTCAGCATGCAGCTAGCCCTGGATGGGTGGGCCAGGCTGGTGGGCCTACGGGGAAGGCAGTAAGGCTGTGAGAGTTCGGGTGCAAAAGCTGAGCTTTCCCCGAAATCCTTGTCTGAGTGCTGCTGGTGTTTCTTGTTGTGGTGCTTTGGGACTTTGTTGTTGCGATTTTCAAGAGCAGCCTGGAGAAGGCACAGCACGAGGGGGAAAAATAGCACCGTGGAAGCAAAGGAGCAATTATAGTTGGCTGTTTGTTTGTGGCTAACAGAATGCTGAAATGGCAGATTTGTAAATTTGTAAGAGGGAAGCTTAGTGTTCATCTTTATCAGCCAAAGTGGTTTCTTGTTAGCTGAGCAGCAAGCTAGAAAGCCACC
The DNA here is from genome assembly GCF_028021215.1 of Eschrichtius robustus. NCBI lineage: Eukaryota > Metazoa > Chordata > Mammalia > Artiodactyla > Eschrichtiidae > Eschrichtius > Eschrichtius robustus. The sequence goes on from NC_090830.1 coordinate 80,117,103, forward strand.
GATTTTGACAACATAATTTACATCTTTGTATAAAACTATTGCTGGCAGCCGAACTAATTTGTGCTGGATTAGGTTGTTTGTCTCTGCTGCTGACTAACCATGCAATCTATCAGAGGCCGTTTTAAAATATCACTTTTCAACTGTGCCCTTGAGAGGGGGAATTGATCGGGAATATATGGAGCAAAATTACTCCAATAACTTTATAGAAGAAACAATTATGGAATCACACAGATGTGAATAATTCTGAAAAGTAGAAACAAATAGAATGAATTTAGCCCTGTTCCTATCTTTCACATGTGCGTGGAATTTATAAATAATACAATAACACATTATTGGGTCTGTTTCCTCTCTCTTTCTGGATCTTGGTCAATGACGGTAACAGGAAAAAAAGACTAGGGAAGCGCTTGGTGGAAAACATTCTTGGAGATCATGTAGGAGGATTTTGAGAGGCAGGTTATATGAACATTACTTATACAGTGTTGGAGACAAGAGTTAATGCATGTGGCTTCACAGGCGAATTCTATCAAATATTTAGAGAAGAGTTAACACCTATCCTTCTCAAACTCTTCCAAAATATAGCAGAGGGAGGAACACTCCCAAACTCTTTCTACGAGGCCACCATCACCCTGATACCAAAACCAGACAAAGATGTCACAAAGAAAGGAAACTACAGGCCAATATCACTGATGAACATAGATGCAAAAATCCTCAACAAAATGCTAGCAAACAGAATCCAACAGCACATTAAAAAGGATCATACACCATGATCAAGTGGGGTTCATCCCAGGAATGCAAGGATTCTTCAATATACACAAATCAGTCAATGTGATACACCATATTAACAAATTGAAGGAGAAAAACCATATGATCATCTCAGTAGATGCAGAAAAAGCTTTCGACAGAATTCAACACCCATTTATGATAAAAAACACTCCAGAAAGTAGGCATAGAGGGAACTTTCCTCAACCTAATAAAGTCCATATATGACAAACCCACAGCCAACATTGTCCTCAATGGTGAAAAATTGAAACCATTTCCACTAAGATCAGGAACAAGACAAGGTTGCCCACTCTCACCACTATTATTCAACATAGTTTTGGAAGTTTTAGCCACAGCAATCAGAGAAGAAAAAGAAATAAAAGGAATCCAAATCGGAAAAGAAGAAGTAAAGCTGTCACTGTTTGCAGATGACATGATACTATACATAGAGAATCCTAAAACTGGCACCAGAAAACTCCTAGAGCTAATCAATGAATTTGTTAAAGTAGCAGGATACAAAATTAATGCACAGAAATCTCTGGCATTCCTATACACTAATGATGAAAAATCTGAAAATGAAATTAAGAAAACACTCCCATTTACCATTGCAACAAAAAGAATAAAATACCTAGGAATAAACCTACCTAAGGAGAGAAAAGACCTGTATGCAGAAAACTATAAGACACTGATGAAAGAAATTAAAGATGATACAAACCGATGGAGAGATATACTGTGTTCTTGGATTGGAAGAATCAACATTGTGAAAATGACTCTACTACCCAAAGCAATCAACAGATTCAGTGCACTCTATGACATAAATCACCGCAAGATCCTTTTTGACCCACCTCCTAGAGAAATGGAAATAAAAATAAGCAAATGGGACCTAATGAAACTTAAAAGCTTTTGCACAGCAAAGGAAACCTTAAACAAGACGAAAAGACAACCCTCAGAATGGGAGAAAATATTTGCAAATGAAGCAACTGACAGAGCATTAATCTCCAGAATTTACAAGCAGCTCATGCAGCTCAATATCAAAAAAACAAACAACCCAATCCAAAAATGGGCAGAAGACCTAAATAAACATTTCTCCAAAGAAGATATACAGATTGCCAACAAACACATGAAAGGATGCTCAACATCACTAACCATTAGAGAAATGCAAATCAAAACTACAATGAGCTATCACCTCACACCGGTCAGAATGGCCATCATCAAAAAATCTACAAACAATAAATGCTGGAGAGGGTGTGGAGAAAAGGGAACCCTCTTGCACTGTTGGTACAGCCACTATGGAGAACAGTGTGGCGGTTCCTTAAAAAACTAAAAATAGCACTACCATATGACCCAGCAATCCCACTACTGGGCATATACCCTGAGAAAACCATAATTCGAAAAGAGTCATGTACCGCAGCATTCATTGCAGCACTATTTACAATAGCCAGGACATGGAAGCAACCTAAGTGTCCATCAACAGATGAATGGATAAAGAAGATGTGGCACATATATATACAGTGGAATATTACTCAGCCATAAGAAGAAATGAAATTGAGTTATTTGTAGTGAGGTGGTTGGACATAGAGTGTGTCATACAGAGTGAAGTAAGTCAGAAAGAGAAAACCAAATACCGTATGCTAACACATATATATGGAATCTAAAAAAAAAAAAAAAAAAGGTTCTGAAGAACCTAGGGGCAGGACAGAAATAAAAAGACACAGACGTAGAGAATGGACTTGAGGACACGGGGAGGGGGGAAGGGTAAGCTGGGACGAAATGAGAGAGTAGCATTGACTTATAAATACTATCAATTGTAAAATAGATAGCTAGTGGGAAGCAGCCGCATAGCACAGGGAGATCAGCTCGGTGCTTTGTAACCACCTAGAGGGGTGGGATCAAGAGGGTGGGAGGGAGACGCGAGAGGGAGGAGATATGGGGATATATGTATATGTACAGCTGATTCACTTTGTTATAAAGCAGAAACTAACACAGCATTGTAAAGCAATTATACTCCAATAAAGATGTTAAAAAAAAAGAGTTAATGTACGTACGTCCCTTAGAACATCTTTTTTTGGGGTCCGAGTTTTATAAGTTTTAATGTAAAATGCTGTGATAGAGAAAGAGAGACATCAGCCAGGTAGATGTATTTGTGCTACCAGTGTGGGCGATAAAGGTAAGAATATGTTTTATCACATATTTCTACATTATGTTAATAATTTTCTCATGCAGAAGAGGAATGAAGTCTCCCTTCTGCTTTTAAGTAAATATTTTAGATATTTCTTCTTGTCCTCAAGGGAGATACAGGATGATAGAATAATATAGGGGGGCAAAAAGGAGGGGGGACTGGATTCACAACTGATAACAGGGCTGGAGTCGTTTATAAGATGCCTGAGATTAGCCAGCAAACAAAAAAACCATTAAGCACCTATTATTTTAAAGCTGTGGGCACATTTTTCATCACTTTCCTCTGATAAATTTTCACTTGTGCATCCTGCTCCAGGTAATTAATTGCTTTCAGTTCAGAGGAGTAATAATGCAATAAATTATGCTAGTATTTCTAGTCAGGGGATCATATTGCAGCTTCCTAACCAAGGCAGCACTAACAGCAATTCAGGAGACTTTGTGGGTCACAGAAAAAAGCTCCACTATTACAAATTGGTTATGTAAAGAGGCGAAGGACCAAGCCCTCAAAATTGCTTTCAAGTGATCTCGTTCATGGAAGTTTACACGTTGGTAGGTTTGGTCAGGATAATCCTGTGTTAAGGATTATATAGCTACTCTCAGTGCCGGAAGCTCTGCAAACACCGGGCACTCAGTAGTGATGGTGGTGTCATTGCTACTGTGGGGTAGAGCTTGAGTGGGAAGGACCTTTCCAAGATGGTTGTGATGCTGATGGTAGTTCATGGTGTGTTGAGTGCTTGCCATATACGAGCATTGTTGTGAGCACTTTACATGGACCAACTGTATTTAATCCTCATAACAACCCTCTGAGATAGAAATATTGTGAAGCACATTTTAAAGACGACGAAACTGAGGCACCGAGAGTTAAGGTGATTTGTCTAAGCGATAGATAGGGGAGCCAGGATTTGAATCAAGGAAGTTAAGCTCCAGAATCCATGTTCTTAACCAGTGCCCTGACTGCACTGCATCTCAGGAGGATGTTTACTTCTGACTCCAGGGAGAATTGCAGTAGATCAGGATGTGGTGGGGCTGCAGGCAGTGCGGGAGATGTCACCTATTTTTAAAAACTACTTTTATATCTTCCTTGCTTACTCACCCAGGTGAACACCCCACTTTGCTCATCTTCTGAAAACCTCTGTCTAATTTGTAGCACTGTGGAAGCAAAGGAAGCAACTCCAGCAAGCCACTCCTGCTGTAGTTTGTTAATTTGGGTTTTTTGGTATATAATTCTTTTTTTTAAAAAAATTGAAGTATAGTTGATTATTAATTTCTCTTTCTGTGCTTAAAAAATAACACAAATATCTGCTCACTCTCCTTTCTGTAAAAGCCTTCAGTAGTTCCTCTTCTCTAATCCCATCTTCACCCATCTTTTCCGACTTTAAGAAAAACCTCATGGAAGAAATTTAGAGTTTAAACTTCTGTTCTTTTTTTTTTTTTTTTTTAGTACAGTATGTACTTTTAATTTACGTAGACAACTTAAAGAGGAGATGATGCTCTATTTTAGCTGCTTACCACCTGCCTTCGTGCCCAGACGCAGACAAGCCTCAACTCCACTTAAACAGTGGCAGTGGTGAGAGAACCAATTGCCCTTGACTGTCTCATGTGATAACAGTCCCACAGTCATTCTCCTTTGACAAGCTAAAGGTTTTCTTGCTGCTTTTAACCTTGAGTGATTTCTTTTTTTTTTTTTTTTTTTAAACATCTTTATTGAAGTATAATTGCCTTACAATGGTGTGTTAGCTTCTGCTTTATAACAAAGTGAATCAGTTATACACATACAATATGTTCCCATATCTCTTCCCTCTTGCATCTCCCTCCCTCCCACCCTCCCCATGCCACCCCTCTAGGTGGTCACAAAGCACCGAGCTGATCTCCCTGTGCTATGCGGCTGCTTCCCACTAGCTGTCTGTTTTACATTTGGTAGTGTACATATGTCCATGCCACTCTCTCACCCTGTCACCTCTCACCCCACCCCCTCCCCATATCCTCAAGTCCATTCTCTAGGAGGTCTGTGTCTTTATTGAGTGATTTCGTATGCCAATGAGGCCAAAGAAAAGTTCCCGGGAAGAGAAAGTGGGGCTGAAGACCAAGTAGAGGGAGACTGTGGACTGCGGAAGGAGAGAAGACTGCTGTCTTTGACTCGAGGCTGGGGTGGGCTTCTTGCTAAGATGCTAGAAAGGAAGGGCCCTTTGGAAAGGGTTTACGGAATGGGGTGAGTAGACTCCGTAAAGTTGTGGGTGTTCTCACTGTGACTCCTATTCTAATGATGTGCCCTAAAAACCGCTGCTTGGCAGGTTGCAGTGCAGATGGGGAAGCAGAGGCAGAGAGCCTTCCACTGTCCATGGCTCTCCCTGGGCATCCGCAGAGTACGCACAGCTGGGGGAAGGGAGGAAATGTAGGGCTGTTCATGCCACGGCAAAGGAGTCAGCATTCTACCTGTGTGTCCTGGCAGTTGCTGGACTGAGCTGACTGACAGGGGAAGAGGACAGGCTGGGGTTGGAGGAATCACTCTTCTATGTTGAATGTGGAAATCCTGTCCAGTTTTCCGCAGTCCCGTCTTGGGTGGATGTCCTACTTACTGTTCCAGTCATTGGGCTTTGCCCCTAACTCACTGCCACTGATACTCTTCCTTGAATTGAGGTGGTGGTTTCCTCATGGCTGGATGCTTCACTTACTGATGTCACCTGCCAAGCCCTCCTGGAAGGTTCATGCCATAGTGGTCAAAGACCATGTTCGGGTTGGGTCTGACAGGTGGTCAGTGCTTACATACCCTTGCCAACAGCCTCTCCTATTGCCCCCTAAAGTCACCTACCGGGGTGAACTTGTATTTTATATATTTCACCTCCCAATGGGATTTTAACATTTATCCTCAGATAGAGTCATTTACACATATTCGTCTTTATACCCACAAATAATATTTCCATATTATTCCTGAGCCAGAGATTGAATTTCCCAGGGAGGGGGGGCGGTGAAGAGGGGAGTAGAGTGGAGCTAGGAAGTAGGAATTTTCCTTAAAGCATTTCTGCATTGTAACAAGTCTTCTGAGTTCTGTATTCTCCAGATAAAGATAGGGAAAAAAGATTATTTTTTTGGAAAGATCAAGTCTTTAAAGAGGCGATTTTGCTTGATACGTGGGGCTGATAGAGAGTCAGGGGTGGAGAAGGTTTGGGCCACAGGTGGGCTTGTTGTGTGTGGCTATTCACGTGCAGTCAGTGTAGAAGAGTCGGTGGGATTGAGAAGGCGGAGGGCCTCAGGCACAGCTGTCTCGGGGGAATACTTGCTAACGCTCAGTTAGCATGAGAGTGGGACAGGTTGAGGGCCCCCGCTCAGCTAACCACCAAGACGGTTTACCTAGGTGCTTGGGTCTTGGATTCAAGAAGTCTTGCACCTCCACCACAGAAAAGTAGAAAATGTAGTGATTTCTCAAGCCTCAGGCACATGCGATGGGTTTGCTTCCCATTTTAGGAAGATAGGAGCACTCTAAACTGGAAGGTTTCAAACTTGCTCAAGACCCAGGAAAGGTGTGTAGAATCTTAAGTGCAGTAAAGGCTCTGTAAATCCTCATTTTTTAAAAACACACAGATCATCATGTTGGTCATCGATTGTTTGATTTTGTCTCCCCTATTAGATTGTTTCCATCAGGAAGGCAGGGACCTTGTCTGCCTTGATTGTTGAATTTCCAGCAGCCTATGTAGGGCCTGGCCAGTTGCTGGCCCCCAGTAAATGTCCTTCAGGGGAAGGATAGACATGGTTAATGTTTGGAAAATACATCAAAGCACAAAAAAGATGATAAGGTGTCACCCATAATTAGACTCCTCTAAGTTGATTGCTGTTACACATTTTCATATACATCTTTCCAGCCTTTTTATCTGTGTATTTCCCTACTCTCATCACTGCACAGATTGATACGTTTTCCCAGTCCCAGGGCAGGATCCAAGTGCATACAGTTGTAACTTCTTAGCCTTTACCATTTTTAATTTGTGAGATCCCCTGGCAAAGAGAACACGACATAATGGATACTGGTCTGTGATTTGAGCTTTATATTTCTAGGAAGCACATGAAGAATGTTAAGATGCTAAGTTTGAGGGTGGAAAGTGTGGAAGGGATAATAAAATTTCATTCTCTCTTTTTTTGTGTTGTTCCTTTTGGGTCACAGGAGAAAATTGCACTGTGTTTTCTGTTGGTACATGTACTATTCATTTTCTGGCTGTGAAACTGATTGCAGTGAGGATCAGATGTACTCCTCCAGGGTGAAGATGGGAATATGATTTGGCGGGAACAAAAAAGAGCTAGGTATTGCCCAGATTAACTTACACTATAGAAACAACCCAGTCCTTTTCATAAAAATAGCCCAAGCTTAATTCTGCTTGCTAAAAGCCCAGAAAGAGTCTGCAGAACAGTCAAGCTCCCTGTTGTAAGCCAAATCCATGGCCCAGGCAGTACTCGACCTACTGCCAGACTGCTCCTTTCTGGGCCTTTTAAGTTCGGCTGTGACCTGACCCCCAGAGCACTCGCCCATCAGAACTGCTGCCTGTCTGCAGTGGTGCTGACAGTGGATATGCCGGCTGGGTTCCAAAAAGCCACCCGAATAGACCCAAAACTTTCGGGCCGAGGGGACCTTGGAAGGTCATTCAGTCACTCACACTGCCTCTTGGCATTGCTGCCTTCAGCCAGCCTCCTCATTGCCCAAATAGCCGCGGAGACTGTTGAGATCCCTCTGGAAGTATTTTTAGCCCCCATCCACACCCCGCACCAACCTTCAGGGTTTAGTTGCTTTGGTTGCTTTTGCAAATCAGTAACCCACATCGGTAAATGTCAAACCTTTCCTATCTTTTCTTGCCCCTGCTGGGCCCAGAAGCAGGGAACTCTGACACACAGTGACTGTCCAGGTAGCTGTCCTGGAGAGCCTGGCAGGAAGAGGAACAGACCTAAAATGTAACAGGAAGCTGTGTTACTCCAAAAATATCGCAGGATCGGATGATGCGAAAACCTTCATCAAACGTTGGACCATGACACCATTTGCATTGGGACGTGCTGCAATGAAGGAAACATCAAATCTACTAAAGGAAAGACATTTTGCTTGATGCTATGTAAGACTCAAAGTGGTATAAGATACGGCCTTTCTCATTATTGATCTTATCGTCTCATTGAGGAGCTAAGACACAAGCAAGTGAAAAATTAAACGCTAAAAATTATATTAAAAAGAGACTTGCTGTCATCTGATAAGAAGAGCTGGGATGTGGAGGTAGCATTCTTCTGCACGAAGAAAGCTCTGTCGTCGTGGTCGTCATCATCATCATCATCTAGTTAGGAAGAAATGTTGGACTATTGAACCTGACAGTTTTCTATCTTATAAATGATGAGTTGTAGAGTTGTAGGTTTCCCCCACACCCAGTCTGTCTTTTTTTCTTCTTTCCTTGTCCTTTTTCTCTTCCCCTTCCCCTTCTTCTTTCTGGACTTAAGAAAGGGTCCTCAACTTTGTAATCTTAAAACATATTCTCTTGCACATGTCATTGTTCTTTGTAATAGAATCTGCCAGAAGCACTCTGTGCAGAGCCCCGCGTTTTCACATTATCATCTCATTGTCTATCCCGAGTGGTATAGCCTTACTACGACTTCCTAACTAATCAGCTATTTCAACTTTCATTCCATAAGCTTTATGTCTGAGTGTAATTAAATGAGCATTAAGTCCTTTTTTTTTTTTTTTTTTTTTACTAGCAAAGCCTGAAAGTTCTGATATTACAGTAATAAGTGTGAAGTGAATTTTGAATGGCATTTATATCTGTTCATGGGCTCTAAATGTTTGATTTGCATAACTAGTTAAAATGATAATCAGAGCAGCATATTGATTTAATTCCATCTCAGAAAACTGTTAATTAATAATGATAATAAATGTGTCAGTCCTTTATTATCCGCTTTGAATTGGTGATGATAGCTATATTAATACCACTTCAGTAATAGACCTCTGCTGGCTATTGTTGGCAAAGCTTTCAAGGAATGAGTCACTTGCAATCAGAATTTAGAAAATTTATTGCAGACCAGTTTTAAAAAGAACAGCCATTCCATCATATATGTAATTTTATTAACACCTACATTTTAATTTAACATTTTATTTACATAAATCATTGTGATCAGAAACTTCAGGAGGGTTTTAAACAAAGGCACTTTTTCATTTTTATGTTCCAACTTAAAAGTTGCCTAACGGAAGGACCGTGCCCAGGATGATCCCTTTTTGTGGGGCTGGCAGACCCGTAGCCCCTCCCGCCACAGTTTTCCCCTGGCTTGTCTGGCTACTTTCTGGCTTTCATCATTAAGATATAATCTGCTGGTTCTCCTGCAGCAGACAAGGGTTTGTGTTTGTGTGAATGGTGGGGTTGCGGGGGGGTTGGGGAGAGGGGAACATCTTTCCTCTCCCTGCTCTTTCGAGGACTACCATAGTTTTAGAGGCAGGTCTCACCTTTCTGGCTTTTGGCAGGGATGAGAACACCAACACCAACATGACTTCTCCATCACCGGGTTTCTAGATGGCAAGGATGACATGGATAGTCAATATGCAGTGGCTAGGCACTTCTTCAAACTGCTCGAGGGCCCAGTAATTCTGGGTTTCCAGAACAGATGTCAGAGTCCAAGAAGAAGTCTTCCATGAGGCTCTCAGTGACTTAATCTCCGTCTCATCCAATAGCCATGACTGTTGATAAATGTATGTTGGAAATTTTATAATCTTTCTCTGAGCTGTAGTTTTTTTTAATCTATAAAATGGGTGACTGGTGGGATAAATGAGATTTCATAGACACACCCATATGTATATCACAGAGCTTAGCACCCAGAAGACGCTTAATGATTGGTAGTCCTTCTCTTCCTTTTCCTTTTAAGTTATGAGCACACACTTACCATTCCTGGTCCATCCGCGGCTGGACAAAGACTTAAGCAGCCTCCATTCTTAGAATCAGAAGTTTTAATAACTACTGGCTCTACATCAAGGAGCCTGAGGAACTTGCTCTTCCCCCATTAGAAGTTTGCCCCTAGGCCTGACAGTATGGATATTATCAAAGTCTGTTTCCTTGGTCTGCTTCCCTCCCGGACCTGCATGTTGGGTTCATATCTATGGATGGAAATGGTGGTTGCTTTGGAATGTGCCTAAGGTCTCCTTTCTTCTCCCTGAACTTGGTTTTGCCTTTTGCCCTGCCTTCTGTCCTCTTCGTAGGGAACACATTTCTAGTCATGAGACCATGTTTCTGCAGAGTCTTCTCATGGGTTGTAACTGAACTGTGGTCCAGAGAGTTTGTGATTTGCCCAAGATCTTGTAGCCTTTCGCTGTAAGTCGTGTGTTCCTTCTACACCACCTACCAGCGCTCTCAGGTAGCTCATGGAACCTCATGCCACCTGGAAAAAGAACTCCAGTTCTGTCTTTGGGCACCCATCTGTTGCAGTTTCTGCTCATTACTCCCCTTGTTTTATATTCAGGTTCCACCAGGTACTGAGTCTGGTGACACCCCCTCCCTCCCACTCCTACATGTGGCAAAAGTGGGTCTTGGCCTTCAGAACGGCTCCCTAAGTCTCCCTTTGAACTATACCACCAGTGGTCCTGTCCACTTCTCAATGGGAAAAAAATGCATCCTTTGTCTGAGCCTGTGATAGATTAGCACAGCTTGGAGGGAGTGCTGGCTTTCCCAACTCCTGTGGGTGTGTCTCCCGCTGAATGTTCCTCTCCTGACTTTGATTTCTCTCTCAGCGAGTGGGGGTATAATTCGCCTTGACATCGCTGGCCATCAGCGCCGCTCTGAAATGGGCCTTCTTTGACTCGAAGTGACAGCCCTTGGCCCCTGTGACATTGTTTCCATAGATTTGCAATGAAACAGTTTTATATTTTGCAAAATAGAGTGGTCTCCTACGACTGGCATTGATGTGGTTTTTGCCATGGTGTTCTGGAGGGTAAAGCTGTTTCCATTGACCCACCCTCAACTGATTCCCCTTATTCTGGCATCTGGACACATTGCTCTTAGGCTGCCTGGGATGATGATTTTGTTTGTTTGGTTTTTTAAATCAGTATTGGTCACCATAATGTGTTGTGTCCTCGTATGGACTCCTTCCCCTGTTACTCTGTTGGCCTCTAATATTCTAAGACCTTTGCTGCCCATCAGGAACATTTCAACTTTTGCTCTTCCACATCACGCAAGTGGTCAGTATCCTGGAGAAGAGTAAGCGTGATACCTTGCCCTGGAAAGTTAGTTACTCTGGTGCCTTTTATATTTCGATACAGCTTGAGATACAGTCAAAGGGAATATTAGTGTCAAACCTTTGTCCGAGATGTGGAAATCTTTGCAGAAGATTATTGGGGGAAGTGATTGGGCTGTCCATTGCTGGTCCTTACTTTTCAGAGAAGCTTAAAGCACGATCTGGTTGTTCTCAGCATTTTCTAAAAATACTTGAAGGCAGACAAATACGGATGTTTCATCATCCCATTTAAAAAGAAGAGGAGACTATTGCGCTATCTCTTTTTTCCCCCTAGAAGGCTCTAACCTTTGGACTTCGAAATTTATCATCTTAAACTTGCTATGATTGAGTTATTGGGGTTGGTTTTACTAATAAACTCTTAGACTTATTAGAAAGTATAACATTTATGGAAATAGTTTATATTTTATCTAAGCTTGTACCCTTCAGACTGTCACTTAAGTGTTAAAATGTGCTAGGGAATTAAAGATTAGATTTTTTTTTTTTTTTTTTTTTTTTGCCACTAGGTATGTCTTGTGGGGAGGGAACTAGGTTACCTTTATAGCAGGTGTAGGGAGAGCCTGTGTCTCTTCCAGCATAGGACTGCTGAAGGGGTCCCTAAAGAGTTAGACTTTTTTCCAACCTCCTGTTGTCACAGGATCCTTCCTACTCCCCCCCCAAACCCCCCCCCCCCCACCAAGATGTCTGGTTTGGGCTTTGCCTTTTCACTGACTCTGCTGGTGGGAATTTTCTGAACAACTCCATGTGAGTGTTCCCAATCCTGGCTCCTCCCTGTGGGTTGGGGGAGGGACCCCTGGAGAGCGGATTCCTGGCAGATGTGGTGAGCTCTTGAGCCTGTGTTTGAGAGGAGATGGGATGCCAGGCTCTGGGAGGTTCTCTGGAGGAGTCTCCCAAGGCATGGAGACTATTGACATATTTTGAAAAAAATTAAGACCAAACTTCTCAAAGTGATGACTTTTCTTCTTAAAGCCACAGTACACACATTCTTTTAGATTCTGGCCAAGCTCTTTCTCTCTGGTGGCCACAAACTTTATGGCCCAACTTCCTAAATGGGGGAGAAGGATTTCCAATTTAGAGCTTGTACTTAGAAGCCTGGGTCTAGGAGGTGGGGAGGTTGGCTTGTGAACTTTGGTGAGGTAGGCAACCTACTACGGGGGTGTAAAAGTGGTTCCAGCAGAGGAGGTTGAGTTTAAACATCCCCTTTGATGGTGTTTGTCTGAGTATTTTTTCCCTGCTCCTACCCACTCCCTGTGTGGGTTTGTATTCTTTAGCCCCAGCTGTTTGTGATATTTCACTGTCAAATACATAATTAACAATTTTGTAAGCCAAGTTTAGTGACGTTTTTACATTCATGCACTGAATGTCTTTTCTGTCTTAAGCCAGTTACATCTTTTTTATTTAAAACTGTTCCCCCCTCCCCCCAACCAAAACCAGTTTCCAGAAAATTTGTCATTCTAACCTCTATCCAAAGAGTGAACTGTATCAAAGTGGGCTTGAGAAACTGTATCAAAGTGGACTTGGGAATACAGATGTGGATTGTGGTGTGGAATTGCTTTGGAATTTGAAACTGGTTGTGTAGACTGAGTTGATGATGGATCCAGTTGTGAATAATTTTTTTGAAACCGATGATGTCAGTGGCAGTTTTATGACTAGGATTTTGGTAGATGAGTGTAAGTTGCTGGAATATGGGTGAGAAAGCAAGTCACAACTAAGGGTTGAGTCAATAAAATAAAACTAAGGAGTTAAAAAAAAATTAGGTTTGTTTACATTTTTTTAAAGTGGTAGTGAATTCTCCCACAGTAAGTTTTAAGTATTCTGGTTCTTTTCTTTGCTAGTTTTAGAAAAATTATTAATATAAATAATCACATAGGGTCAAAGGAGAACCAAATCATCTGAGCAGAATTCAAAATTTATTTCTGATAAAATATTCCCAATAAACCAGCTTTTATGCAGAAACTTAATATGATGGAGATGCTTTACCTCAAGTCAAAAGCTAACATCCTCTTTAGTGGGCCCAAATTAGAAAGTCAGGGTTGAGATAAGAGTGTCCATTTCTATTATGATTTAAATTCAGCACTTTTTTAAATTCTGGAAGATCTCACCTAGAGGTGGTTGGTCAGCCTTGGGCTGAGTCTGGCCATCAGGCATTCCCTTTTGGCCTGATCTATGTTTAAAATTAAAAAAAAAAAGTTTGAACCTTTTAAAGAACTGTAAGTTTCAGCAGAAAATCCTTATCTCTGGCTTCTCTTGAAAATCTGGCAAGATGAGGCCTGTCCTCCTGAATGTAACACGAGGCTAGAGCAGAATGGCCCCTGTCACCTTCAGGCACACATCCTCATTCTCTAGGTGCCTCAAGTCCTCCCTGGCTGGGTTCACTCGTCTAAGTTACCTGCCCAGCCCTGTGAACTCTTGAGTTTGCAATCGCTGCCCTAGTTAATGCAGTAAGATTAGAAATAGAAAACAGAGGTATATACATAATGAAAAGGAGGAGATAAAAGTATCGTTATGTTTGAGTGAAGTGATTGCTAATCTGGAAAACTCAACAGAGTCAACCAAAAAACAAACTAATTAGAGTTATATAAAATAGTCAAAATATATAGAAAAATCCATATAGCGAAATGGCGGGAGGGAGATGGGATCTCATTTACAGCTAATAATAGCAACAAATGCCTACAAATTAATTTGCTATGAAATAATGCAGGACTTAATATGAAGAAAACTACTATAAAACGTTACCGAAGAGGGTAAAAGAAGATGCATACGTGAAGAAAATGACCATATTCCTAAACAGTTGAAATTTCTCAAATAGAAAAACTGTGGAAAGCTGGTCTTCCTGTCTCCAAAGAGTTGATGAGACTCCTTGCCGCCCTTTTTTGAGAAATGCGAAAAGTTGTTGGCTTGCTTTGCTGTGGGTGCCTGAGGAATTGGGACCAAATGGGGTGGTTCCCAGGAAGTGGGAAAGAGGGGACACAGGCTCTGATGATCTTTGTGCAATGCTTGTGTTTTGTGTTAGCAAACTCAGTAATTGGCAGGTGGCAGGCTGGATGTGAGTTGTCTTTCAGGAGCTCTTTGCCAGCAGTTATGATTATTTAATTTTCTTAGGTGCCAGCTTCCGGCAGGGGTGGGAGGCCCTGGGAGTTGAGCCTGGCTGTCTGAGGGCAGGATTTGGCCTTTCTTGTTGGATTTTGGCCTTGTTTCCCACCTTCTCCTCTGTTTGATAACTTCGGAGGAGTTGAAGTTGTCAGTTGCTGGGTAGTTTCTGTTTTCAGAGTCTTGTAGCTCAGTTTTCTGAGGAATTTGAATCTATCTCCTCTCCCTGCTGGAATAGAATTCAAGGCTCTGTCCTTGAGGGGAAAAAAAAAAAGTGCCAGGTGAACGTAATTTGTGTCCATAATTAAGCCCACCACCAGCACCCACAAGGAAAGAGATGAAGAATGGGCCCCAAGTGCAATGTTTCTGGTTCTACAATTACAGGAATTGATGAAAAAAGAGACATTTGATTTGAAAGATGGAAAGAGTTGGCCATTAGTGACATTTAATGGGATGCCTCAAGCTGCTTTTTCTGGTTAAAATATTTGTACAGAAACTCCTACCCCTGCATGCTGTCAAGTTCATGTTTTTTCCTAGTTCTTTTTGATATGTGGTCTGCGTGGCCTGCTATTTTCTGAGAAACCCATGGGTTGTAGGTTTGTGTTGCACTGTTTACTCATCTTTGAGAAGCCATGTCCAAAGGTGCAGTGGGTGAAGCTGAAGTGGAAAGTACCTGGGCTTGAGATTTGTAACATTTGCCCATATAGAAACTATCTTACATGAAAAATTCAAGGTTCATAGGACTGTAGATGTTGTGCCTAGATGAAATACATTTTAATACATAAGTATTTGTATTGATTAATCCTGTGTAAAAAATTAAATAACTCAGTGGGAATTTTCTGCATATATTCATCAACCTACCTAACTACCCATCTACCTACTTACCTGTTTCTAGGCTTAGGAAAAAGATTTGAAGGAAATAGACCAAAATGTGAACTTCTGTTATTTCTGGAAGGTGATCTCGCACGGAGCTTAAGCTCATAAGTTTCAGTTTCAGACCTGGGTTCAAATCCTGGTGCTATCACTTAGGAGTGGTGTGACGTTATTTTAAACAAATTAGTTAGCCACTCTCAGCCTCAGTTACCTCTATCAAAGAGTTATGAAAGCTAAATTAGTTAATATAATAAAACACTTAGCACAATGCTAGCATATAGTAAGCTCTCAGTAAAATATTATTTATGTTATCATCATTTGGGCAGCAAGATTACAGGTGATTTTAACTGCTTTTTTGATTTCTTTCCCCATGAATTATATTAAGCTCTGCTGTGAAAAGAATTATATGTATATTTTAAAAAATGATCGTGATTTTTAAAAAAACTGATCAAGTGATAAAAATCCAGTAAGAGCCCTCAGCTCTGCTGTGTCTGGGTAAGAACCCTGGCAGCACAACCTTTATCACCTGCAGTTCCGCAACTAAGATTCCTCCCTCTCTCCCCGCAGTCCACCCAGGGGCTGGAGTTTTCCCCTTTAAGACTAGAATGTGCAAAGCTTTTCTGTTTTGATTTTGTTTATGGGGGAACCCACAAAACAGCCAGGGAATCTAAATGACAAACACAGATAGAAGCCAGGCAGCCAGTCCTCTGTATTGATGAGCAATTAAGCTACGTTTTAGTTTTATTTGCAGTAACTCATTTACCTTTCACAGGCAGGAACTATTCTGCCTGTGGTACTGGGAAGGAGACAGATGCTGAGTTGAGTAATCCTAAGGTTCTACAGAAAGAAATGGTAGAGTGGAGATCTGAACTCTGACTCGGAAGCTTGCAGAGTTAACTGGTGGGAATGCATTGTTTCTCTTTATTCTGTTGTCAGCACTTTGGTTGAGTCCCCCTTTGTGTATGACTGTCCACTGTCTGCAGCCAGCTTCTGTTCCCATTGGTCCATGGCCGCGCCATGTCAGTTAAATACTGTGAATATTACCTCTGGTCAGGGAAAGTTGCTGTGTTGCAGGAAGCCGGATATGCTTTATGTGGGAGCCATTAATAGTAAATAAGTAGCAAAGTGGAGACAGAGGAGGAGAAGAAGATGCAGAAGCAGCGGCAACAGAAGTAAAAGTAGAGCGAAGTGGTACAGAACGAAGGGGACATGGGGCACATTTGCTTCAGGTTGTCAATCTGTCAAAGGCCATCCTCCTGGAAAGCACGCGTAACATGCACTAGTAGCTCTGTCGTTTACTCAGAGAGCTGCACCAGGATTCTGAGCTGTAGACTTGCTTAGCCTTCCTTGGAAAATGTTGAGAGGGAAAAATTTGAACTGCTGCATTCCTAAGCTTTCAGAGAACACAGGTCTTTTAAAGTTTATTTTACATTGAACAAGGCAGTGCCTGTCACACACTGATTGCTCCCTCCCCTCTGGGTCTCAGCTGTCTTCCTAATAGGCAGCTGCCCAGTGTGGAGTGTGACATTGTTAACCATCAGGGGTGGCCGGCCTGTCAGCCTGTCTGTCTGGAACCCTGGACATTCAAGGCACCTGATAGCAGCCCCATTTGCACCCTGTGCAGCAAGAGCCCACATCCTCTCTCATTAAGAGAAGAGTTACCCCCCAACACCAGAATCACTGAAACAACTCTCAAAGAGCTTCTTTTAGATCCCATCCTTCATTAGGACATCTCCAGCAGTGGTAGTTTCCAAACCCCTTTTTCTTTCTATAACTTTTAAAACTATTTTTTCGAAGGAAATTTTTTTCTTTTCTTTTGTTTGAGTACCTCTTATCGCTCTTTCTCTTAGCTAATTGTCCTGGTTAGAACCTCCAGTACAATGTTGAGTACAAAGTGATAAGAGCAAATATCCTTATATTTCTTCCACCAAGCCCCCAGAGAACAAACAGATCAAAGAGAAGCTGCTCTGGTTAAAGAAGGAGTGAGAAGCCTGGATCCCACCTGCTTGACCCAGGGAATACCTCTGTGTAATCCTAGGGTTCCTAGGAACACAGTTTGAGAACTACTGTTCTGAAAAAAAGGCTGTTGTGATTGTGTAGGATTTCTCTTCTTGGTTTTTACTTGTGCTTGAACTGCATGACTTCTATAGATTGTTTCCCAGGTTTCCTTCTCACGTGGTTTTCAGAGTAATAGGCAGAAGGTTAAGAATGTCATAAAATAGTTTATTCCAAGCCCTACTCGTGTTGGACAATGTGTAAAAACTCTGCTCCAGATGGCTTTGGGGAAGGGGATGTGACATTGTGCAGTGACTTTTTGGAAGATTTGTTGGTTACTTTTTTCCATTTCTCTATCTCCATTCTCCTGTCCCTCGTCTTCCCCCACCCGACTCCTGATTTGATGAAACCGTTTGCAATGTCCAGCATGTATTTTACCCGTTCACTGTGTGTTGTACTTGAGCAATTTATAACTATGATCAATGTTGTGACCTTAGGGAAATTGCTTATATAATTATAGAAAGTTTACAGTCGTAAGACAAGGAATGGGGAAAATATATCACTGTAAAATATAAATATGTTTAAATTACATTTAGGATTTGGAATAGTTCCTTGCCTGTGTTTTACAGAGTAATCTGTGATTTAAATCAGGTTTAGTTGTGTTTTTTCCCCCCTAAATTGGGTATTATAAATCAAGAGTAGATGCTGGATATAGCACACAAGAGGATTTCTTATACATTTTAATGTTGCATAAGTAAGAAATACCAGTAGTTCAGCAGTAAAATTGCAAATGTAAGCAAAAGTGAAGATTTTTCCAAATTTAACTAGGTTGCATTTGTTTAGTAAACTCTAGCAATAATTTACTGTTTTATTACGTTTGCCTTTGAGATCTGGGCTTTTTTTTGCCCCCTTCCTTAAGAAAGAAAAGGGAGGTAGGTACATTACTCTAATTGCTTGGAGCCAGAGAAAAACCTGAAAGTACCATTTTGCTTTCCCGACCTGTGATACATAAACTTAAAAAAGGAGAAGGAGGGAGGATTTAGGATTAAATGTATTTGTGGGTGTATCCGTCACACCAGCAGGGCACTTTTTTTGGGTAGCGTCAGGGTTTCTATTTGTGCCATCTGTGGTGAGACTGTTTTTATGCAAAAAGTAAAAAAAAAGCTTAGACCCAGTTTTGCCCGTGTCAGCTGCTGGTAGGGGTGGAGATTCAGGGAAGGGGAGCTAATACAGTTGGATTGTCAATGGACATGTCTTTCTTCCGTCTCTTTTGGGGTCCCCGAAAGGCAGGTAGGATTCATCCAAGATGATTTCTATTATGCCATGCGGGTGAATTTCAGCGCGGGAAGAGGCGTCGAGCGCTCCAGAACTGATGCCGGCGTTGGAGGGAAGTTGGGCGGAGGGAAGGACTGTCTGTCTCAGTGGTGTGGCTTGGCGTGCTGTGCTCCTGACGCCTCGGATTGTCCTCCACTGCCCCCCTTCCACCACGTGCTTCAGATGGTTAACATGGACCCCAGCTTCGTCTAACTGTGGTTTGAGACAAGTGAACTCTGGGATTGGGTTGGATGATGTTGATTAATAGGAGTGAGAGGGTGAGAGACTCCAGGGCCAAGCAGTAGGTCCATCTTGGTGGCGTCTGATGTTGATTGGCTTTGTCCTGCGCGGCTGCGCTCGGAGAGCGGACATTAAGATTAAGTGATGCTGTCGTGTCCAGGAGCGCGGCACTGCATCATTCTGGGAAGAGACAGCTGGGGTGGTTAATCCTTCATCGCCAAGGGAGCACTGCCAGTGGAAAGATATACAGCCAAAGATAACCCTCCATAACTTGTGCTAAAGATCAGAAAACTTTGAATTCACATCCATCTGCTTAGTCTGGGGTGAAGATGAAAGATAGGCAGAATGGGAAATAAAAAACCCCTGAGGGATTAATCTTAGGCGCGGTATGTAGCCCACAGAGTGAGCAGGCGGGAGGGAAACTTCTACGTGGCGTTTAAAGGGGAATTAAACGCACCCGGTTTCACGGCAGCATCTTTAAGTAAAGTTCGGTGGTATACACGCTCATTTTTTCTGTCGCATTGCCATCATTTCACCCCCAAATGCTGTTTGCCCCCATTATACCTTCTCTGGACGTTTTTTTTTAAAGGAGGTCCTCTTAATTCTGAACTTATCAACAGAGCATGCACGAAGGGAATGCTGGAAATACATTGTCACTAGAAAGAAGGGCTTTTTGTTTTCTCCTCTCGCTGTGTGATTTTAGCAGGAGATTCACAGAATCTGACTGTGTGTGCATGTCTGTGTAACTGTGGCTGAGCGTGGATCTGAGACTCTGTGGCTGTGAATATTTCTGAACAGCTGCAATGATTTTATATATCACGTGTAATCGAATTATGCATTGTTGTCATACCAAAGTGATGTGCAGGGGGAAGATAAATCAGGGAGGGAAATAAATTAGAGGCCCCCCTCTCACATCTGCAGCCTCTCTGTTAGCACAGCGGTCAGGCTGGGGAATGTCTGGTGCAAGGTGAGAATGTGGGGAGGACGAAGCTACATGTTCTGTCCTCAAGTGACTTTCTGCTTGGAGCTGAAGGGGAAGCTTTGTTGTTTTGTTTTCAGCCATTTTAGTGATACTTTTGTCCTTTTTCCCTTGTTAGTTGGTATTGGAGCGTCTGAGCGGGAGGTTCTCAATTTGGGCCTTTGGCACTGACGTGCAGAGGTAGGAGATCCTCCCGCCAGGCTCAGCATCTGTTGGGCCTTGCTGTGCTGTAACCACTATGATAGCCCGGGGCGGGGGGGAGAAGACTTGTGGCCGCAGAACACAAACACTAAGCTCAACAAGGAAGGAGGGTGCAAAGAACAGTCTATTGAGAGTCACAGACCTGAGTTGAAGTCCCTGCTAACCTCTGTGAACTTGGGCAAGTCCCTTTCTCTCTGGAGTGGGTTACAGTGGAAGAAACTAAGGTCGAGAAGAGGAGGCAAAGCAGCTAAGGGAGGAGAAAGGATCAGTGCACCCTTGGGAGGTTAGAAAGAGAGAAGCATGAAGTTCCATATGTTTGGTTAGATGATGGGGTTGGGGGGAAGCCTCAGTCCTTCTCAGATCTGCAGGGGAAGGCTTCCTACAGAAGATGACTGTATCTCTATGGGGAGTTTGTGTCTTAGATTGTCCAGGATGGTCTTGATTTTGAAAGCACAAATAATGTATTAAGTAATATGCGTACATGTGAGTATATCATAAGTACATGTATTGTTAAAGATTATTAAAGTCTTTCTAAAGTTTAACTTATAGTTCTGGTTTTTATTTTCAGTACAAACAGTTGATGAAATGAATGGCGAAGTGTGACTTAGTTTTCATGCCTTTGAAAGACTCCATTTAAATAACTCTACACAAAAGATAAATATTTCTTGTCAGACCATGAGGTTTAACTTTGGATCCAGAAAAGAGTTATGGCAAATTTGGGGAGAAAGCGTACTGTATTCATAATTCCTGACGTGCCAAGCTTTGCATTGGATGGTGTTCTTCACCCACCAAGGAGGAGCTGATCCAAAGGACTCTCTTCTTGAAAGACCATGACTTTGGGTCTTTGACAGAGAAGGTGATGAAGAAACGGAGATTCTTGGCAGATCAGTTCACTTGAAGAGAAGAGGGTGAATCTGAAAGTGTGTCCCTGTGTGGGAGGTCATGTGGGAGGATGTGGAAAGAAGAATAAGACTCAGATATTATATAGTTGTCTTCATCTTTCTGAATTTCAGCCTCAAATCCTAGATCTGCTGGATCCACCCTGAGTATCGAGTCACCATCCCAAGTGGCCAGATGACCAGGTTGGGGGATTGTTGATACTCTCCAAGCTTGAAGTAAAATGAAATTTGTGGGAGATGTAAGGGCCTCTATTTAGGGGCAGTGATTGCTTTTCAGGGAATTTTATACTTGGGAACGAATCACTGGGCCAGTGAATGTCAGTGACTGATGGGTGGTGTATATATACTTTTTCTGTTTGGGTCACCAAATATCCAGCTTCTGCTCTTCCTGGAGAATATAGGTTTTCTGTTGGCTGGTCCTCTGGGAGGATTTGACTAGTCTTAAGGGCAGTGGAAACGTCGGCTTAGCCCCTGTGCGTACGATGGTGTTTTAGCTAAACTTTTCTCGGTGCCTGCCTTACTTACTGTGTAGTAAGTTGGTGTGTGTGGCACAAGGTACACCTTGCTTTGTGCAGATGTCGCAGTGGCGGAGTGATCCGAAAGAAACAGTGCTAAACCTATCACCAGCAGACCTGGGTTTGGTTCTGATTTGGCGTTTGTTTCCCCAGGTTTCCTGGTATGTCACAGTGTTACCTCAAAACCTGGAGACTTGAAACAACCCTTTTATTGTGTTCCTGGAGTCTGTGGGTCAGAAATTCAGATAGGGCACAGTGAAGTGGGTTGTCTCTGGTCCACAAGCCTGGAGCTTCCACTGGAAAGACTCAAGGGCTGGGGGCGACTCAATGCTGGGGGCCGGGATCCTCTGAAAGCTCATTCCTACACATGTCTGGGCATCGGGGCTGGGGTGACTCAAAGACCGGGACTTCTCACCGGAGCCCCTGTACGCGGCGTCTTTATGTGGTTTGGCTTCCTCAGTCTGGCCGCCTCCAGGGGTTAGCTGGATTTCTGCCATGGAGGCTCGGGGTTCCAAGTGCAAGTGTTCCAGCCATGAGATGGAAGCTGCATCACATTTATGACCTAGTCTCAGTGTAACTTCCATGCACTCCATCGGTGAAAGGAGCACGAGCCTGCCAGGTCCAAGGGGAGGGGAATTAGTCTACCACTTGATGAGGAAATAGCAAGGTCACATTCTGGAAGAGCACATTGGATGGGAGAGACGTTCTACCCATCTTTGGAACATGGGCCACACGTAGGTGTCTCTTCCTTGAATGACTGAAAAATGAGTCAGGGTTAGAATTAATTGGTGAGACCTCTTCCAGCATGGAAGTTGTGACTCTTTAAAATGAAATCCAATATTCTTTAAAAAATTATAATTTACAAAGTGATGATTGGCTTTATTAGAGAGTCTGCTTTAAGTTATCGTTAAATAGAGAGCTGCCCTAGTACAATTTAAATAATCTCTTACGCATCATGAAAGACACTGATGTGATAAGGAATGCAGGTCCTGTTTGTCTCCTCTAACTTCTTTCAACTGAATTTTATGCAGTGATTTCTTTTTAGTCTGGCTTTATTTCTCATGGCTCGAGGGTCATTCGGTCACATGATTATATCTGACCAGGGCTGCCATGGATGTAAATTTGGGCATGAGTTAAATGTCTGACTTAGAGGATTTAGGACTAGAGTGAAAGTTGGGAGTCTGAGAAGTGATTGGATTTGGAAGTAGGACCTGTGAACACTTGTAGCTCATTGTCTTATCCTGACACAGGGACTAGGATGGAACACATGGTGAACTTTTGGAGAAAGCGTTTTCCTTGCTGGAGAGAAGGTTAAATTTGTCAGCTCTGGCAGTGGTACAGATCTGATACCAGACGTGAGGTCTGAAGGAGGGTGACGATGGGGCAGCTGCCCCCGGGCAGGCATGACGGTTAGGAAGGGAAGGGGTTAATACACTGACTAATGTTTCAGTTTACAAGCATTGGCCCTTCTCTTTGTTCTGTTTTATCATACACATTCATCATGTTCAACCTGGCAACCCAACCAAATAGCTATTTAAGTTGTAAAAATGAATCATAGCACAATTTCATGAACTGTGTGATATAACTGAATCTAATCACATTGTACAACGGGGCCTTTGCCAGGCTGGTGTACCTGGTTCTAGGCGTCTTTGGAATAAGTAAACAAATAAATAGGCTCCATTAAATACAATAACAGTTGGGTGGCTGGGCTGGTTGGATAGTGGGTCCAGGGAAGGAAGCATCCAGATGTATCATACTGGACCACGGTGCCTTTCCAAGCTAGTTCACCCATGAAAGGCCTACAAGTCACGCTGGCCATCTTCTGTTCTCTGCATGCAGCCAGCCGATTCCCTGATTTATTAAATAAATGGCTGAAGAGGTCCTGGTAAGGATGGAAACCTCGCAAAGGGGAACTGCAAAGGAGGGCTCTACCCCAGTTCAGTTCCACACAATTCCAGGGTTCACTGACTTCGTACTGATGGAAAAGATGAGTAAACACAAAGTCTCTACCCCAAGGACCAGTCTTAACGATGGTGTCTACTGATGCATCAAGCATCTTTGTAGGTGCTTTTTATGTGTTTATTTGACTGTTAAAGATAAATCTTAAGCTGTAAGTAATACCATCAGAGAGGTCAAATAACTTAAGGTCAGCCAGCTAATAAATGTTAGGGCAGAGAATTGAACTACTTTCTAAGTGGTGGAAAAGGCCAGAGAGGAGGGTGGGTTGGTGGCCGAGGTGGGGGTGGTTGGATGACTAGCTTCGAGCAGCCTGCTGTAAGGTGCCCAAGTGCCGAAGGTTAGACTTGATCCTGTGGGTCACGAGGAGGCCCCGGGCGTGGGGAATGACAGTAGCAGAGCTTGAATGAAGGGGGTGGGGGCAGGTAGGAGAGACCTGCACGGAACCCAGTGTCTTCCCTCCGCAGGAGGTAAGAAAGGCTTGGGCTAGAGCACCGGACGGTGAAACAGTCGAGGCTGAACTGGAGAGATTTTTCTGGGTTGCAGTCAGCCCCTTATAAGGCAGCCTCCACTCTTCCTGCCTTCCCAGTACTGACAGCAACTCTATTTATTCTCTCTCCCCTTTCTTCCCATTTTCCCTGCCTCCCCCCTTTTCCATTCATCACTTTCCCCCTTTTTTGTCCCTCTCTGTCTCCCTTTCATTCTTGTCTTTTGTTCCCTTTCTCATTTTTCTTCCGTCTCTTCACTGCCCTGGTGTTTTCTTTACTCCATCTCTACCCCTAAACGTTCTGTAGCCCACCCCTACCCTTCTTGGTCCCCTCCCCCAAAACCTTTTCTATGGAATATATAAATACATATATGTGTGTGTATATATATAATCTGTTTCTCTGTTGGTTGTGTCAGCATATTTTAGACTGCTGGGCTTTGCATGTTTTGCAGCTGGTTTTGAAGCAGTTGTCAGGCGGTGATGGATGACTATCATCATTTAAAGTGTAAAAGAAAATGCCTTGGCACAGACAGGCGTGATGGACTGCCGTCTGCCAGCCTGGATAGGCACAGCCACCAGTTTCTTCTCCCGGCTTCTGACCCCCTCTCTGCTCACACTGCCCTTGCCAGAATCTACAAAAGTCATCGTGAGCCGTGCAGCACCGGGCTCTTGCCTTCTATAATATCACTTTGGTAGTTGTCAGATCATATGAAACGTCAAAATTCACGTGGCCTCCGCAAAGAGATATATTTAGTACAGCTGCTGCATACCTACACGCTACCCCTGACACTGACATATTAGTTATGCTGTCTTTTGCAATCTGATATCTTTAAATTTGCCACCTTGTTAAGTTTTGATTAATGTGATTCCATTTCACTAAAGTAATTGGCTTGGCCTGTTGTAAAAAATAATCAGCCCCCTCTACGGAACAAATGCTAGCACATGCTAATGAGGGAGTGAGTTCGTTACATTGATGGCGTGGACTGACAGTTATTAATGATTGTTATGATAAACAGACGAGTGCGAATTGGGATGAGTTGGGCAAAAGTGACAGTTTAAAAATAACGTATATTGGAAAGTACTAACGAAGTAATATACTGTTAGGAAAACAATCATGCAAGTTGTCAAGGAAAGAAGTGTAATTATACAGCCGCATGGGCCGCTTAGGAGGACAGGGACCTGCCTGATAATGGACACATTTTTTGTTGGCAAGAGGGAAATATGTTATGGCAGAAAGAGGTGCAGATTGATAAATTAATTGGTCCTTCTCACAGCTCCGAGAGCAAACTTGGCTGGCAGTCACCATGCAGATGAGGGAGATGGAGTTTGCCCAGCGCCTCTCCTCCCCAGAATCTCCCTAGTCCTTATTGCCAGGCTTTTCTGGAGCCTCTCGTCTCCTCTCCCCACTCTTCTTCATGAGCTGCAAAAAGTCGCAGAAAATGCGTCCTGAGGCGGTCTGCATAAAGTACAACTTTGAGCGGGAGTGCTTGTAGCCATGTCCAGTTTTCTTTTTTTAGTGACCCTAAAGACTTAAATGCCCTATTGTTGCTAAAGTCTTGGGCTGTGATGGAGGTAATTATGGGTGGCTTCAGGAGGGGCTTACACAGGCTGGGGATCATTCTTGAGGGAAGTGCCAACTCTGTGCTTCCAAGGCCAGCAAGTTGCTGTAGGCTGTTTGCATAATTAGCTAAGACTGCAGCGTGTGTGTGTGTGTGTGTGTGTGTGTGTGTGTGTGTGCGCGCGTGCGTGCGTGTGCGGGGGGTGGGGGGAGACTTGTCTGAAAGACCAGGCTGAGATGACTGTGGGCAGTGGGGGAGTGAGGGAGGCATGCCTTTGAAGAGAGTTGACAGAGTGCAGTGGTTCATGGCCGTCCCACTGGTGTTTGCTGACTTGACAAGGGAGGAAGGCAGGTAGGAAGAAGTGGAGACAAGACTGTTTTGTGACCTCTGTTCAGGCTTGGGTTCTGGTTTTGTGTCTTGGCTGAGACTCTTGATTGCATGTAACCAGTAACAAATTTTAGGTAGCTTACGTGTAAATGGAGGATTTATAAAGATGCTGAATTGGTTCATGGAACCCAAGGACACAGCTGGACCTCCCTGTGAGTAGGAATCAGACTTGGAGAGGGACCAGGGTAGCCAGTCTCTAAGTCTGTATTGATCTCTCTCTCTGACCCCGACCGCACCTGCTTCTGCTACAGTCACCACCCCGCTTCCTCACCAAGCCACCAGAGCCAGGAAAATGAAGGCAAAGTCCTGGGGCTTTGTCAGAAGACAGGCATTGTTTGTCTGAAGACTGGGTGTTGAAAGGATGCCTTATATCCCACCTCCAAATGTGAGACTTGTCAGAAACGGAGCCTGCCCTCTATCTGGATTATCCAGCCATTGTGGTTTAGGGGGTAGAGCAAGGAGTCTGCTGATGTTCAGGCTGTGACACTTTGTTTTTCTCATAATTATTATATCAGCATGTATGTTAACTCAGTCTTCACAACCACCTCGTTAATGCAGGTGCTGTTCTCCTCATTTAACAGATGAGGAAAAGAAGGCCAAGCATTTGAGAACTTGCCTCTCCATCACGGTAAGGGACAAAGCTGGGGTTTTCATCAAGGCTCTCTGTCCCTGAAACTTGATGTGTCCCACTCTACCCCATCACCTCTTGCAGGAGTCTGTGTGTTTCCCTAACAACTCAGGCTGGTAGATGCATCAGTGTTCTCTGCTTTGAGAATCAAAGAAAAGAACCTCTGGGAGAAACACTCCTGCCTGTGTCCCATTTGGTCTCTCTGAGTCAAGACTGGGCAGGGGGCTCTGACAGGAACTTGACGATTCACATTCAGATTTTCTGCTGCCCCACATATGAAAATGTGTGACCACGTGGATGTTGGTCCTGGTCTACTTGGGGATGTGAGCAGAAATACAGTCTCGTTATCTGGCCATCAAGCCCGGCGAAGACTCTGGGGCCTCCTTGTGCAGAACATCCAGAGCAATCCTGAAATCAAAGGAAGCTGCCAGTCACCTCACAGCAAATCTGACAATTAGGAGGGAAGGCAGTGCCACTTTTCTGTGTTAGGAAGAAAGTATTTGCTCTGGGGATGGAGCAGGAAACTAAGATTTATTGAGTGCCTAACACGTGTTAGGGGTGGTACCAGGCACTCCCTGGTGCTGTATCTCAGTTGGGTGGTGGGTGTGTCCCCATTTTACAGATGAAGATACAGAAGTTCTGGGTGGTTGAAAGCTACAGACCTTCCAGTGGAGTGGGCTGTAGAATGACAGTTGGTTTCTTCTGAAAGAAGGGCTTGGTCCTGTCTAACCCAACTATTATATGTCCCTCAGAAAAGGACTACCTTTTATCCCCCTTCACTGTGAGAGCGGGAAATTGCAGAGTTGAATAATTTAGCCCCCTGGACTGGGAGGTGGGACCAGGGTTCTGATTCTGGCAGTGACTCTGGAACAGATCACAGGACCGTTCTCTCCCCGGTTTGAAGAAAAAGAAAGATGACAACATTAGTGATTCTGAAGATGAAAGAGAAAATGGATTTGGAATTGTCTTAGCCCTTAAAAGAAAGGGAACGAAGGCCCTCTCCTGATGGGAAGGTTCAGCTTTTGGTGGGTGTGAGGGCCACTGTCTTGCTGACCCTCAGATGAACCTCTTCCTGCAGTCCCATGACTGAACAGGAGGTCAGCCCAGAGGTGAGGACGGGGTCAGAGAATGAGCCCCCGTGGTGGGCAAACAAGGCCAGGGAGGACTCTCATCAGCATTATAGATGTTCTCCCCAGCATCAAAGGGGGCAGTCCACTCCCTTCTGGGGCAGGGGAGCGACTTGGTGTCTTTCGCACTGTTGTGAAAAGAGAAAAAGTAGCCACTCAGCCCCAAAAGTTCTCTCTACCATTTTCTACCCAGTCTTGTCCATGTTTTTCTCTCTCAACATTCTCCCTTCTCATTCCTGGAAAGCTCTCTGTCTTCCCTCTCTTTTGCCTTTTGGCTATTTTCACAATGGGGTTTCTGTGCTGTATGAGCTACTGACCCTAGCGTTGCTCTGTGGCAAGAGACGGGACACACCCGTGAGCAGCAACATGCTGTGAGGTGAATTGATGAGCCCCCAAACCTGGGCTTGTGAACAAATCTGCTTCCCAGCTTGAGCCTGGACAGAAAATGTCATGCTAAGGGATCACGGGTGAGGATATTGCTGGCCCCCGAGAACTCTGAGGATGGCTATGAGCCATTGGCTAGTCTCTCACTCAACGATTTCTCCTAATTTCAGTTTTAGTAGGATGAGTTGGAAGTTAGTTTGTAGGAAGTCTTGTGGCCTCTCACGGCAGGCTCATTCATGCATCCATTTTTTTGGACATCCAAGGAAAAGTATAACTCCTCTCAGAAGGATTGGAACGGATGTTGGCTTAGACATGGATGGGAGGAGATTTTCAAGCTGCAGGGATAGAGGGCACATAGGGACAATAATCCTTGCAAGTTGTCCATCATTGAAGAGCCATGCTGCTGTTCACAGCGCCTCCTGGTGGCCTCAGAGGAAGGCATGGGACCCAGCTGATCTTGCTCAGCCTTTTATGGGAAGAGTGTTTGGTTGGCCCTAGTGCCTGAAAATTTTGAGCTGGAGATGGTGGATTTTTACATTGTATAGGGTTTTGGTGACAGATATGGTGTGTGCCCCGAAGGCACTAAAGGGTATGGATACCCTTGACCCTTTCCCACCTCCATCACTCAACGTTGCTATGAAAATGCAATCAATCCAGTTTCTGACATTTCCACCCCCCGCACTCACAAGAGCACCTACTGTATCAACATGACATTTTTTAATCTTGGCTTGTTTTCCAGGCCATGAATTTAATTTCTCAATGCTCCACTGTTCGGCTTTTATGTTCTCGGAGTGGAATGTTATCCAGCAATAGTTACCGCCATCTTGTTAGTCACATCCTCTTTCCTGGGCGTCCTAAAACCAAATAATTTTTAAAAATTCATTGCAGCCTTGGTCACTCAGCCTTGTGCTAATAGTCACCAAGTTCTGACAAAGTGAGTCCGACATCCCTCAATAAGTAAAATCCAAACCTCCTGATGTTGTGGAACAGTAAGCAGATTGGCACGTCTTTGGATTAGTGGAGGCACTGAAGCAAAATACTCAATCCTTAGTGACCTTTGGCAAACGGAGGGGGATGTGTAGCCATTGTAGGTTATCTGTATGTTCACTGCATAGACACTCAACCTCTCCCAGGCCAAGACAAAAGCTGTCAGAGCAGATAAACTTAGTAGGGAACTAGCTATTTTCCTTACTACATCACAGTGCCTTGCAGAACTATTTTATCTGATAACCTGCTTCTTCTTTAAACTTGTCTGTGAATAGTTCTGTGAAGCATTAAGCCTTCCCTCTTAGGTTTTGAGCCTCCTGTACTTTGTTGTAATCTTGGGCCTAGGACTTTCTTTCTCATAAAATGTCTGTTCAGCTGTCCTCTGTTAGAGTATTCTGGTGAGTTTCTTTTAGGGAATCCATGGGAGAAGCCATATCTGGATTTTGCAGGCACACACGTTCTGGGTGTGTGTGTGTGTGTGTGTGTGTGTGTGTTTAAATGTGTTCCTTTTATTTGTCCAGGAAGCATTCTGTGGAAGTGGGGTGCCCCTTTGATCACCTCTTTCTGAGCTCATTAATGCCTGTCTCTAGTTGACACTTATTTCATATGTTGATTTAGAATTTCACAGGCACTCAGAGAAAAAATTTGGGCAAACATTCTAGATATTTGGAGTAGAGCCCATACTTCATTTTCCTCTTCTCCTCAAGCAGTGGTGACTCCAGGCCAGGGTTGTTGGTGCTGAAGACTGGCTTTGTGACTTTGGGCAAGTTGCTTCACTCGTCTCGGCTCAGATTTGCTCCCGTTTAAAATAAGATGGTCACATGAGGCGATTTCTCACACCTGTTCCAGCTTTAATGGACTCCAGGCTTTCTTAGCCAACAATAGGACTGAAGCAGAGTATATTTTAGGGGAAGTGGGTGAACTGTTGGGCTCTTCTTCTTTCATTCCTATTCCAGGTGAAGATAAAAGACTGTGCTCTCTATTGAGCTGACATGAATTCAGAATTCATTAGTGTTCAGCTTTCTTTTAAGCTTCAGACAGGATCGTGAAGGGAAAAGCCTGCCCTCGATTCCTTTGCCTTATTAGTTCTTCTCATATAATGTGCTGCAGAAACTGCTAATTGTCACTTGAGGTGATGGGTGAGGGTCTGGTTTCTTGAAGGAAGAGTCGAATTTATCAGTTCCTGTCTCCTCTTTCTTAGGTGGAGGTCTAGTCTGGTCTAATAGGAGAGGAATCTAAATTAAATCTGAACTAAAATTAATTCAGATGTTCCCCTTTGCTGAAGAAGAAGTGGGGAGTCCAGGAGAGTTGTAGGGTAACTATAAATATGTAGTTGTGTACAGATCCAGATGTAATAATGAAAATAAAAAATTGGGGGGCATTCTTAAAGTGTCTGTGGGATCCCCTTGCACGCGCTGTGACCGGGAGAATGTAAACGTATGCAAGCGCATATACTTCACTAAGGAGCCATTGAGACGTAATTTCAATTTATTACAAATGCATCCACTGCTGGTCTTTTAAAGGCTAGTTTTATTTAGTTTTAGTTTATAACTCAAAGTACTCAATACTTGTGTGTGAAAATGTACTCCTTGCACCTTGCGCCTGGTATCTTATGTTTGTGCATCAACTTCACAGGACACCAAGCTTAAAATGTAAACAGCGTTTTATAAAATGCCATTAGCATTCCTTTCTGAATCCTTGGTGTCTGCTGATTTTACCTTTCTGTCCACATGTCTCCGACTCAGCCTTCTCTCTGTCTGCTAAGCAGTTTGTAGTCGTTGAGCATTTGCCTGGTCAAGTCCCCAGGCTGGTCCTCAGAGGAACATTTGCTCCCAAAGCTGGAAGTCACCCCAGTAGTGAGTGCGCGGCCCTTCGTGATGAGGCATTGTCTGTAATGTGCCATCGTTCTTGGGCTAAGAGACCCAGCTGATAGGTAGCTGGAAGGCCGATCTTTGGTGGAAAGATTTCCCTCTTGGCTATGTAGTGAATGTAATTTGGGATTAGATCGCTTCAGCAAGAGATGGCAGAAGTGTCTAGTTCTTGGCTCTGTTACTCACCAACTGTGTGACCGTAGCAGGTTTCTTCACCTCTAGGAGCCCGTACTTGTACATTGGAGATATTATCTCTCACAGGGCTGTCCCAGGGGTGACAGACAATGCTAGTCAATCCACTCCATTCATGGACGTTGAATAAGAACCACCAGCAGTTCTCACTCAGGAGTGTATTATAATTGGCTAAATAGAATTTTACTCATGGAACTTGAGACAAATGGGAAGACAAAGGCAACCAGACTTAACTGTCAGCTCTGTGACTGGGAAATTCTGAATCACTTCCATTTTCCTTAATACCTGGACTTTTTCATTGTTTGGCTTTTGTCTCTTGTCTTCCTTGCCCCTCCCTTTCTTTATTTTTATTCTTTAAAGATTTCCTGGCATGAAGAGTTGCTAGTAACTACTTGTCTTGGAGTCAGTTTAGCAGAGCAGGTGAATGCAACCTTGTGCAGGGCAGATGTGAGCACCAGTTCGTCCTAAGAGTAATGCAGCTTTTAAGAGAAAGTTTGACAAAGTGGGAAATCTGACAGTGGCTTTGTAGGAGCTTTCAGAAGAAATAGTGGGAATTTCACATATTTGAAACAATTAAAACAACAGTGAAAAAAAGCATGTATTTGAGAACACAGGAGAGGGAAATGAAATCCTTAGAGCTCAGGGATTTGAAGTCACAATGAGACTATTTTAAATCGCGTGACACTTTTCATGTTCCAGAAGCTAAACAGTAAAATTAACTTTGCTGTAGTTTTTATGAACTTCTTTTGAATTGTTGCATAAAAGTAACAAATTTCTGGCAGGTAGACTGGGTTTCCCAGACTTTCTCACCAAGGCATTGAGAACTATCTGAAAAGTTATGTTTTCGTTATCATGAAAACATTAATAATATTAGAACTTGGCTAGAATCAATTTTTACTGTGAAACCAAGGCACTTTAATGGGGATATGGAATTGATAAATCTTTTTCGTGGTTGTCAAAACAAGCAAAGCTAACTTTGTACATTTCCTATTATAAATAAAAGCACTTTGACAGTCTGAAATGGAGTCTGTCAATATGGAGAGCAAACAGTGTGTTCATTTTATCAGCACACTTCTTTCTCTAAGAATTGTGACATTTCTCAAATACATATCACATATACATACATACATATCATACTTTCCCAACAGCAAAGCACAAAGTTGTTAGAGGTTGCCATGGGCACAGTTCTTGGAGGCTGACCGTCCATTGTGATTGCCAGTTTCCCTGCTGGGCTAGCCTACCGCTCACCTGACTATGTGGAGACCATCTACCCATGTCCTTGTGGTCCCCAAAGGCTTCTAACGATGCTGGAGTCAGGGTGAGTCCTTGGGTTTTCAGGTGGAACATCTCATGTCCTCATGTTGGAATTGGTCACGGTGAACCGGAGCCTGAGCTCCGGACAGGGCTGAGCTCTGTGGAGAGTTGCATTCCACAGGAGTTACCCATGGCTCTTTTCAGGGGAGATATCTGTGTTGCTCTAGGCAGGGAGAAGGCCTTGGTTGGGTCCCCCATCCGGAAAGGTATGGGTCTGGTGGGGTGTTTGATGTATGGGTAAGTGACACTTTTTTTTAGCAGGCTCTTAGGCCACATCTTTCCATTGGATCTGATGAATGTCCTTTGTCCAAATGTGCTGTGGAGCCCGGGCCCCTCCACCTGCAGCTTCCCTCAGCCCACTGTCTGTCTCCATCCCAGCCTCTTTCAGACACCAGTCGTCAGCTTCCCTCCCAGGAGCTCCCCTCATGTGACCCATCTTTTGGCACTTGAATGACCTGCTGATCTCTTCTTGAGTATTTGCCTCATTTCTTCTATTCATGGTCAACTTTTTGAGGACAATAGCTACCTTAGTTTAACTTTTTTTGGTTTCCTTTACTCGCTGTAACTCACACTTTATCTCATGCGAAGTATTTTTCAGACAATTTTTTTTATCCCAGGGAACTTGTGGTCATCTTGCAATCTTTGGCTTGGAAATTAACCTGATGACTGATGTTTTGTGCGGGGTGATAAGCAGAGTAGATAGTGACTAAGAGCCCACATTCTGTAGCCAGAGGCCTGGCTCAGCAATGCCGTTTACTGGCTGTGCCTCAGTTTCTTCATCTGCACTGCAGTGGGGATAATATGAGTACCTCCTTCATAAGATTGCATGATGTGGGTTAGCCATCCTTGCCATTGTTACTATTACTGTTATTGTTCTCTTACCTGAGGGCTTCGGGTTGGAGAAAGAGGTAGCAATCAACGGCACTTTGGGTTAGTGAATTTTTTAACTACTTCATGATTCTGATTTAGGGTAGGAGTCTTTGCTCAGGGACAGGAAGATTCTTCCCCCCTCCCCCCCTCCACCCCTTCTTCATGTCCTTCAGGTCCTTCATGTGTATGTATATATTTGCTTTTTGCCGAGATGCATACCTTACTCTTTTGATCCTGGGAGAATCTTTTTCTTTTCCTAAGTTATAAATGACCTCTCTCCTTTTTTACTCTCTTCCCATCCTCCTTGGAATGTGTGTGTCTGAATATCTCTCTCTTCTACATCTCTTTGTCTCTTTCTCTCTGTCTCTTTCTCTTTCACTACACGCACACATGCACACACACACACACACACACAGACACACAGTATCTTGAAGGCTTGAAGATATAGGATACACCTTTTGTGTTTCCTTTATTGTACAATATTGCACACATCTGTAATTATATTACTCTTAAAATAAAGCCTTCATCCACTCTTAACATCTTTTGATGTCCGTTCCCTGCTGACTCTATTTTTTCTTGTTCCCACTTTACATTAATGTGAAGAGACAGTTGAGTAAATGCACAATGAACTTCAAAACCTAGTAATTGTTTTTCAGAAAGAATGAAACTTGTGAATTAGGTATGGATTGTAAAAGAACACCAGGGCTGATTAGTGTTCGTGAGGGGCTCCTGCCGGACGGCTCTGACACCTGCCTGCCAGCTCTCGCCACAAATGCCACCACTGATGCCTCTGTTCTGCCCATCACAGGACGGGGGGAGCAGTGCTGGGTGGGAGTTGAAAGACTCGGCACTGAACCACCTTGTCAGGCTTGGCAATTCATGGGACGCCTGACATAAAAGGCGGCGAGAAGCAAAGATGAGTTGCATCCATTTTTACAAGCAAACTCCAGTTATCTGTAAAAATAAAATAAAATAATAAGTTTTTGTTTTTTAACCAGAGAATGAGCGAACACTGAAGGTATTCACAGTTTTTTGGGTTTTTTTGAAGGTTGTGGAGATAATGAGATTTTTGAGAGTTGGGGGAGGAAAAGAATTCACAAGCCAAGTTTCAAGCTGCTGAAAAATTGCTTTTAGGAGAGGGGAAAAAAAAAACCCCTTTTCCATGCTAACCATCTGCTTGCATCTTGTTTACTGCCCAGAGTGCCAGTTTGTGCTTATTAATCATGCTTACACAAGTATCTTAATTACTCCCTATGTAGCTGCTCTGTCTTGAACTCAGAAGTTGACCTTTCTCTTTTTATTCCTTTAAATCATTAATCATACACAATCAATGCCAGCGGGGCAGAGTCACGGAGAAGGCTACCCAGAATCTCACACCTCATGCCAGTCCCCGGCAGACAGGGGACGTGAAGTGACTGCCTCGCCAGCAGCCGGCCGTATCTTAATTAATGACTCTGCTGTGCTGAGACTCACGGGCGGGTGGGGGGCCGCTCCCGCCACCGCCCCTCGGCGCTTCTCCCCGCTTCCTCGATGGCTGCCTGGTTTGAGCAATGCCTGCTTGACTCTGCTGAAAACCGTCAAGGCCTCGGCCAGGGTTTGACAATCCTGCACATCTAGACTCTGGAAGGATCCGAGCAGAGGCAAGGTGAAAATCCTGTTAAAAGGTAAGTTTCTGATTCAGGAGGTCTGGCTGGGACCCGAGCATCTGCATCTCTGATAAGCTCCCACGTGACACCAATACAGCTGCTCCGTGGACCACACTTTGAAGAGCAAGGAGTCAGACAACTGATGACAGCTGAGGTCCTCCCTCTAAGCCTGAAGATAGCAGAAGAGAGTGTAACTTCGAGGGTTGTGATGTATATGTCCCCATGTCCCCCTGTCCCCCCTTCAGCTTTATCAGTCAGAGTTCGGTGAGTGGAAACAAAAAGAATTTCCACAAAGGTGACATACACACATGTACAAATGTGGCACCCTCATCCGGGCAAAGGAAACACATGTGATGTAAAGATTGGCCTTTGCCATGGAGGGAATAGTGAAACTGAGACTTTGTTTTTCCTTTTTCATTGAACTTTGTAAAAAAGTTGCCTAAAAGAGCCAAAAACATTCTATTCTAGAAAAAAATGAAGTGCTTAAAACTAAAATAATAATAAAAATTTAAAAAAAGTATTGAGGCTTGGGTTTCATAAGATTGCTTCTCAGTTCCAATATACCAGACAAATTACAGGAAATGGAAGTAATTTCGTTCCCCCTGACCCTGTTCTTTCAGCCTCTTAAGTAGGATGGGAAACCTGGAGATAAAAAAACAAAGGGGAAAACATAAACTGAGGGCCTCTTCTTTTTGCCAGGTTGACTGTTCTACTTTTAAAGGGGAGGAATTTAGCGTCTCTGGAAAAAATAGATTGAACTTCTACTCGCTGTCTTTAATTTTACACTTAAAAGGAGTAACCGCAATGTGCAGAGCTGTATGGCAATAATACACACGTTCGGGTTTTGGTTGACACTCCTAGCAGGGATGACACAGGGATGGAATACGTTTGAAACACATTCTAAATAGGACTTGGTATTTGCGTACTCTCCCGTCTAAGGGAAGCTCCGTAGATCATACTGATGCTAAGGGTTTTGCCCTTGAATCCTTTGGAAAGAAACACACACGGAAACACATTATAACTAACCTTCATTGCTTTCCATTTCAGCTAGTAGTGGGGTGAGGGTCAGAGTGGGAAGGGATTTGATTAAAAACAAAGTCTTAAGTAAAAGCAACAAATCTGTATTAGTGAAAAATCACCTAATTAATTCAGATAAAAACTCTGTCATCCCATATGCAATAAGAGTACACGGTTAACTGACTTTATTATTTACATTAAAAATTACTTGTTCGTGAAGTTAAAAAAAAAAAAAAATCAATTACCCTGAATGAGGTGAATGAAGAAAATATTTCATCAACGTAGCTGGTCTTTTCAACTGGCCGCCTTTTTGGAGTTTCTTACTGATTTATGAAGTGAAAATTCGGTCTTGTCTCTGGTGAGGACTTTCTGTAGCCTTCCTGCATAGTTTTGGTATTTGGGTATGTGCGGGGTTTTGACAGCCTGGAGAGTATCCTGGCCAAGAAGATAGAAAGACATAACTCACTTGCGTTTGGTAAAGTAATAATTAACTCGAACTTCTGGACGTGGAGCATTTTGAGACCTGGAGCTGGGCTCCTTGCATAACCGTGGTCTGCTGTGAAACCCTTTATAGAAGACTCTTCTTGTTCTTGGAACTTTGTGCAGACTTCAGAGCAGGCTGATTTAAGTGTTGAAAGCCTGGTTTGGCAAGAGTCGTGTTTATGCTTTTCTCTCTGAAGGCCATGGATCTGACCCCTCCAAGGAAGCCAAGCTATTTTTAGGGAAAGGCTAGATTGGCATTTTCTGGGGGGAAATCGGTGGCATTTTTCATAGAGAACTCTTGGGACAGGGGTTAGGGGTGGGCTGAAGTCTCATTAGGACCCTGCTTTCTTTGGGCCAGGGCTCTGCACCCTCCATTAGGAGGACTCCAGGTCTGCTATGGTGGGAGACAGGCCTATAGGCCTTTCCTGTAAGAAGTACATAGAAACCCCTGTCTAGCAAAGAGAGATTCTTTGGTTACCAGTATAATTGGTCTGCAGGGGTGGGGGGGCCTGGGAAATCTTCAGTTTTTATAGTTGTCCAAGTAATTCTGGAGTTCAGCCAGTGTTGAGAACCACAGTGGTTCTGCTTGCCTTGGCCCCTTGCATTCTCCAGCTGCTGTACAAGTCTGGAACCCGTTCCATTCAGGCTGTTACATGCGAGCTCTGAAGATAGAGGGATGATGACCTAAGCAGGGTGTCTGCCTTGAGACATCCACAGCATGTGAAGGAAGGTACTCTGTGGTACCAGATTAACAGTGCTGGGCTCCACGTTGCCCACGTCGTCCTGGCTCTGGTCTTCCTGGCTCCCGTCTGTTGGCTTTGTCTGCCGTTTAGCGCTTGCCTGATCTTCGTTAGCTCTGTCCGCCACCCCCCAACCCCCGCCCCGTATATCTAATTCTGGGCTCTGTTCTCACGCATATTCCCAAGAACGTGGTGTGAGAGGTACCACAAGAAGGATGGGTTCTCTGGTGAAGGCTGTTGGGGAAGCCCCAAGTAGAACAAAGTTCAACACTTGACTTAGCTGTTTGGGTTCCTCAGAGTAGACTCAGGTGCACATGTGTATGTCTAAGAGGAGGGTATACAATTTTCCCCACTTGTCTGTTCTCATGAACTCTGTATCAGGGACCCCCCATGCGGGGTCGAATACTTTGTGAACCATAAAGTATGTTTTGGCCAGTGCTGTTCTAACCTCTGGGACTTGGGCCAACCTCCACTCCAGATAATGCGGCTGTTTTTATGCTTGGTCTAGACTGCTGACTCATGGGTTCTGTCCCTGAGCTGGCTGACTCCTATATGTCGCCTCTCCTACCAGCCCTGGCTCTCCGCCACTAGAATCCAAAACCATGTGCCACCTTCCCTTCCAATACTGACAGTGACAAGCCTCAAGTGACAGAAACCTCTCCGTTTCCTTCCTTGCAGAGTCGGCTGTTGGCATCATTTACTCATTCACAGTGAGCAAATCCTTGTATCAGGTACTAGAGAGAAGTTGAATTCAGTTCTGCAAGTATGTATATTGAGTACCAGTTATATGTCAGGCACTGGGCTTGGTGCTAGGGATACAAAGTTGGGTGATGTTCTGACTTTCCTAAAGGAACTAGTGTTCTAAGTGAGAGCATAGTGATCCTGAACCTGTGTCACATGATGTTCTGTGATGTGAGAGGAGGGGTTTGGAGGGAAGAGGCACGGTGGCGGAGGGGGGGGGGCGTGCTACAGGAACTCCATCTAAAGGGCAATAACCCAGCCTGAGTGCATCAGGGAAGTCTGCATGGAGGAGGTGACTCCTGAGCTGGGGTTTGGAGGATGAATCGGAGAAGCTAGCAGAAGAAAGGGAGACAGAAAGTTCATTTATTTAGGGTGAAGGATTCAGAAAGGCAAAAATGCCTGGAACACTGTGGCAGGATGAAAGAAAACTGAAGGCATGGTACCTGATTTTGAGAAAATGGGATATACAACTGAAAGTCTACCTGACTGTCTGGAAGAAAGTTTATATTCAACTGTAAATTCTTAGTGTCCACCACTTTGCAGAGAATTTTTTTGTGGGAATGTGATAGTGGAACTACTAGTAGAGAAAATCGGGAAATGGAGAAGCAGATAGACCCAGCAGGTCCTGGAGATTTAGAGGTTATTTCCAATTTCCAGATATGGAATCTGAGGCTCAAAGATGTTCAGTTACTTGCCTAGGGCCACCCAACTACTGCTTACTGGAGCTGGAGTTGAACTGAGATCTGCATTTCTATAAGAAGCCTCCATAGAAGAAAGGATTTTTGCCCTGGGATTTGACAGAGGAGAGAAGCCTGCACGTTTTTATCTGGCACTTAACGGAATAGTTTCTTCTCATGCCAAGTATGGTCTCTGAGGTTTCTGATGTCAGTGGTAGGATTCTGGCCTCTTACAGTGTGAGGGGCCTGTGAACTTTCTGTACAGATGGGGAACTGAGTCCTAGGGTGGACAGGTGATTTGTCCCAGCTGAGTAATGGAACAGGTGGGATTGGGACACAGCTGGCAATAATACACCAGTGCTCTTTCAATTCTAACATGCCATTTTATTGGCAGGAGGTATTGTCCTCATTCATTAAGTTTGCTCCCCCCACCCCCAAATAAGTTGGTTCTTCATATTGGAACCACCGTAAGATTCAGTGGTTGAAATGATAACAAAACCATCTCACCTTATTCATGAGAAATTCACCCAAATCCCAAAGTTATGAAAACAAAGTTTTTAAAATAAACTTGTGATGGACTAATTTGGAACAAAAGTCTGACCTGAAGTGATGTGAAACTATAATGTTTATTCATCTCACCTTTTCATGTCAGGAAAAATTGTAAAAGACTCTGAAACTGGCAGCACCCAGATTCCTGGGTGTTCTGTCTAGGAAATCCTTCTGCGCTAGCTATGCCTTTCCTTGTTGTCTTTGAGCTATTTTATAAAACTGTAAGTGGTAGGAAACTGATATTAATGCAGATCATTCTTTCCCATAGAAATGCAAATGAATTGTGTCCCGTATTATGCAATTGTTCATAGCTCCGTGGATATCAGTTTTGTAAATTCATTTTAGCATTCCTGATTGCCTGCATATGTGTGGTACTTGGACTCCTCCTTTGGACGGGTACAACATCTTAACTAGTTAATTGTTTCAGCTAATATTTCACATGTGTTCATTTTATGAGTCACGATTGTACATTATTTTTAAAGTTACCTTTTTACAGTATTATTATCCCTCTTTCATTGTAGAAATATGAGCACCTGCTAAGACTGTTAGCTCATATACAGTATATAAAGTATATTGCCTTTCTAAAATCTGAGAAAAACTTTGATATATATGCATGCATGTATATCTGTATGTATACATATGTGTGTATAAATACCAATTATATAGTTATATATGTATATCAATTATATTTATACATAATTATACGTATCTCTATACATAAAATCTCCAGAAGGAATTCGGACAGAGATTCTGGACCTGCAGTACAT
Organism: Eschrichtius robustus; assembly: GCF_028021215.1. Lineage (NCBI taxonomy): Eukaryota > Metazoa > Chordata > Mammalia > Artiodactyla > Eschrichtiidae > Eschrichtius > Eschrichtius robustus. The sequence continues at coordinate 80,156,757 of NC_090830.1, forward strand.
AACTCCTTTTATTATTGTTTTCTTGGTGTCAATTAATTCAGTCACAATTTACTAAATAGTTTGAGAAAACTAAAACATAATTGAAATGAAAAAAAAAATCTTTAAAAAAAAAATTTTTGTTGGGGTGTAGTTGATTTACAATGTTGTGTTAGTTTCAGGTGTACAGCAAGGTGGATCAGTTATACATATATCCACTCTTTTTTTTTTTTTTTTTAAACAAGCTACTTTTTAAAAAAAATTATTTATTTATTTATTTATTTATTTATTTATTTATTTATGGCTGTGTTGGGTCTTCGTTTCTGTGCGAGGGCCCTCTATAGTTGCGGCAAGTGGGGGCCACCCTTCATCGCAGTGCGCGGGCCTCTCACTATCGTGGTCTCTCTTGTTGCAGAGCACAGGCTCCAGACGCGCAGGCTCAGCAGTTGTGGCTCACGGGCCCAGTTGCTCCGCGGCATGTGGGATCCTCCCAGACCAGGGCTCGAACCCGTGTCCCCTGCATTGGCAGGCAGATTCTCAACCACTGTGCCACCAGGGAAGCCCTCCACTCTTTTTTTTAGATTCTTTTCCCATATAGGCCATTACGGAGTATTGAGTTCCCTGTGCTATGCAGTAGGTCCTTACTAGTTATCTATTTTATATATAGTAGTGTGTATATGTCAATCCCAATCTCCCGATTCATCCCTCCCCTCCCCCCACCCACCCCCTGGTAACCGTAAGTTTGTGTTCTCCATCTGTGACTCTACTTCTGCTTTGTAAATAAGTTCATTTGTACCCTTTGGGAAAAAAAATCTTTTAAGTATGAATTTTCAGGACACAAGAGAAGTTAAAAGCTATAAGTAAGAGAACCAATTCAGTTAGAATTCAGTGTTTGGATAGACTGTTTTTCTTTTGACATTATCAGTCCAACATGCTGATCAGCACATTAAGAATAAGCCAGGGGCCAAAACAGGCACCAGAATTGCATAGCAGTCCTCTGTGGTAGGGTGCTTTTTTAGCCAGATAATCCACATTTATTTATCTGTCTATTTATGAATAGTTACGTGTGTATAATAATAACTTTTTTTTTGTTTTTTGTAGTTTTAGGGGCAGAGACTAAGGCTCCAGTTAGGGGCATTCCTGATGATTATTGACACGACCACTCTGACCACTCCAGTGACCCGAGGCAGTCAAAATATCCACACACTTTGCCCTTCTCACTTCTTATTTGCCCCACACTTGAGAAAAGGGCTGTATAGTTACATCCTAAAATGTCAGCGCCCAAAGAATTCTTAGCATCTCTGAATTCAGTCCCCTCTCAACTTTTTTTTTTTTAACATCTTTATTGGAGTATAATTGCTTTACAATGGTGTGTTAGTTTCTGCTTTATAACAAAGTAAATCAGTTATACATATGCATATGTTCCCATATCTCTTCCCTCTTGCATCTCCCTCAACTTTTAATGAAACCAGAGAATTACTTACTTACTTTTGAAACATCATTAGGACCTAAACCTGAAATTATAAAATTCTTATGTCTATAGCTTTTCGAGGGTATATCCATTGATCTTGGCTTGAGAAATAAGTACTGGTTTAACGAGTCTGTTACACAAGTTAACTGCAGTTAACGGGTTCTTTTCTGGAAGGTGGCTGGGATGAGGAGGAAGAGGAGTGGCATGTATGGATGTGGAAACCTGGGATGCTTTATTCTCCAAGAGGCCTAAAACTGTGAGGTGAATGTTTTCCTTATTAGCTGTGTGCTATAATATAATACAGATTTCATTAGAAATAAACGTATTGGACTAATGCAATGTATATTCTCTCCCTCTTTCCCCTACTCCTCTTCTATATTTGGTACTACTTGTCCTTTTCTAATGATTTTGTAAGCCCATTAAGAATGAGCTTTTAAGAATATAGGTTAAACTGAATGCTTTCAGTGACTGGGGTTTGGTTTTAATTGAAGTGAAGCTCTCCTGCCAGGCTCAGTCTTAGTTGGGCAGGATATTCACGTCTGTTAAGGGACCTTTGGAGCCTGTATTAGTTGGAATCAGAGAGCTGGAGAGACCCATAGAAATGATCTGGTCTAAACTCCTTATTTTAACTACAGATGACGAAACATTACTTTTATTTTTAATTAGCGTGTCTTCCGGTTCATTCTTTAAATTCGGATTTTTCTGGACTTTGGCCATTAATGCTAGCCTGGGGCAGGCTCGTTAGGAATAGAGATAGTCCAGAAGAAAGCCCATCCTTAGTCCTTTAAAATGACACCACTACCAACAGCAATCACTAACATCACCACTACCTCACCACACATTTCCTCCGTTCCTTTTGTTAGTTCTAAAATCAAAGTCAGACACACAGTTTCTAGGCCTCTCCCAGGTCCTTAGAAGCAACAGGTTTAAATGAAGGGCCCCAAAGCTGAAATTTCAGTAGCGTGTTGACAAATCCACCCCTGCCAGTAATACTTGCGACCTGAACTATTCTTGTCTGAATCACTTCCTTTGCACTTACCCAGACAATGCCTTGTATCAGGAGTTGTTAGTTTTTGTAAAAGCCTCGCTCTTTTCCTCAAATAGACTGGAAGCTTATTGTGGGCTGGGTCTATGTCTTAAGCGTTTTGTACTTCCCAGAGTATCTTGGCAAACACATTCCAATTCTGTCAAGTGCTGTGATCCAGTGGCATTGGCTACCTGGGATGCTCTATTGAGGAATCTCAGTCCTGCCTCGTTGAAAGTGTTCCCTAATTGATTACCAGAGTCTGCCACCAGCACAGGTGTGGAAAGTAGTGGATAACTGCCCTGGGTCCGCCAGGCCTGTGCTGGCCACTGGTAAACATTTATTGGCTGGGTCAGTGATTTATATTGCCATTCTCAGATTTATTCCCAAATGTAAATACCATGAAAGCAGGGCTTTTTTGCTCTGCTCTTTCTTGTCTCGTGGATATATCCTAAACTCCTGGAACAGTGTCTCACATAAAGTAGGTGCTCAATTAAAAAAAAAAAATCATGAATGAATTACTGTAAAGAATAGGAACTTCTGTACTAAATTTCACTTAAATTTAAATCAGACTTTTAATTAGTGATCTGGCAATACACAGTTAATAAACTAGATTAAGCTTGAACAGTTTAAGAAAGTTCAGGTAAAGACTGAGATGGCGGGAATGTGGGAACTGTAGAGAGTAAATCAATTGGAAATTGCTGCTTTGCTGATTTATTCAACAAATGTTTATAATGCATCTATTATATGATAAGCAGTCTGCTCCCTCCCCTTATGGAATTAGAGTCTGGTTGATTCCTTTTTCCCCCATCTTGCGATTAGGACTAAGTTATGAGTCAAGTGTGTAAATGTCTCTTAAGGCCCATAAGTGCTGAGCCAGTGTATTGACTCTGAAAGACTTCCATTTTGTGTAAGATGCTGCAAGGAGCAAGCTCTCAGCTACCAGCATTCTCCCTCTTCACCCTGTTTAGCCTGTTACATAACATTTGGGGTCCCCACAAAGCTATCTTCTGCTTGGCAGGTCTTTTCATGTATGAACTTGTAGCACCCCCATTTCTGAGGAGATGAATTTGCTTTTGCAGTGACACACTGTTGGCGTTGGGGTCTGTTCTTGGAGATGATAAGGGCTGGGCAGTTCTTTCTCAGAGGATAGATCTTTTTCCTTCTGAGGTTCTTTGGGGGGAGGCGGTTAAGGAATGGGATGGCGAGATCCCCTTGAAGCCTGTCCTCATCCTTCAGCCTGAGGCCCCAGTAGGCTGAGGTTCTGGGAAGGCTGGAGAAACCACACACCACTTTTCCATATCTGCGTTCAGACACCAAAGGTTACATCTCTTGAGTCACATAACGTTACGCCTATTACGTAAAGCCAAATTATTTTGTGAATTATCACAAACATTGATCTGCCCTTGACAGTACTTTAGAGTTTTGCAGTAAATCTGCAGGCTGATAACATTCGCAGGGTGTCAGTTTTTGTCACTTGTAAGCTTCCCTCAGTCAACTGCAGTTTGAAAGGAGTCCGGCATGACAAAAGCATTACTATCTCTTAAACTTGGCTTTAACCTTCAAAGACTAATAATTTATTATTCGGTGTTATGCCTCAGTACTTTTGGTGACAATATATCATTTTAAATGTTGGTAGCTTGATTTTTGTAATATGAAGACATAAATAGGAGAAAAAGAAAATGATAGCTAAGTACTTTTATGGGTAGCGATCTGAGTAGCGTTCTTGTTGCAATTCATCCAACATTTATCTGCGTAAATTATGGTAGTTAAAGAAGAGGAGCAGATGAGATGTACACTTAAGGCCCTTTTATATAGCAACATAAAATAGAGCAAAAATTACATTCATTACTTTTTAAAATATAGCAGCTCTTTATTATAGTTTTCATTCCTTGAAAGCAAATGTCTTGTTAGCTGATGAAACATTGTTTGATGTTAAGTAGATGTGGTATAATAGTAGAAGCAATATTTGCCTCTTTTTAAAGCCTCGTCAGTAATGTCCCCACTCTGTCACTGGCCACTTGTTCTCAAAATATCAAGGGTATAAATGACCTTTAGGAAGGAAAAAGTAGTCTCCTTTCTTAGCAGAAATGAATAACTTGGAATGTGTGTTTACTTTGTAAGTTTTAAAGTGACTTTGAAATGCGCGGGGTCTTTTTTTTTTTTTTTTTTTTAAGAAGCCAGAGGGTCCAAAGTAGTATAAAGAGAAGAAAGCTTTAAAATCTTTAGTCGTCACATTCCCCTCCCTTTACCCCAGAGCATATCTATTTTCTTTTATACTTTAAAAGTAAATAGAGAGGATGGATGTGAGCTGCACTTATTGTGGTAATCATTGCACAATATATGTAAGTCAGACCATCATGCTGTATGCCTTAAACTTATATGGCGATGTATGTCAGTTATTTCTCAATAAAACTGGAGAAAAAATAAATAGAAAAGCATTTCTAGCTTTTTCTTTTTCCTTTGCTGCAGGAGTTTCCCCTCTAGGTTCTGCAAAGAAATTGTGAGGCGTGGAAAAAAGTCCACAGTGTGGCTGTGTGAGAGTGTTGCTGGAGCAAAGAGTGGCTGCTGAGAACCGGCTTTCTCTCTTTCTCCATTCCTTCTTTTCGTCCTGGTTCCAAGGAGGCCTCTGGAGGAAAAGGCAGCCCTTCCTCGAGGTGCTGCTTTCTCCAGTTTGGTACACTCGGATCACTAGGTTAGTTGTTTCTCCTTCCCCCTTGTCTTAGCCTCGGCTTGTTTGATTTGTGAAGAGCTGAACTCAGGCTAAGCCAGAGGGGAGAGGGCAGAGAGATGGTTGAGTAAGGGGGTACAGTAGTCCCTCTTATAGGTGGGTTCAGTTACTTGTGGTCAGTTGCAGTCTGAAAACGTTAAATGGAAAACTGCAGAAATCAACAGTTCATGAGTTTTAAATTGTGTGCTGAGTCGTGTGATGAGATCTCATGCTGTCCTGCTTCGTCCAGCCTGGGACAGGAATCACCCTTTGTCCAGCATATCCTACCCATTAGTCACTTATTATTTCTCAGTTATCAGATCGACTGTCACAGTATCACAGGGCTTGTGTTCAAGTCATCTTTATGTGGCTTAATAATGGCCCTAAAGCACAAGAGTAGTGATGCTGGCAATCTGGGTATGTGGAAGAGAAACTGCCAAGTGCTTCTTTTAAGTGAAAAGGTGAAATGTCTCGACTTAATAAGGAAAGAAAAAAATTTGTATGCTGAGGTTACTAAGATCTACGATAAGAGCTAATCTTCTATCTGTGAAATTGTGAAAAGGAAAAAGAAGTTTGTGCTAGTTTTCCTGTTGCACCTCGTACTGCAAAACTTATGGCTACAGTGCATGATAAGTGCTTAGTTAAGATGGAAAAGGCATTTACATTTGTACAGTGATGTATTTTGAGAGAGAGGGAGACCACATTCGTGTCACTGTTACTACAGTACGGTTGACCCTTGAGCAACACAGGTTTGAACGTGTGGGTCCACTTATACATGGAGTTTTTTAATAGTAAATCCTGTAGTACTTGATGATCTGCGGTTGGTTGAATCCACGGGTGTGGAACCATGGAAAAGGAGGGCTGACTAAAGTTATAAGTGAATTTTCACCTGTGTGGTGGGTCTGTGCACCCAGCCCCTGCATTGTTCAAGGGTCAACTGTATATTGTTAAAATTGTTTTTATTATAACAATTTTAAACTGTGTCTAATTTATAAATTAAACTTTCTCATATGTATGTACTTAATGGGAAAAAACATAATACAGTCATCCATCAGTGTCTGAGGGGGATTGGTTCCAAGACCTGCCACGGCTTTTCCAATGATGCTCAAGTCCCATGGTCAGCCCTCTGTGTTGGATTCAATAACAACAAGTTGTGAACATGATACGTGATCCATTCACAGCAGGTTGAATCCGTGGATGCAGAACCCGTGAATATGGAGGGCCAACTGTATATTTATTGAAAAAAATCCATGTTATAGGTGGACCCATGCAGTTCAAATCTGTGTTGTTTAACCCTGTATATATAGGGTTTGGTACTATCTGTGGTTTCAGGCATCCACTGGGGGTCTTGGAACGTATCCCCCATGGATAAGGGGTCACTACTGTACCTTACAGGCCCCAAGGGCAGGAGATGTGGTTGCATCTCCAGTGGCGGTGGAGCACAAGCCAGCAAGTCAGGATGGACATGGAGGTCCTTTGCCTGGAGGGAATTTTGTGACTGTCGCCTTTGCTTCTGTTTGCCCCTCTGCCTTTTCCTCTCTTCCCTGTAGATCCCTGTGTTCCCATTCCTCCTTTACATGAGCTTTCTTCTTCCATAGGGACTATCTGGAGTTGGAACTTCATCCAAAATACTTGGGGGAGCAAATCTCATTGGTCCTGCTCAGGCAAGTTGTCTAGCCCTGGTCCTGTTATTGTGGCGGTGATTGTGGCTTAGGAGGTGATGAGGCTCATAGTTTGTAGACCAGAGGCTGCCAGGAATACATTTTCAAAGAAGAAGGAATTGAGGAAATGATTGGCTCTTCAACACTGAAATAAAGTTTAAAATTTGAATTTATCATTAAAATCTTGAAACATTCAACAAGGTAGAGAGAATTGGACGATGAAACCCCACATTCCCACCACTTAGGGACGTTTTGACCCTTCAGCTTGAATGGTTTTACTGTTGGTTGGTGAATGGAAGGGTGGTGTTCAAGTGTGTTAAGATCCTCGGTCATAGCTCCACATGTTGTCTCCGGGGATTCTATCACAGCTCCTCTTCCTGAGTTTTCTTTGACACTGTCGATATCCTAGAGCCTTCCTTAAAGAAAACGCGCCTGCCAGAAAACCCAGTCTTCTGTGCGTCTCTCCTCGAATATTCCTAGCTCACTATTCTTTCAGGGGGCACAGTTTTACATGTATTGCTTGTGCAGTAAAGCAGTGATACAGGTTTAAGAAGTAAATCATTTTTTAAAAGGATTTTCTCTCTACTCAACAGCTGCCCTTTGATTCCTTCTCTAGTTAATTTTTTGTTGTTCACAAGAAAGAACTTGCTGACCTACCCTATTCCTTTACAGCCTTGATAGATCCCTTATTTGATTTCCTTAGGCTGCTGTGTTTTACTTAGGCTACTCTGGGACAGAAACCCGGAAGAAACTGGAAAGTATCACACATTTAAGAAACGGATTTCAAATTCATGATTTCTGATTTTACTAGCATAATCTTACAGTAGGTTCTTTTATTTTCTTGTATGGTCATCAGGAAAGAATGTTTTTATACTGAGATGAGTGGCCCATTGAGAGCTCCATGGTTTATCTAGACAAGCCTAGGAGCAGGGGCATCTTGACAAACAGAGGATGATGGCCCCTTTGAGATTTCGTCAGTAAGTGACAGTAACGATTCAAGGTTATCTTCTCTTTGCACTTGTCTGCAAGGCCTCTTTGAAGGCACTGGCTTTCTCCTTCAAGGTACAGTTCCTTTCTGTAGAAACCATTAGCTCCAACCACTGGGGCCTCCTGTCCCCTTCTTCACTATGAAGCTTACATGTATTTTTTCTTTCCACCATTGGCTTCTGATGGTTCCCAGTTCCACTCAGGGGCTGCCTGATAATCCAAACTGTTTGCCTTCTTCGCCTGTAAAGACAGTAATTGCTTTTAAGAGATTAAGTGATGCTATCATATGAACGAGGCAGAAAGTAAGTACGGTCCATTTCATCCTCTGCTTCCTTGCCACTGGAATATGGTGTGGGACCTGACAGAAAGCACGTGCTTCCTTGGTGTCTTCTTTTAAAAAGAGGGTGTGTGTGCGCTAGATTGCCAGTTTCATTTAAGGGTGTGTCTTATGGAACCTTTCGAGTGGGTTGTAGGTTGAGGGTAGAATCATTTGGGGGTATCAGTTGCCACCCAGGTCTCCTTATCTGCCTGAAATGTAGATAAAGGGAAATCAGAATATTGCTTAGGCCTGGCTGGATGGTAGCTTACAGACTGTTAGAACCAGAAAAGACTTTACAGGTCACCTGGTTTAATACCTTCATTTTTCAGCTGAGAAAATAGATAATACTTGGTACTGTATGTCGTGACTGTATCATGCAGTAAGTACAAATTGTTGAACAATTAAAGCCCTTGTTCGGTGCCTACGCGGGACTGGGTCTGTTCTGATGCTTATGTTGGAGCTGGGCCCTGCCCTCCGGTGGCCCCTAGTCTCAGGGCCAAACATAGATGTAAACCCATGTATTTTCTAAGGACCCTTGGACTCTCAATTCTGTGTTCAAGAATGATAAATTGCTGAACAGAAATGTGAAGCCAGCTCACAGAAGGATGACAAATTGGGTGTAGAATATTTTTTTCTCTGCACTCTGACCTTTTGTGTCTGGGGGTGCTACTAGGGGTTAGGGCTTCACTAGGACAGATTGTCAATATTCTTTCTTTATTCTCTTTACTCAGCTTTCATACAACCCTTCTTTACAACTTTCCATCCTTTATCTCTCAAACATCCTCCGGCTTCCCATTCATAATATTTTCCCAGTTTCTCTTTTTGTCCTTTCTTAGTGCACTGCCGGACACATAGTAGGAATGTAATCCAAGTTTGAAGTAGCAAACAAAAGGCACTGTTACCTTCTCTGAAGACGATGAAAAGTCTGGGGATTCAGAAAACAAAAGGAGACACTAGTTAAAAATCTTAACTGACTTGTTTTCCAGCTTATTGTCTTTGAGAAAATATATTAAATGAATAACATTTTAATGCTGGAACAAGTTTTTCCTTGGATAAGTATTTAAAAAAAAATCCCTGCTTTTGTGCACGTGTGCACGTGCACGCACAACTACTCGTGTAAGTCTTAAAGAAGCTGTTAACGCCAAGCCGTTTCTTTCATTTGATTAAAGCCATTAGAAAAGATTAGAGGTGTCTTTAGTTCTGGGGAGATAAGTTTAACAGGGAATGGATTTCAGAAACATCTGGGCAACATATACAACACCTTTCTGTTCCCTTATCTTTAAATGCAGCTGTTTGTGTGGGTTGTTTTTTTTTTTTTTTTTTAATAACAGATAAGAATGATAAGGTGGAAACAGCATGTTTGAAAGCTCCAATTTCTTAAATCTCATGCAAGTTTCCTCTCATGGCTTCCTTCAGATATATAAATATATGGCGAAGCTAGAGTTTCATTTTTCTTTTTTTTTCTTAGAGACTATTATCTCTATCTGAAAACGTGTCATCACCCAGTGATTGAATGTTGCTGTTTGAGCCTTCTGTCTTGAATAAAGTTAACTTTAAAGAGACCCCCTCTCCCCTGCCCCAAATAATTGTCCTTTCCTGTTCACTTAGAAGAACATGCAATGCTGAGGTTACTGCCCAACGGAGGGCCCTTTTATGATAAGCTAGGAGGGAGTCTTGTGGGTCAGGATTTCCTTGACTTCTTGCCTTTGCTTTTATTAACTCTGCAGGGTAGCAGAACTGCTGGGTGTTGGGGGTCTGTGGTCAGAAATCTGTGCATGGGATCTGTAGGGTGGGCGGCGGGAGGGACGACGTGATCGCCGAAGGCTGTCTCTGGCATATGTAAGCTTCATCATGGGTTTTCTCAGGTGACCACGATGATGATGATGACGACAGTGATGACATATTCTTTCTGTAAGGGAAGGACTGGGAAGTCCGTGCAGCAGCGTTTTCCTCTCCGCATAATTGTGAAGAATAAATCAGTGTTGGTTTGGTTGCCAGCCTGTGTATTGATCACAGTTTTCAGTCCTTGAAAATGCCGGTGAGATCTTATGTTCTTCCTGTTAAATTCAGTAGAGTGGATTTCAGAGGGAGCTGTGGAATTCAAATGAAGTCTATTATTTATGGGCACGGCTGACACAAGTGAAAGCAAAGCATTTTACTTAGAGCAGATACATACCCGACACTGGAGGTGGCAGTGAGTGAGCAGGATCTCAATTTGTACATTTACTAATTGCTCTTCTCTGTTGGGAAGCATTGCCAGCGGATCGAAAAGAATGTTTTTTTAAAGTCATCTCCTCAAAGAAGCTGAGAACCGTGGTCAGTTGCAGTCTATACTAGTGGGGATTCCCGTGTGCAAGTGGGCAGGGTGGGAGAGGGACTTGACCCAAATAGGCCTCTGGAAGAAAATGTTAAACTCTGAAAGGAGGTCCTTTGGACTAGGTGTGTATGCACCCTTAATGGCTTAGAAGGTTTTTACAGAGTTTATTTCACAGAGGCAGCGGGGGATGGTTGTAAGAGGTTGGGTCTTTTCTTCCTGGATTTATCCCAGTTCTGTCACTAAGTACCTGCAATGTTGGACACTTTCTGTCTTCTTCCTGGGTAACCGGGGACCCATTTATGAAATGAGAAGGTTACGCCAGGAAACTGTTATTCAAACTTTAAAAAAAACCGAGGTTTTGGTATTTCCCATGGCATTTTGATCTAGTCCTTTCCACTCCACTCCATTAAAGAAATACGTATCATAACTCATTAAACTGATTTTGATCATGACCTGCAGTTTGAAAAACCACCCGTATCAATTGATTACTGAGGTCCCATTCCAGATCTCTCTCTTTTTTTTTTTTTTTTGTAGGACAGGCATATCCTTTTCATCTTGTGGAACCCTTTTTGGGAGTGTGGGTTATGTTCATAGAGCCCTTTCAAAGTCTAATCTAATCAGCAAGGTTCAATGTTTTTCTTCTCCCCACTACTCCCTGCCACTCTCCACAAAGTAAGGCCCACAGTGGCCCACCAAGATTTCCCTGCTGGGGACTTCCCTGGTGGCGCAGTGGTTAAGAATCCGCCTGCCAATGCAGGGGACATGGGTTTGAGCCCTGGTCCGGGAAGATCCCACATGCCGCGGAGCAACTAAACCCGTGCGCCACAACTACTGAGCCTGTGCTCGAGAGCCCACGAGCCACAACTACTGAGCCCGTGCGCCACAACTACTGAAGCCCACGTGCCTGGAGCCCGCGCACTGCAGCGAAGAGCAGCCCCTGCTCGCCGCAACTAGAGAAAGCCCCCGTGCAGCAACGAAGACCCAACGCAGCCAAAAATAAATAAATAAATACATTCATTAAAAGAAACAATTCCCTGCTGTATTGGAGGGTGATACAGAAATGGAAAGCTTTTCTGATATTCAGTGGTGTAGACTCTTTCAGGCTGGGGAAGGTTTTGGTTGGTGTCGCTCCCAGGTATGATGGGGGCTTTCAAGTCCTTCAAAAACTTGCTCCTGTTCTGGGGAGAGGATCCCAGGATACCTGTTTTGGCTCCAGGCTCAGCTGTATTTTTGATCAGCACCTGTACCGGTTCCTGGGTCTGGCCCCATCCTGGACGCTTGGCTTGAGGAACGTGCTTTCTTCTCTGATTCCAGGAAGTCAGTTGCTTAGACTTCCAGACATTCTTCTTAATCTATGGCCAGGACTAACCTGTGTCTAAACAGAAGCTGAATGGGATTGTTGCAGGGCAAATTTCTTATCTTAAAGATAGTTTGGATGACAGTGATCTCTTGACTTCTTCCATGCTGGTATTTTTTGGTTATTGTTATCATCTCCAGTTCCCATCTGAAAATAGAGCCCCTAGAGGACTTCCCTTTTCCTCTGAACTGTTTCTCTCTGTTTGCGCTTGGCCACATCGCATCAGCTCCCTGCAGCAGGCAGACACAAACTCCCTGTCACCTCTCATTTCAAAGGCGACACCTCTTTTGGGGGCTGCCATAGGGGTATCTTTTCTTCTTGGCTCGTGGTGGCATTTGGCTGTGAACGGTCACACCTCTGCTTGATCTGGTTACCGACTCTCTTTTTCACCCTCATTCCCAATATCTTTTGAATGACTCCTCCCTTAAGTACATTGCCCAAAGGAGTGATTTTCCACACTCCCATCGTTAGAGTTTTGTAATCAAAGAATGGTTTCAAAAATAGGCACCTATTTTAAAAAAATTGTATTATTATTTTTTAATTTTTATTTTATATTGGGGCATAGTTGATTAACAATGTTGTGTTAGTTTCAGGTGTACAGAAAAGTGATTCAGTTATACATATCCATATATCCATTCTTTTTTGACTGCTTTTCCCACTTAGGTTATTACAGACTATTGAGCAGAGCTCCCTGTGCTCTACAGTAGGTCCTTGTTGGTATCCATATCTCCACACCATGGGGGGGGGGTGGGGGAGTATAGCTCTTCATGTTTTAATTTGCCACCTCTGACCCCACCTTGCTTCTGCACTGGCATCTCTTATTCCATAAAGCCCAAGTTGTGAGAGCCTTGAGGTTTTTTCCTGTGGAAACACCAGCTCTGCCTTTACTAATATTTGAATATTTATTGCGTTCAAGCCAGTAATAAAAATATCATGGCATGTTAACTTTTAATTTTCTCAGATTTATGAGGAACACCAAAAAGAGTATGCTGTCTCTGGAATGTGTTGGAGAAAAGAAGTGGGTTTGTCACAAAATTTACTTATTTCCATGGGAATAGTGCCAGTGCCCTATGCTTCATGGAATTTGATTTGTTGCAGAACATTTCATTCCTTCCCAAACTGTGTATATTTGTTAATCACTTAATTTATAGGCCAAGAAGAAGCTTAGATATTCTTAGTCTGGACATATCCTAAAAGAGGGACATCATCTGGCTGTCAGAATTCCCATCTGATTTAATTTCCTGACTCTGAAAGAGGGAGTATTTTCATGAATGTTTTTAAAAATGTGGCTGTAGATGTCCTAGGTCAAAAGTCATATGTAGAGATGAATAAAAAAAAAAAAAAAGGCCCTCTGGCTTTTAATGGTTGAGGATTTCTTAGTTATTTCATTAAAAAAAAAAAGTGGCAGTTCACTGAGTCCACAATGTATATTATCCTCTGCATAGAATAGATTCCTAAAAAATGCATGTAGAAAGGATGGTTGTATGAACTGAGGACAGCAATGCTAGCCTTCTTCTGTATACAAAAAATGATCACTCAAGCCCACAGAGGAAACCCCACTTTCACACTGATTGTTCTTCTTTGTTGTTTTCTGTTTTGCCCTTCTCTGGTATTGGAGAAGCAGCAGAAATATTGGAAAAACAGATACCACATAATGATTAACAGTGTGGATTTTGGCTTAGAGTCTTATATTGAGGCCAGCTACCCACTGAGTTAAAACCTCTTCCTAAACTAATAATTGGACCACCCATCCCTCTTCCCAGAGGGGTGGTTTTGTCGGTAGCATTCAGTTTATATGTGATAAATGTAGCCAAATATGAATATGAATGAAACATAAGGTTATTTTTGCCTCCCATATTTATTTGGGTTTAATTGGATGGCAAAAATTCAGTGTCATGTAACTATGGAAATCCTTGTTGTAAAATGTAGTGTTTGCCCCCCAAAGCCTAAAGTATGTTATAGACATAGACCCACTTAGAAATGGAAGAGAGAGTTCCACACACACATGCACATTCATACATCTATATACACATATGTACACACATGTACACAGACCCGCACATATATAGGGAACCACACATACGTGCACATGCACACACACTCGCCCACATATACAAATACACACACCATACCTTATTATCCAAGCTAGCACACTTTATTTTAATAATTGTGCCAAGGTAATGGATACAGACTAGGATTCTCCCAGTCAAAGTGGGATGCACGCTCGCCTATTTATATAGTACATTGTCTTCCACTATGACAAGAAGCTCTTCAAAAAGATTGATGACTCCGTACCAGCGATTTTACACGTTCATTCCTATACCGTCATGGTGAGGAGAAGTTGGGTAAAGACTTCACATCCTTTAATAGAATTAGTCACTTTCTACTGAGGTGTTGAAGCTAATTCTGATGATCTCATCTATGGAATTGGCAGCATTAATATCAGATTTGCCTCTATCGGTTTTCTCCAGAAGTCTTCGTTGTTTGCAATTGTTATGGAGGTAATTTGATTTTTATTAATGTAAGTGATAGAGAAGTTTGGCAACTGGGTACTCCACAGACATGCTGTTTCCTCTTCTTCGTTTACTTTTCCCTTGTTAATGTCATCGAAATGTTGACAGCTGCATAACTCTTTTTAAAGCATTCATAACCTGACAGATATTACAGATATTTGTCATTTTACTTCCAGTAAGTGACAGCTGAAATTAGCTTTTTGCAGTATTGGAGAATAGTGCGGGTGTAACGAGTCCAGTCAAATTTGTATCGCATTTCTTTAATGTGTAAGTGATTTTGAGCTTTGTTAAGGGTTGAGGACTGGGAGGATGTGGGGAGAGGATCAGGTAATCCTTTGTTCTTGGGGTACACTGGAAATTAAACTGGCAGGACAGCGGTATCTCACAGAGTTAAGTCTCAGCGATGAAAGAATCCTTGGGGCCACATCCGTAAACCACGCTTCTGATGCTCAAACCCCTGCCATGCCATCCTTAAACAGTGTCTTATTCTGCTGAGTGGAAACCTGCAGAACTGGAGGTTCGGTTCTTTGGAAGCAATCCATCATGGCTGTAGGAAGCACTAAGTGTTTGAAACCTATTTTTCACATTGAGCCGAAAGCTTCCAACTTGTCATTTCTAACCACTGGTTCTAATACTCCTCTATTTTGGCTATAAGTCCTGAATCTAGTTTTTATTCTTTTAAAACAATGACAAAAATAATGACTAATATTTATGGATCAAGTATGTTGTGGTATACTTTGTAGTAAGCACTTTTATGCATTGCCTCATTTAATTCTCACAACCTCAGAGGACAGGCATTATTATTATACGTAAATTGAAGAAATTGAGGCTCAGACAGGTTGGAGTAACTTGCTGCAGGTTCATGCAACTCCTAAGTGTCAGATCCAGAATTCTTGTCCAGTTCTATGAGAGGCTAAACCAGTGCTTTGTGAAATTGCCCCTTTTACCCATCTGTATTCTAGAATTGGTCGTGCATCTCTCATAGGGTGACAAGGCAGTGATATATGTGTTTTTTTGGTAAAGCGATGTATGTGTGTGTCATTTCATTATTATTAATGACATCACCCTAAACATCATCAAGATCACAAACTACCATTCTCATGGCATCATCTAGGTCTAAGTTTGCTTTATTTTTTTCATTCTTTTCTCTCCTGTCACCATTTCCCCTCTCCCTGATAATTTAAATTATATCCTTTTTTCAAGGCCCAGGACAGACACTACTTTCTCTATTTATATTTCCTTGTCCACAATAATTTGTTTTTTTTGGAGCTCTGTTGCATGTTATATTGCTTATATATGGGTTTTTTTTTTTTTGTTTCCAAATCACAGGGGGAAAAAAAGCCCCTCAAACTGTCTTAAAAAAAAAAGGGTCAGTGTTGGCTCTCATGGTAGAGGTGGTTTTAGGTAAGGTGTGAGTCAGAAACTCATTCACACCAGATCTAGGTGTCCTCTCTCCATTTCTCAGCAACTCTTCCTTAATAAAGACTTTGCTCCATTGCAAGGTGTCTGCACATAGTTCTTAAGAGTGTGCGTGTCCTGATTTAAATCTAGCAGGAGACAGAGTTCAGTTCCCTAGGGCTCAAACAAAATTCCCCAAGTTGAGTCTCACTGATCTGATAGGTCCAAGCAATGCACTGAATGTGTGTGTCCTCCCAAAATTCACATGTTGAAATCTTAACCCCCAATGTGGTAGTAGGAGATGGGGCCTTTGAGAGGTAATTAGGTCATCCCTCATGGATGGGATTAGTGTCCTTATTGGTGCCCTTAGGGACCCCAGAGAGCTCTCTCACTCTCTCTCTCTCTACCATGTGAGGATACAGTGAGAAGTCAGCAGTCTGCAATCCAGAAGAGGATCTCATCAGAACCCTGATCTTGGACTTCCAGCCTCCAGAACTGTGAGATGTAAATGTTTGTTGTTGAAGCCGCCCAGACCACCCAGTCTGTGGTAACTGGTTATAGCAGACTGAGATAGGGTCATTCTGTCTCTTGAACCAGTTACTGTGGGCAGGGGCGAGCGGACTCTGCTGATAAAATTAAGCTAGTTGAGCCCCATCCTGGCACAGGAAAATGGAGTCAACTGCACACAAACCAAATTTGGGGAAATCTAGGGAAATGTTAGGAAAGAGGGTAAGGAGAGGTGGATAAAGGGGAGGTAAGCCAACAATTGTCGAGTTACTATGACTTGTTTATGTTGCTTATTTTATATGCATATTATTGGCTATATAGTCATTTGTGAGACATAATAGACTGAAAGTTCCTTGAGGACAGGGACCTTGCAGTGCTGTGCCATTTTTTAATTTTTATTTTTCAAAATTTTTATTTATTTATTTTTTGGCTGCATTGGGCCTTCGTTGCTGCTCGTGGGCTTTTCTCTAGTTGCGGCAAGCAGGGGCTACTCTTCGTTGCAGTGCATGGGCTTCTCATTGCGGTGGCTTCTCTAGTTGTGGAGCACGGGCTCTAGGCACATGGGCTTCAGTAGTGTGGCACTCGGGCTCAGTAGTTGTGGCTCATGGGCTCTAGAGCGCAGGCTCAGTAGTTGTGGCGCACGGGCTCAGTTGCCCCGCGGCATGTGGGATCCTCCTGGACCGGGGATCGAACCTGTGTCCCCTGCACTGGCAGGCGGATTCTTAACCACTGCGCCACCAGGGAAGCGCCTGAAGTGCTGTTTTAAAGGCTCCCTTCCCACTTACTCTAGCATATCTCACTCTCATTACGTAAGAAAGTTGAATGATTTTTTCTTTGCTAGATAATATTACCTAGAATGAAATAGGCTATAAAGGAAAATATCTAGTAATTCCATAAATTACCATGGAGAAGGGGAAATAGGTGGGACAGGAAGATAATAATAAAAATTAAAGTTTAAAGTAAGTCATCACCATAGAGTACATCCCCCCTTATTCAGGTATAACTTAATCACAGTAAGTCCCCTACATATGAACCTTCAAGTTGTGAACTTCTAAAGACGCGAATGTGCCCCTGTATGCCAGCTGTTGTACTATACTACTGTTCTTTTCAAGGTACTGTACTGTAAGATTAAAAATGTTTTATTTTTTGTGTTTGTTTTTTATTTATTTGTGGGTAAAGTATTATAAACATGTTAGAGTACACTACTCTGTAGCGATTGTGTTAGTTGGGTACCTAGGCTAACTTTGTTGGACCTACAAACAAATTGGACTTACAAATGTGCTCTTATAATGGAACTCGTTCGTATGTAGGGGACTTAACTGTACACGACTGGATATGCCTTGCAATCTTGAGTTTAATGTGCTCATAGGCGCTAAGAGAACATTTTGTTGGGAGAAGGTTCCTGTCTTTTTAGCGTGTTAAATGTGTTGTTAATGAAATTGGATATTTCAGACCAGTATAGATTTATCATAGGTGGTGCTGAATGTTGGGAAAGCTTTATTACCCTTTTGTTGATGTGAAGTCATTTTATCTTACACTCAGGAGCCCGATTAACATTATTGATTTGAATCATACTCATCAAAATCAGCTTATTTTGTGTTAATTTTCTTCAACACTGAGAGAGCTGAGACAAGCACAGAATTGAGACAGAATGATTGATTTGACCATGAAAAGCATGTTTTGTACCATAATCTCATTGTAATGCTCCAGTAGTTAAGTTGTGCCAGATTGCTTTTGATGAGGCAATCTTTCTCTGGTTGGGATTCTGCTTAGACCTTATATTGGTCAGCCATTTCCACAATAATGCTGCATAGGAAACCATCCCATTTATTTTCTTGCTCACATTCTGCAGGTTGACTGTGGTTTGGCTGATCTAGGCTGGGTGGCTCTGCCCTAGGCAGCAGGGCAGCTGGCCTTGACCCCAGGCTGTGTACTGGCTTCAGTTCTGCTCCGTGTGCGCATTCTGTGGCCCAGGCTTCGTATGATGTGGGCACACTGAGAGTCTCTGCTCTTATCACATCACTAAATTTCATTGGCCTGAGCAAGTCTCATGGCCAAGACCAATACCAATGGGGCAGAGAAGTAAACTCTGCCCACAGTGGGAGGGCATGGGAAAGGCTGTCTGCCAGACAGTAATCCAAATTATTATGGGCCTTCTGGCCTTGTAACTCTTAGGTCAGAATGCTTATGCCATCTACTTGTCCCCTCATCATCTTGATAGCAAACCAGTTTCTTGACCTAAACTAGGAGGCAGGGCTTCTAAATTTCACTGAGGATTCAACTTGTAGAAGGAACCACTACTCTAGATTGTGAACTCCTAGAGGGCAAAAATAACATCCTGTTTTCCTTTGGATCCCAAAGGACCTGGCACATAATAGACCCTCAGTGCCTATTGTATGTGAGAATGAATGAATAGTGAATGACAATCTTGTTTCCTTTGTAGAAGAGTTAAATAAGACTGGAAATGCATGACAGAAGTTAAACGGGGAAAAGCTGTTAAAGAGTTAAAGTATCAACCTAAAGAGTATGTGTGTGAGATACACACAAATATATGTATACACACATATGTACACATGTATATGTGTATACATACATATGTATGTGCACATATACAGATACTATTTATTACATAGTATATGTACATGTACTAGTTTATTTAATTTATCTGATAACCCTGTGAAGAAGGACGTTAATGATCAGAGAAGCTAGATTTTCCAAAGGCCAAACACCTAGACAGAATTGGAGGCAGGATTCGAGCCTCAGTTGTCTAACTCCAAGCCAAATGTTCCAGGCTGGGGCTGCTTCTCGGAAGGGGCTAGTGACTTTTTATTTTCTTCCTCACAAGGACTTTCCTTTTACCTTGAGCCCGATGGTTTGACTCAGCGCAGCATCAATTCCCCCAAGACCGGTCTGTTAAAAGTGGACCCATGGAACTTAAGAAAAAAGGGAGCGAATGGCTGGAGAAAGAGGGCTGCTTTCCCTTTCCATTTGAGATTAATGTTCACTCTATAAAGAACATAAAGCATATCCATCCCCAGGGACTCGCCTGACATTTTAAAACTTTCATCTGCTTTAATTCACGATGTTCGAGGAGGGAATTTACACGGAGCCGAGCCCCGGTGGCGAGTTGGCTGCCACGTGCACTTCTCTCCTGTCGTGGCGGGTGGCGCGTGCTACAGGCCCAAACAAATTATATAGCTTATTTAACTCCCTCTAAAACCAGTAACGGGCCTATTTTGATTTTATCTGTAATTTTACTTTGTTGTTGAGCAGTATTAATAATGCTGTTGTAAAGCAGGCCAGGGCAGCGCTCCCTGAATTTTCTCGGCTTCAGCGATAGGATAAATAGCTGCTCACAGAGCACAAAGGCAAACGTGTGGATGGTCTCAGCGTAAGTTAGACGTGCTCGCCTGGATTGGAGCCATGTTAATATCACATCTTGCAGATTTGGCAAGGGCTTTAAGAATCCTGTATTTCAAGTTGGTTTTTTATAGAAACTTGCTGCAGAACTGGGCAGGATTGATCATGGCTGAGATATATCACATTTAGTACAGTATTAAATTCTAGCAATGGAACGATGCAAAACCAGTTCATAACCTTATAAGAACATTGCCTGCTACAGTAATCGTAGAGAAATACTGTATATCCAAATTAATGGAGAATAAAATGTCCTGCACTCTGTTTTTGATGTTGGGCAAGGTTCCTGGGTGTTGTTCATTTCTTCTCCTTTACCCTGCCTGAAAGCTGGCTGAGGCAGGCCTTGGGTCTTTCTGGAGTTTATTACCACGGTGGACTTGTGCATGTAGAAGGGGTCTGCTCTGGGCATCCTTGGCTTGGCAGTGATACCTAAGAAGACCTTCCTTCATTCTTGAAAGATTGATTACACACCTGCTATGTGCGAGACACAAAACTGAGCGTGGGGGTTACAAAGTGCCTATGACTCAGTCCCTCCCCTCAAGGAGCTGCCTCTAACTGGGTCCATAGCAGGTAGGGAGTTCATTGCCGTTCTGGAATGTGCCCGTCCCCATTTTATAAGTCTTTATGGATCAGATTTTTCCCTGGGGTAGACATGCACATATTTTTAAGGGGATCCTTGACAGATCTTTAGAGATTATTTCTGTCATTGCCTGTGCCCCAGAAATAAGTTTTGCCATTGCAATTTGTCTGAAATATTTTGTTGGGTAAAGATACATTGAAATATAGATTAGATAGCAGTGTGAGGGTTTATCAGTGTCTCTTCTCCTCCCCAAAATTACCAGCTGGTGAGAGAACTGGTAAAATAGGTTCTCATGAGGGACCATGGAATCTCCTAGAGAAACTTTAAAAATTAGTAGAATCTGTAGTCTGAGTTAGGTGAAAGGATCTCTGTCATGTCCAGGATTCTAGAAACGTGATGGATGGAGTAGTTATGTCTTTTACCTCTGCTCTCCTTTTTCTAGTAACTGGCATCAAAATGAACTTGACCTTCGTGGCCATTTTAGAGGGGGCCCTGCCTTTAACTATAGGTTTTACCATGGGAAAGGACTAGTGGTTAGAAAGTTCTTAGTCCAGTATTCCTAAGTCTTATAAAAATGAGGAAAGCAATACCTTGGGGTTCACTGTGGCCCTCTGACTCAACCTGTTGTCTACAAAGCGGCATTAGGAAGCAGAAGCTTATTGAAGGCTCTCCTCCAGCCTACCACCAATGCCTCTTCAGGCTGGTCCAACTTTGCTTTCAACTTCCTTGCAACATTATCATTTCCACCTCTAATCACAGATAAAGCATTTTCCAAGGACTTCAGAACTTGCCATTTTGAAATGCAAAGGAAAGAATATGCCCAAGAGATATTATTTGGGAGTTAATGGTCCACCGTGCCCTTCCACGAGAAGGATTCATGGCATATCATGGTTTGAACCCAGTGACCTCGGGCTTCCCAGGTCAAGGAGGTTGCTGAAAGCAGCTCAAGAGGCAGAAGAGATGCTTTCTCTGATCCCTCCAAGGAGAACACATTCCCTGTTCTCTCCCAAGTTGTTTCTCATTGCTGTGCAAAGGTGGCTGGGCATCTGTATTTCTTGGCATGCCCTCTACTTATTTACATAATACACTCCTACCAAACAGTTGCAATTATTTCTTCTTCTCTTTTCAGTCTTAAAATTGGATCTTTTCTTCTTCTGGTAGTTAAGTGAGTCACTTAAATTTAATTTTATAGTCTTTTGGAGTTCAGATTAATGCAGACACTGATTTTGCCAGGCATAAAGCTAGTGCAGTCATGCTCTGCTTCTGCAATTGTTACCACGCACGTAACGATACCAGTAAATAGAAGGATGCTTTCAGGCATTTTAGCTAGAGGCTTAAAGATCTGCCACACTACGTTTAGAAGTGTTTTGAGAAAAGATACTTCTCCTTGTGGATGCAAATTTGGAGGCATCTCCTGGCTTCTAAAGGACAGCTTTAGTCCCCGAGGTGCTCTGCAAATGGTGGCCAACATGGGCAGTGGCATTTTAGGCCAGAGGTCACTACGTGGCTGGGAGGGTTTCAACCCATTTGCTCAAGTATCAATACTTGGAGGGATACCTCCTTAGAGATAGAGAATTCCAAGGTGAGTTTTCCAGGCTGCCCCATCCATCTGGCCACCCACTATCAATTCATTCATTTATCCATCTTCCTATATGTTTGTTGAGAGCTTGTTGATTTCCAGACCCTGGGAAAGCAACATAAATAAGATGTAGCCTCTGGCTTAGGGTCCAGGGAACAAAGAGATACATAAATAATTTCAGTATAATGTGATAAAGGCTATGAGAGTGGTATGTACAATATATTTGCAGCGAGTATATTGGCTAGAGCACGTTTGGATAGCTTTGCAGTAGAAGGGCAATTTGATCTGGCTCTCATATGAGAGAGTGGAATATAGAAAATGAATAAAGTAATAAATGACAGTAATCACAATAACAAAAATAATAATGGTTAACATTTTTTGGATGCTTACTATGTGCCAGGTATAGTTCTCAGTGCTTTTCATTTTTCTTGTAGTTTTAAATTCTTAACCCTGTACCCTTAATTTGCCCCTACCCTCTTCCCTTTCCTCATTGGTAACCACTAGTTTGTTTTCTACTTCTGTGAGTTTGTGATATATATATATATATTTTTTTGCTATATAATTGATTTGTTTTGGTTTTTAGATTCCACATGTAAGTGATATCATAGAGTATTTGTCTGACTTATTTCCCTAAGCATAATATTCTCTAGGTCGATCCATGTTGGTACAAATTGTAGAATTTCATTCTTTTTTATGGCTGAGTAATATTCGATTGTGTGTGTGTGTGTGTGTGTGTGTGTATCTCACATCTTCTTTATCCATTTATCTGTTGATGGACATTTAGGTTGCTTCCAAATCTTGGCTATTGTAAATAGTGCTGCTGCGAACATTGGGGTGCATGTATCTTTTCAAACCAGTGTTTTTTCCCCTCCTGTTTGAGAAAATCTGCCCTTTAATTTGCATTTAAAATCAGTTTCTTTAAGTATTTTATTTACAGGTTTTGAAATAGTGAAGAAATAGTGGATGCTGCAGTCAGTCATTTAATCTTTATTCCAAACATATAGGGTGGGCCCATTATCATCTCTGTCTTATACATGAGGACTTGGAGGCACAGAGAGATGGAGACATTTGTTCCAGGCCACATTGCTGTGAAGTGGTAGAACTGGAGTTTGAACCTGAGCAGTCTGGAAAGCTGCAAAAAAAAAACATTCTCAGCTGAAGGAACAGTGGGGCAGCAAAGTGTGAAAGGGACTGGCTTGGGGAAGACAGGAGGCCACTGGGGCTCCAGGGGAGGTGATGTGGGTATACGAGAGGGTGTAGAGATTTATTGATGGAAGTGTGATAATGGGAGTGTAAAGGCAGAGGAGAGCTGGGGTGGTGAGGGCTGTTCCAGGAGGCCTGAGGACTGGAGGGGCCTGGGGTCTTCCTCATGGACTCTCCGCCTGCCCTTCTATTTAACCTTTAGGTCTGAACTTAAAAGGGACACTTTCTCAGGGAGGCCATCCCCAAACTACGAGCCCCTTATTAATTATTTTTGTTTTTCCTTTGTGGTGCTAGTTTATTTACAAAACTTAACAGCTCTCTTCCCAACCAGACTGTATGCTCCTGAGAGAAGAGGCTATATGTGCTGTGTCCCCCCTGTGTTCTAATGTCTGGTGCCTGGCACAGAGCAGGTGCTCTAGAAATATCTGTTGGCTGGCTAACCGGAGAGTTCCTACACCCTTCATTTACTTCTTTCATTAATGGCTCTTCTGTTGTTTCTTTTCATAGTATCAATATCATACTCTCTACATCTTCCATAAAACCAAGTTCCATAAGCCTTAAGCCATCTTCATATAGGAAGTATCCAAATAGTAGAAAATCTTTTAGCTAAAGGAGTATTTTCCCTCCAGAGAAGCTTAGGCTCAACCCAACATGTTTGTAATACGAAATCACTTCTTATTCTTAGATTTTCCTTCCAGTGAACACATCGGATTGTAACTCATAACAAGGCACAGTAAAAATAATTGCTGGCTCAGCATAACTGGAGAAACGAAGGGTTTGGGGAATTATGCATAGGTCCTAGTTCATCTTATGTGGATTCTTGAGAGGTGGCCAGCAGGTTCTCTCATGCTGACATAATTCTCGCCAGGCCATCCCTTTCTCAGACCCTTCATAGGGAGCAAGTCCTTGCCGTTGGCATCTGCATGCGTGTGAATCATAAATGGATCTATGAAGTACTTGTCCTGCAATTGATGGGGGAGCCAGCCTTTGCCTTCAGTAGATGTGAGTTCTCTCCTTCTGGCAGGAATTCTGGCGTGCCTGGTGTTCAGGTTCTGTGTGAGGAGTGTGTGGGTGGCAGACCTGTGGCCTCTCATTCTGAACTGGGATGCTACCCATAGCACCTGGGCCGGGGACTGTGCTGGGGCCCTTTCTGAAATGAGCCGCTTCATTATCTGCACAAAGACAGGCCTCTTTCCCAAAGTGAGGGGTTTCCCAGTCTGTCATTTTCATCAGAAGTGATGGATGAGCTGCTGCTGGGAGAGCAGGTTTCTGTGCTGGTTCTTTCAAAGCCTCAGCCCCCCAGCTCCAGCCCTTGCAGCCGCTCTGCATGTGAACTTGTGATGACAGAGCCAGAGAACCTTCACATTCAGTACTTGGGTTGCACTGGATTGGTTGGCTTTCGGTTTTTAACATTTTTTTTTTTTTGACTGTGACTGACGTTAAGAAATAGACTTCCCATTGCAGCCTGCACGCACATATATATTTCATAACTGAATGAGAAGTATTACAAAACAGTACTTACCCTTACTCTATGCAGTGTACTGTGTTATCTTCTGTTAAAAAAATGCTAGAAGCACCCTGGAATTCAGTTCCACATGCAGCTGCATTTTGAAACACAGTGGTTAGACGTCCCAGCCTTCATGAGATCTAATTCTGAGATGCACTCCGATATCCTCCTTTTTACGGATGAAGAAGAGATCCTTAGGTGTGATCCCAGCATCATACAACTAGTGAGTGGCAAAGCTGGGGCTGTAACCCAGGTCTCCTGACTTCGATCCAGCATGTTTACGTAAATCGCTATTACTCAAAACATCTCTTCCTTTGTATTCTCGGCGTGTGTTTAACTTTTCTTTCTGGTTAGGTATGGAGTGCCCAACGAATAGTGTGTAGGAGTCGACACCCTATACTTTTCTGCCTGGACTCCACTCACACCCTCTCTCCCTATGCAGAACCCCATCACCTCTTGGCCGGATGACTCAGCCAGTTTTAAAGTTGTGTATGTTCCACCCTAGAGGCAGCATGCCTGTCCCACTGCTCCAGACCCATGGTACAAAAGTCACGTGGTTCTTGTCCTCAGATAGCTTACTGTCAAAGTGGGTTGACATGGCAGAGCTTCTTTCTATTAGCAGAAACACAAATGGATGAACAGGATTATTAGAAATGTGTTTTGGAAAAGAGGCTCTACCCCAAGATTTTATTCTCCCTGGTAAAATAAGAATCAGCTTCCGCAGCAGGGAAGCTTGAAGCTGTGGTCACTAGAGGAGAGAGAAGTGCTGGAGATGCTGACCTTTGTTTGCATTGGGAAGGTCCATCCTCCTGGTGTTGCTGCCTTGACCTTTTCCTTTCTCCATGGGCTCCATTGCTTTTTCTCTGTTGTCCCTGGGACCCTTAGCCCCTTTTGGAGCTGAAATCTGTTTCCTTTTGGCAAGACACCTCTTGCCTGTGAAGTATGGATATGACAACTGCATTTTACAAGCTCACGTTAAAAACACCCAGTCCAAAAATATGGACGAAATGGGGCAAGATATTTAAAATCTGCCCTATTCCACCAAATCTGGAAGATGTGCTGTCTATTCTAATAGTGTTTCCTCCCTGCCCATCCCTCCGCCACAACCTGTGAGTCCCCTAGTCATAGCTCTCTGAACCCCTGGCTCAGGCATGGTGGAGAGGGGACAGAAGCAGAGGAGCATCCCTGGGAGGATCCCGTGTGCACCCAGCACAGCTCCACCTTCAGAACTCTGAGCATGGCAGTTGAGGAATTCTTCTATGACGCATTATTTGATGGCTTGGGATCATCTGCTTTGAATCTGGCACCTGGACCACAGTTACCTGCACATTTGAACTTGCGGAGAGCAGAGTACTCTGCAATGTATTCGCCCCGCCCTACTCAGGAGCGCTGAGCTGCTCCCTCCTTTGAAATGCCGTAGGCAGCTACTCTAGTTTTTGCCCATGGCCCCTCCTGTTCTCTGCGTGGCACGGAGGGACCCCTTTCTGTACTATAGTGCTTTGGCTGTTGTAATTCTGATTTAGAAAAACAGCTTCGCTTGGAGAGAAACATTAATTAGATGCAAAGAGGGAGTTATTTCATCCTTCGGGTGGGGAAGAGTGGGGAGTGAGGGAGAGGAAAAAAAGTACCACAAATAAATTATCTCCTATTTGTGCAATGTTTTATGCTTGTCAGCTGTCTGTTGCCAGAGAACCACAAAGTAGCTAAATACTTGTGACACCTTGCCCAATCAAGGTATAGCAAAAGGATGTTATGGGAGCCTCTTTGTGACAACCTGTGCTAGTTTACATTAGCTTAACCAATCGCTTTTTCGTCTGTGCTTGGAGAAATTTGTTAAATTAATTCAGTTGCAATTAGCAGATTTATGGGAAAGTACCCTGTTATCCTTTAATTGGAGAGCATAAAACTACAAACTGAATCCGCTGGTTCTATTTGTGTAATAGGCAATCTATCTACGACAAGATTTGATCGATGGAGTCGTATGATGCCCTTGCCTTGTTTTATATTGGCTGTCAGCGCTTAACTGGGACTGAAGTATCTGGGTAACAAAAATTGATATAATGACTTAATGCGCCTTATTCTCTTTGAGCTACATCAGTTTAGAGCACTTCTGAGAGAAAAATGTCTGGAAAATATCAGGGAGTCATTTATCAACCTGTTTTCATTAGCATACTGCCTAGCTCTGGCAAGGATTTGAATAAAAAAAAGCAGGATGGTACAATTTATTTCAGGCCCCATATTTCTTGGATGAAAGGAGACTTCTAATAAAAGGAAATTCAGAAAGATGCTTTTTCTAGCTGCTTTTTCCCTAACGAAAAACCCTACTCCTAAAGCTTTTTTTTTTTTTTTTTTTAAATTTGTTTGGAGTTTTGCTGTTAATAATATGCTGGGGACCATATCCCTGGGAAGGTAGTTAGAAAAGTAATGCAAAATGCATGGTAGTTATGATATGTAGAGAAAAAATGCTCAAACAAACAACCCCCCTGCCAAATTACCTAGGTGTGTCCTGGGTATGTGTCTGTCTGTCTGCCTCCGTTGAGCACGCTTACGTGTTTACGATCCGCAGTTAAGCAGTGAACACGGCGAGAAGTTCTCTGCATAAGTGGGTGTTTTGTAGCATGAAAGGATTTCAGAAAGTTAAGATACAGCCTTTTGAGCTTTCTGGAGTGGGAGCCGAGGGGAAATAGAAACAGATCAAAATGTTTGTATAGTGGGCAAAATGCATTTGGTACATGGAGTCATTTGTCCTACCCACGGTGCGGGAGTGAGTCCTTTTTTGCATGAGATTTTTATGCATCAGTCAGCCTGCATACAGTGTGCCTAATGTAGAAAATAAGTTGGTGCATAAATCAGATTAAGAGCAGCGTGTTGCCAACTTTCGAATCTGCACACAGGGATTCAATATGGATATGGAGGAATTCCCATTTTTAAAACATCTCTCATAGGGGACCGGGTATCTCTCAGGTAGGCATGGCACACAGGGGCATGTTATTCACTCAGCTCCCCCACTTCTCAGCCCAAATAACGAATGGAGCGGTGTTGGAGATGTCAGAGCAGCAGTGCGGAAGTCTGGTGGAACACAGTCGCGTATGCAGGGTAGTGACACAGTATTGAAGATAATATTGCTACCCTGTCTATAGCTCCTAATTATGGTGAGGCATTGGTGTGCAAATCGATAGTGATTGATGGTGGGGGTGAGTATGTGCACGCTAGTCACATTGATCTGCATGTAGATTCCTTGACATAAGAAGACGTTATTACCAAACGACACTCACTGTCTGACTGCTGATTCCTCAGCACATCCTTACATTGGTGAGAGCCACGGTATCTGCACCCAGGGTGTGAGTTTGCCCCACGGTTGCCTGTTGTAAGTCAGGCCTGTGCGTCTGGTACCCAAAGAGCGGCTGTTGGGTAGATGGGAGTCCAGGTCACACACTGACTGTCTGTCAAACAGCAGTGCTGCGGTTAACCAACAAGACGGGGGATGTGTCTTGCTTTTGTTTTTAAGGCAAGGAATATGCTACAGGGGTTTGACTCTGGGTTAAAAACATACGTCGTAAATAGTTTTCTGAAGTATTATGCCTATTAGTGGTCTTTTCTTAACACCATTTTCCCCAAAAGCCCCAGCTAGCAAATGATCAATTGATGAAAATAGAGTTGCTTTTGTTTCATCCCTTTTTCCTCTTATTATGCTTTTTGGAAGTTAGAGATTTTTTAACCATCTAGCGATTTTGCTCCTTAAATCTCATATGTATTTGTGTGCTTCTGTATTTCTGCTGCCTCAGAGCTTTTTTAAAAAAAATTAATCTTTAAGCTTGTATCTCTTTGTTCTTCCTTTTCCCCCTCCCTTCCAACAAAACCTCATCAACTCATTCTTTATAGCTGTCCCTTTCTCCCCCTCTCGTCAGTAGCCTTTGTTAACTGACCTGAAGGATGCAATTCATATTCAGAGCTCAGGTAGGAGGTGGTATGTCTCCTCTTCACGTGCTTTCTCTGGCCAAAATCTCTGTGCCCTAGCCTACAATACTCCATTACCTATAGCCAGCAGTTTGTTTTTTACAACATTGTCATGTCCCTCTATGACCTGATTTTTTGGTTTTCCTTAAGAGTCTGCTACATCAGGAAGTTATTCTTGAAACTGAATGCAACTGGAGTGTGATGACGGTGTTCTCACCTTCTTCATTCTTACTGGACATGGTCCTGGCTCTTTGAAGGAGACCCCTTGAAGTTGGTGGAGCAATGGACACATACAGAGAGTTATTAAAAAATGTAAGATTGTTTATTATAGGTACTAGTTACAGTAATAATAGAGGGTAAATAATAACAATTTAAATTTCAGACTGCTTGTTGTATCAGTTAGGTCTGGCTAGGTAATGCTGCAGTAACAAATAACTCCAGAATCTCAAAGGTATAAGACAGTGCAGATGTATTTCTCAGAATGCTTCATGTACATTGTGGGTTGGTAGAGGGGCTCTGATCAGTTTATTCCCACAGGGACTCAAGATAGCACAGCAGTTGACCTCTTAAACGTTGCTGGATGGTGAATGAAAGGGTAAGAAAGTTCTGAAGGATCTTACTTTGGCGAGTAAATGTACCACAGCTCATAGCAGAACTAATCACAAGGCTCTGTTCTTACCTTGTGACCCAGAACAGGTAGAACAGACGGATTTGGTAAACACCTTCCATACTGTTGATTGGTTGTACAAAACAGAAGAAGGTTATTAAAAGCTTTGAAAATAAGAAAAGTGTTGATAGCTTTCACAGCACACAGATTGGTGATGACTGAAGGAGTGCAGAATAGTTGAGCTAAAAAGGTCTAAAAAGATGATCTGGTTCAACTCTCTCACTTTTACAGAGGAAGAAATAGAGGTTCAGAGAGGGGAAATAGCTTTCCCAAGGTCACAGTGTTGGAGAGGAGCAAAACTGGGGTGCAAACCCAAGTTTCTTGACTTGACTCCAATATGGCTTCTCTCTTTGACTCTCTCACCTGTTATCTGGGGAGCCTCGCGTTTCTCGTGTGGACTGCTGCTCAGCCTGTGTGTAGGTAGGGCACGTTCTAACTGCCTCTCCACTGACCTCAGGCTTGCATTTGGCAGCTTTTACCTTGTCCAGGTGCTCTGGGTCTGCGTAGCTTCTTGGCTTCCCCCTTCCAGACTCCTTGGCCACCATGATGTTTTCCTGCAGATGGTATTTGGTTATGAAGCTACAGATTCCGTTGATTTTTATTTTAAGTGCTAGAATTTGAATGCTTTCATCAAATTCTGTAAACATGACACAGGGTATAAAGGATGGTATTGAGACGATGGCATGTTGAGCAGAGTCACTAAAAGGAGGTGAAACCAGGAGGAATATCACAGGATGAAGTGTTCACTGATTGATTTCTTCATAATGTATACCTCTCCTGCTTTGAGAAGGTGAGAGAAGCAGTGATTTGGTCTGGACAGTGGTCTGTTGTTGTGTTTTACGGTGACTCAGCAGACGAAGACAAAGACTCAGCAGAAGGCAAAGTTTGGGTTGACATTTCCACTGGCTTTTGAAAAACGAGTTCAAGTTTATGCTTCAGACATTGGGGGCAGGTAGGTAGAATCGAGGTTTTTAGACAGGGATGGAAAAACTTTAATACTTGCAATTGTTAACATGTATGAGGTTGTACTTTCTGTATGATTTTCACTACAGACCCAGGTTGCACCTTCCTGTTAGAAGAATATTAGTTGCTTTCTTATAGCCATGATTATGGACATAAGCATTTATCAGCATGACTTATGTTATAACTCAAAACCTGGGATTTTTGGCATTGGATTCTTAAATGGCTAATGTCTTTGGGAGACAAGGCAGAGGGTGGTGTGCCTGTGTGGCATCAGAAAGATGCCTTCTTGCCCATATGGAGGACCCTTGTCAGCATGATGATTTTGTGTGACCCTCATATTCCATTCAAAATTAAAAACAAAAACTCAAGGCAAGCTAATCTTCATTAGATGGCCATTATATACCTGGTGCATGTGTGCACACCCCCATTCTCTATTTATAGTGTGTGTATATATGTGTGTGTGTGTGTGTGTGTGTATGTATATACACATACGATATCTTTCTGTGTATATGTGGCATTTCTCGTTTGCTTCATAGCCTTATGAAATAGGTATTGTTGCATGGCTAACATCTGAGTGCATACTTTTGCTTACTCTGTGCTTATTGCTGTCTTAAGTGCTTTACATGAATTAACTCATTTCATCCTTACCATCATGCTCTGGAATAGATATTATTATCCCCATTTTGAAAATGAGGAAACTGAGGTGTCTAGTCTAATATACCCAAGGTCACATAGCTAGGGTGTGTGATGGAACCAAGGTTCAAATCCAGGCAGTCAGAACTGGTGCCTGGAACACCTCAGAGCTGGTGTTTGAACCACTCTGCTGGGCTGCTTTCCTCACCTTTCCTACCCCATTAATGAAGGGAGGAGTTACAGGGCAGTGGAATGCGATCCAGACACGCAATCAGAAGATTGGATCCAAACTCTGGTTCTGAGGCCTACTCTTTAGGCTGTTGTAGGCAATTCCCTTTGCCTTTCTTTTCCTTTTCCTTGCTCCTTCCCTCCCTCCCTCCCTCCCTCCCTCCCTCCCTCCCTTCCTTCCTTATTTTTTTGGAGTATAGTTGATTTACAATTTTGTGTTAGTTTCTGCTGTACAGCAGAGTGAATCAGTTATATATACACATATATCCACTCTTTTTTAGATTTCCCTTAGCCTTTCTTAGCTTCATTTTCCCCATCAGTATAAGAATACTCACCTTTAATCCAGAGGCCATAGTCCTTAGAGTGAAGAGCTTGTGCCCAAGGAATATCTCACAAGAATCATTGGCGTGCCAGAAGACAGTGTAATGAGAAAGGAATAAGGTGGATCAGTATTTTTTTAATTGAAGTATAGTTGATTTACAATGTTGTGTTAATTTCTGCTATACTGCAGAATTATACACATATAGACAGTTTTACACGTATAGACATTCTTTTTATATATTCTTTTCCATTATGGTTTATCACAGGATATTGGATATAGTTCCCTGTGCTCTACAGTAGGACTTGTTTATCCATCCTATATATAATGATTTGCATCTACTAACCCCAAACTCCCACTCTTTCCCTCCCCCACTCCCCTCTCCCTTGGCAACCACAAGTCTGTTCTCTATGTTTGTGAGTCTGTTTCTGTTTTGTAGATAGGTTCATTTGTGCCATATTTTAGATTCCACATATAAGTGATATCATATGGTATTTGTCTTTCTCTTTCTGACTGACTTCACTTAGTATGATAATCTCTATTTGCATCCATGTTGCTGCAAATGGCGTTATTTCATTCTTTTTTATGGCTGAGTAGTATCCCGTTGTATATATGTGCCACATCTTCTTTATCCATTCATCTGTCGATGGACATTTAGGTTGTTTCCATGTCTTGGCTATTGTGAATAGTGCTGCTGTGAACATAGGGGCGCATGTATCTTTTTGAATTATAGTTTTGTTGGATCAGTATTTAATGTTCGGACTGAACTGGCACCCTCACTTGGTACAGGTGACCACCATGTGAGCATGTGTTACACACAGTAGGGGTGCTACCTATGACATCACCTGGGAATTCTCTTTGAAGAGCAGTTCATAGGGACATCCCTTTTTTTGTTTTCAGCATTTTGCAAATCTTATTAGTCTCTGGCTACAGGATGTTAGTGATGTGGTTAACTTTATTTTTAAAAAAATTCTCAAATAAGAGAACCTTTGCATTATATTGATGCTTCATTATAAGTTGGGGATTGAATATAAAAATCTTTGGTTCCAGCAGAGATTCCTTGATTTTGTCATGAGAATGAACTTGAGAGTTTTAAAAAAATTATTGTAAATAAGAGTTCTCCATTTTTCTTTTACAAAAAATCAAGCCTTCTTAATTTTTTCATTCCTAATGCCTACCAGAGTATAAATCCTAACAGATTATGCTGGACAAAAAAGACACTTGAGAAAATGCTTTCTGAAAGAAGCTCGTGCTATGGAGAGAACATTTTGGAAACAGATGTTTGGAAAGGTTTTCATCCTCATTTAAGCTCACTGCTAAAAAGTGTCTAGGTGTATCATCTATAACAATTTTCATCTTTGCATACTTTAAAATATTTGGAAAAAGAAGTTTCTAACCATTTAAAAAGTCTTCCCAAGAAGGAATTTTAGTGGGTTTTGAATTCACTGGTGAAATATATAAAATTGCCACACATTTTGCATAATCGACATTAAGGATTGTGGCAATTTACCCACTGAATTTAAACAACAGTCTGAGCATTACTGGTTAGTGAGATTGAAAAAGTTTCACGATTAAATAAACTCAGCCAGGGACTTCCCTGGTGGTGCAGCAGTTAAGTATCCGCCTGCCAATGCAGGGGACACGGGTTCAATCCCTGGTCCAGGAAGATCCCACGTGCTGCAGAGCAACTAAGCCCGTGCGCCACAACTACTGAGCCTGAGCTCTACAGCCCATGTGCCACAACTACTGAGCCCGAGCTCTACAGCCCGTGAGCCACAACTACTGAGCCCACCTGCCACAGCTACTGAAGCCCACGCGCCTAGAGCCCGTGTTCTGCAACAAGTGAAGCCACCGCAATGAGAAGCCCACGCACCGCAACGAGGAGTGGCCCCCGCTCACTGCAACTAGAGAAAGCGTGCACGCAGCAATGAAGACCCAACACAGCCAAAAATAAATAAATAATTAATTTTTATTAAAAAAAAAAAAAAATAAGTAAATAAACTCAGCCAGTGATCTATTTCTTCCATGTGTACTGTGGTCCTAAATAATAACCCCCTGAAAGTATCAGGTCCCAATTCCTAGAACCTGTGAATGTCACCTTATATAGAAAAACAGTCTTTGCAGATGTGATTAAAGATTTTGAGATGAGGAGATTATCTAGGTGGGTCCTAATTGAAATCACAGGTGTCTTTATAAGAGAGAGGCAGAGGGAGATTTGACACAGACAGAAGAGGAAAAGGCAGTGGTGACCAGAGAGATGGGAGTGATGTGGTCACAAGCCAAGGAATGCCAGCAACCTTCAGAAGCTTGAAGTTTGAAGAGGTAAGGAACATTCTCTGCCCTAGAGCCTTTGGAGAGAGTATGGCTGTACTAATACCTTGATTTCAGCTCAGTGATATTTTTTAGCCCCCAGAACTAACAAAGAATAATTTTTAAAAATTCTACCAAGATGGTGGTAATTTGTTACAGTAGCCACAGGAAACTAAGACATATACTTAAGTAATGTTTAGAACTGTAATTCATTTATTAAAATCAAATGTTACAATAAACTGAAATTAGAACTAAGCTTTTAAGTTTACTTTTTACAAAGTGTTAAGCCAGTATTTTTTTAAAATTTATATATTTTATTACTTATTTTTGGCTGCATTGGGTCTTCATTGCTGCGCCCGGGCTTTCTCTAGTTGCGTCAAGCGGGGGCTGCTCTTCGTTGTGGTGCGCGGGCTTCTCGTTGCGGCGGCTTTTCTTGTTGCGGAGCACAGGCTCTAGGCGCACGGGTTTCAGTGTGTGTGTAGTTGTGGCACACGGGTTTAGTTGCTCCGCAGCATGTGGGATCTTCCTGGACCAGG
Organism: Eschrichtius robustus; assembly: GCF_028021215.1. NCBI lineage: Eukaryota > Metazoa > Chordata > Mammalia > Artiodactyla > Eschrichtiidae > Eschrichtius > Eschrichtius robustus. The sequence goes on from NC_090830.1 coordinate 80,190,896, forward strand.
GCTCGAACCCGTGTCCCCTGCGTTGGCCTGTGATGGGGGTGGTGGTAGGAAGGGGGTTTGGAGGCAGTTGTGGTGGGATGAGCCCTGGGACTATGCCCAGCTTTCCTGCAGTTCACCCAGTGAGGCAAGTAGCTTTATGCTTTTGCCTGAACGTGAGGGGCTCTGAGACTCTGCCAAAAGTAGAACAGTAGAAAATTCATGAACATCAACTCCTCTTCCCTGTGAGGAATACTGGAAGAGAAGTAAAATTCGTACACTAAACAGGTTGTTAGATCACCAAGGTGCTAACACCCATGATTGCAGGGAACAGGGATAAATTAAACTTCGACAATCCTCAGACCTAGCTTTGGCCAATTGCTTCACTCTTCTTCCTGACCAAAGATGCAAGAGCAGCTTCTTTTACTCCAAGTGTTAGCAATAAACTACCTGGATTTGGAAGCGCTCTCTCTTCCGGCTCTTCTTTTGCTAGAGCTAATAATGACAAGAAAATAACCAGTGGGGTGGTGGGTGCTGACAAGCGATAATAAGAATTTCAGGCCTGCTGTAATCCCTAGACCAGCTAAACTGCACCTGTGAAAAGGGGCGAAGACCCAACTAGCTGAATCACGAGCCTGGTCAGCTCTGTCTTTAAAATAAGAGTATAGGGGCTTCCCTCACGGCACAGTGGTTAAGAATCCGCCTGCCAATACTGGGGACACGGGTTCAAGCCCTGGTCTGGGAAGACCCCACATGCCGCAGGGCAACTAAGCCCGTGCACCACAACTACACACACACTGAAGCCCGAGCACCTAGAGCCCGTGCTCCGCAACACGAGAAGCTGCTGCAATGAGAAGCCCGTGCACCACAACGAAGAGGAGCTCCCGCTTGCTGCAACTAGAGAAAGGCCGTGCATAGCAACGAAGACCCAATGCAGCCAAAAATAAAAAAATAAATAAAAATTAAAAAAAACAAAAAGAGTATAGGTCAGTTGTTGAAATGTACTTATTGTGCAGTGGTGGTGATGGAGTGGGGGGTTTCTTTGCCATTGCTTGTAACACTAACACTGACCCCCACTGTCATTGTTCCCACGGCTCTAATAGCCTCCTAGGAGGGGATTCCAGTAGTAACTGTTGCTGATATCTGATCCATTTTCCATACTGCTCCAGGTAATGCCACTCTCAGGTTTAAAATCTTCCAGTGGTCCCCCTTAGGTTCAGAACTCATGCCATCGTTTGCGGGATTTTCTCCTCTTCTTCCCTAGCCTTCAGCCAAATCGTGTGCTGCTCTATTTGTTCTCTGCAGAGGACTCTCTTGTCTCAGGGCCTTTGCACACGCCTTTCCCATTGCCTTGACTCACCCCCGCCAATTTCACCTAGCTAACACCTTTGCATCCCTCAAGTCTCAGATTAAATGTCACTTCCTAAGGAAGGCTTGTCTTGAATCCTGTTGACTAGTTTGGCTTCCCTTGCTGTATGTTCCCATAGCATCCTGAATGTCACCATTAGGGTAGTTACTTCACATGTAGTTATGTATGCAGTGTCTCCGGGCCCTGTAAGACCGTCACCTCTGAGAGGTCGCTGCATGGTACCAGGCACATGATCCGTGTTCCGTCCCTATTTACTAGATGAATGAAGCTTTTCAGGAGAGAAAGTGCTGAGTTATTTCCTACCCCCACAGCTAGCGTAGTGCCTGGCGCTCAGTAAATGTTGGTTGAACGGAGCGCAGCAGAGAGGCAGCAGGCCAGGGCTTTAGGGGCTGTGACCTTGATGTACGATATCAGGCCTCAGCCCCTCATTTCCCTTTATTCCATCCCAATGAGGCCCAGGTCTGAGTACCTTTAGAGGCAAATGGGGAAGGGTGATGGTGATGGTCACGGGGTAGATCTGACATTAATTGGCTTTTTGGAAAGAAAAAAAAAATACAGATATACAGATTCATTAGTGACAAATACTTCTAGAAACAACGACCTTAGAACATTTTATTGCCGTACTTCATTGCTGTGCTTCTGAGATGAAAAAGAGAAACTGAAAGGCAGGGGAGACAGTTATCATGGCTACCTTTGCATTCTGTTAGCTGCCTTTGGTTTCTTAAAAGATTCCCATATGAGTCGTGGTTATAGTTTTCAAGTGTATGTCTTGTTTTTGACCTGGGAGTGAGAAGAATCACTTTTGGGCCATGAAAATAAATACCGATTAAGTGCAGAAATGGGTCTCAGATATCAGCCCCACCATCTGAAATGTAAATATCTCCTGAAATTCCTGCTTAAGAACAGATTTCACCTGCAAGTAGACCGTTATATCTTACTGAAAAATATATACACCCTAGTGAGGGAATAAACACATCATTACACTTTCATGACAGATAAGCTCGGCTCTGTTCGGGTGTAAACTCATTTTTCTTGGGTTGACCTTTAAATAGTATTGTGCTATTGTATGGGATTTAAATCAATAATTTTGTCAAAGCAAAATATACTGCAGGTTTGTTTTTTTTTTTTCTTTATCATTTAAACAGTTCTGTAAACTCTCAAGGAGTAATGGATCTCAACATGCTGTCCCCAGGAAGGAATAGGGGAGGAGGGGGCGCGGGGGCAGTGGAGGGTGGCAAACCACATATAAAAACTCACTTAGCAGCAATGAAGCAGAAGCCGGGGATGGCTGCAGATCTGAGAGAGTTGCGTTTTCTCTTCCAGGCAGCTGAGATGGAGGTGCCAGTGTGGGCTGTAATTAGTGGTGTAATACCTTTTCTGCATTCCTGTTGTAAAGCAACAAAGTGTCCCAGGTGTGAGGAGGTTAAAATGAGAAGTACCCAGTAGTTATGAAGCAGCAATAATGAGTTTCCTTCTACTTACCATGGATTTGTGTGATATACAGCTTGCAATTAAGCACGGCTTGGTGATTCAGTGATTAATGTATATACAGCTCCTAAAGGAGGGAAGCTGCCCTCCCTTCCCATCCTTCATGATGTTTACAGCTGGGTACCTATTAACAGGAAGATGGAAAGGGCCATTTACAATTCAGTAACCTTTATGACAGTGAACTCTTTAATCAGCATTTTATTTCCTTTGTAACACTTTAGTCATCTACAAATGTCAGAATAAAATAGGGCCATGAAATATTTAGGATCAGCATGTGGAAATTGACTTCCCTTGATTTAAGCTGCTGTGTCTTTTCATTTTGTTGTTTTGGGAGCTTTTACTTTTATTGAAAGACAATTTATAACTAAATGCTCCCAGCAGTGACTGGCATTAGGGTAGGAGGAATTTCAGAGCCAAGTTCTGGTTCTATAAAATGTGTTGACGCTTGCTATATTGGGTAATAAGTTATTCAAATAAAAACACGAGCAAAGGGTTTGCATTTCAGACCAGTATTTAGTAGAGGTACAGCGGACTCTGCAGAGTTTATGACAAAATACCCCGACATATTTCAGAAAGGTAATTAAGTATGAAGTACATCCATAATAATTTAAGTCAGTTATAGTGTGTACCTGAAATATGCGTTATTGTCTCATGTTACTCTCTTAGTGGGATTCTGGGACTTTTTCACTTCAACAAGAACCACCTTTCAGCTTTCTTGTATTGTTGCCAATGTATGTGATATGTATTAGCAGAATTGCCATGTTTATGTTAAAAGACCTTTAAACAGTGATATTGTATTAAATGATTGCATTATTATTTTTTACTTGCATCTTTGGTAAATGTTAACCCATTTTAAGCCAGGGAACCCAAATGTGTCTCAAGTGATGTGTTTTAAACATGAGTCTTGGACAGTGGCATCCTTTAAGGATTGGGCATGGTGCAGTGCTGCCCTGCCCCACTCCCCTGAAGGTTCCCGGTGACCATTTGTTGACCTGGGGATGAGCCTCAATTTAGGGAGCTAGTACTTCTTCAGGGGTAGTGAGAGAGTCTTGGTCTCATATGGACCATATAGGACCTCCTTTGATCCTTTTCCACGACATACTGGGAAGGCGGTACCTTTTTTTGTGCTCTGTGGAAACTGGTCATATAAATCAGCATGGTGCAGTGCAAAGACCAGCAACCTGCCTGCCAGCCCCAGCCCTGACAGGAGCTCTGTGTCATGGACAAGTTCCTTACTTTTCTGGGCTCCAGTTTTCTCATCTGTAAACTGGACTGGTTTATCAGACTAGGTGTGCCTTCAAGGGAGCAGGGAGACAGGAGAGGGGAAGGGGGGGATACTTGGAGAATCAATTACAATCTTAACTTCAAACTGCTGCGAGTACAGGGTTTCTGTACCTACGCTGCATAGACAGGAATCCTGGAGAGAATACCTTTACCTGGATGATGGAAGGAGAACTGCCGGAGTTGGGGAAACTCTCATCATCTCATGAATTCGTTGCTGTTGTTGTTGCTACTGAATGAGTTAAAGTACCCCTTGAAGCACTTCACACAGAACAAGGCATCCAGTGTTATTTTTCCTTTTCTTTGTTTTCATAAAAGGACAGGTACTCAACTGTCTTCTTTTTTTTTTAAAATAAATTTATTTATTTTATTTATTCATTTTTGGCTGCATTGGGTCATCATTGCTGTGCGTGGGCTTTCTCTAGTTGTGGTGAGCGGCGGCTACTCTTTGTTGTGGTGTGCGGGCTTCTCATTGCGGTGGCTTCTCTTGCTGTGGAGCACAGGCTCTAGGCGTGCGGGCTTCAGTATTTGTGGTATGCGGGCTTCAGTATTTGTGGCGTGCGGGCTTCAGTATTTGTGGCGCACGGGCTCAGTAGTTGTGGTTCGCGGGCTCTAGAGTGCAGGCTCAGTAGTTGTGGCGCACGGGCTTAGTTGCTCCGCGGCATGTGGGATCTTCCCGGACCAGGGCTCGAACCCGTGTCCCCTGCATTGGCAGGTGGATTCTTAACCACTGCACCACCAGGGAAGCCCTCAACTGTCGTCCTTTAATGAAATATCAACCTACAGAGTGTCAGCAAGTTATTTGAGTTGGCATGTTAATGGAGAGAGTTGAGGTATTAATTTCCAACTTGAGAGTTTCCCCCACTGAATTCAGGGAATGAGATACAGAAGAAAGAGACCCAGGGATTAGAAGTCTGACGCTGGGCAAGGAAACGGGCTCAGGGCTTAGGGTAATTACGGGACACCTTTTTCTCTGTTTTTCCATCTCGCTTCCTTGCCTGACGTTCAGCTGTCCTCAACAGCTCGCTTTTGAAATGGTTCTTTGGAACTTAAATGGGCGTTGGCAAGCAAGATGTTCTAAGGGGCTGCAGGAGGGGCTCCAAACCCTCAGACTTTGAGGACTGGAGTTTCCTTATTAGAAGTGAGTTCCCTGGGAACACTGGGGGAGGGGCTGAGTGACGTCAGCAGCAGGGCTGGCCATGCTTGCATGGGTGCTGGTGAAGAGGTGGCTGTAGGGGTAGCTGGTGGCATGTTGGGGGGTTGCTGGGAAAGGACGGTGGGGGGGTGGTCCAGGAGAGCATTTCAAAATGACTTTTATTGAATCTTTTGCCCACCACCTCGAAGGAGATGCCCACGGTGGTGTCTTGGATGACAGGAGGCATTGGGAGCTTGAAAAATCTTGGTGGCTGTAGGTTTTGCTCCCAGTTTTCTGATTTTTCAATTCATTTAAATTCTTTACTTTAAAATTTTAAAAAGCCTTTAAAAAATTACAACAGTGTTGTGAAGCATAATCAGAGAAAGTTTGAAAAAAAATGAATAAAAACAGTTGTCTATAGCTCTACCACTTTAGCTAATAATGTACACGATTATTTGTGTATATTCTCTGTCTTTTCCCAAAGGCATTATGTTGCTTGGTTAAAATGAGAGCCAAGGATTCATTTCGTGTCCTGCCTTTTTCATGTTGCATTAGTTCTAAGGCGTTTTGCACTGTGGCTTCATTGTCTTCGTAATCGTCGTTTTTTGAAGACTGCGTACTGTTCCATCAAACAAGCATTCCATATTTTTAAAAAATAATTTTAAACATATTTGAAACTCCACTGTGGGCTATTTAGTTTGCTCCCTTATTTGTTTGCTGTAATAACAATATAATGTATGTCTTCATGCACATGGATTTCCCTTATTTTGGTTTATTTCCTTAGGAATAGAGTTCCAGGTATAGAATTTTTAGGCTCAGGAGACTCTGTTGTATTGCCTACCTACATATAGCTCAAAATCTCTTAAAAGCTTCAGCTGAGTTCCTTCCGAGTTCTGGCCTATGTATTTTCTCCAGGCTAAAATGATTTTCATAAGAAGCTTGTGTTTCTGTAGAGAATTTTGGATAGTTTGAAGGTTCATGAGGATCTTAAATTATGTGGATGATACCATTCATTTAAAATTCTGCTTTAGTAGAGGATAGAAAATTGGGGAAAAAACAAACTGGAATGGGGACTGGATCTGTTGGCCATCCTGACTACGTTAGGAACCGCCAAGCACATGATTGCATTTAGTCTCAAAAAATCCGCTGGCCTGGGAATCAGTAGCTGAGGACGCTGAAACTCAGTGAGGTTGTCCACATTCTGTGGAGGCAGGGTTTGGACTCAGGTTCACCTGACCAGAGTAGATGCTTTCTCTACTCTGCCATGCACCCTTTGTCTAAAATGTGGGGAGGTGAAGCCGTAGTGGGGACCCTTGGCCATTTCCCCTTTGTAATATCAGAAACTCTTATTTTAGCCACTGGGACTTAGGCCTTTGTAGTGATTCCTGTGCCCTTTTCTGGATCCATCTTTTATGCGGTTCTCTCAAATTACAAAACAGAGTTTTGCTTTAATGCCTAGGCGTGGTGGGGATTGATAGTGGGCTGGTTGAAAGGCAGCTGGCCGGATATTCAAGGGTTGTTAGGATGGGGGTGAGTGAGGAAGTTGGGATCTAAACCCTTTTGGCCCTGTCAGATTTACTGCTTTCTTGAAGGCAGGGGAGGAGCTGGAGATGTGTCAGACAGGGAAAAGAGATGGCTTTGCTTGGAAAGCCAATTTGGGAACCATTGTAAGTGTAGAGCCCACCCAGACAGAGGGATGATCTGTAAGAACGGTTCAGGGTTCTTAGAGAAACTCTCTACCTGACCAGTTAGGAACAATAGGAAAACGGGGATGCTCAAGGTTAAGGGACAAGTTCAAGGTCATAACGCCCACGGATGCCAGGCAGATTTAGAAGCAGGGGTCTCTTATCATCCCTACATTGAAGAGTCACTGAGAGAATGTAAATGAGAGGAGGTAGCTAGGATGCCAAGTGTGGGGAGACAGGGGAATGGCTCTGTGACTCAGCTTTTCCTGTGCCTGGGCCGTGGCTGGCACTGTCTCCTTTCCTTTGACTCTGCACAGAGCTGGAATTACTATGGGGGCAGGGGTGGTTTCCCGCCACTTGCTTGGACCTTAAATAAGGCGGGAGGTGGACAGTGTGGGGAGGGGTTGGGGGCGGTGGCCACTGGTGTTAGGGTCCCAGCATCTCTGGGACCCTGCCCTCTGCTTCCTAGTACCACCTTTAAACCGAAACCTGGTATTTCTCCCAGTTAGGGGTGGGGACAGGAGATCGGTTTCTGGATTTTTTTTTTTTTTCCGTCCCCCGATGATGATTAGGACGTGTTAACCCGCATTCATTCAGATGCTTTACCCCCTCTTGGTCAGGATTATTTAAATGTTTATCCTTCCCTCTTTCTTGACCTTTCTTGTTCAGTCTTAGTTCCCCGGTCCCGCTTGCTTTGTGTTTCATGAGCTTAGCAAAGCGTGGCCTCCAATTCCCTAGTTCTAGTGTTTTCACTTAAGATGAGGAGTGATGAGCCAAAGGTTTCAGGCTCAATCCTTGAGCAAAGGGCCGCTCTGACAGGGATTATTATTTATTTGTCATCTTGGATGTAATAAGCTGTAGGTACAGCTTCGAGAGCCCTTGATTTATTGCGCTGTCTACTGCCACTAGCGGGACGTCTGCTGCACCATGCAGGATGAATACCACACTGTCAGCTCCGTCGATCTGTCTCCACCACTGCTCTCTCTCATAACACGTTCCCATTTCATGCCAGAATACATAAACAATCTTTCATTATTTTGATGCCTTTTTCATATTTGTTCTTTACAGAACATAAAGTTTGAATTTATGGGTTTCCTTTACATTATTTCAACACACTCCACCATTTTCCGGGTTTGTGGTTTAACTCTCAGAAATTGGCTGCCAGGTGATTTAGTTATTTTGGCTTTCTAGTTTTATAGTTATTTAATATCGCGACGCCAGATACTGAGAAAATGGAGTGCACGGGCAGCGAGGGGTTTGCAGTTGAGGCTGTTGTCATCAAGGCAGCGTGATCATAGGGGATGATGTGTGGGGCTTAAAAACACCGCACGGGAGATGGGAGATCATTTGCTTATTACTTTTTTTTTTTTTTAATGCCATCTCAAAAGTATCATTTCTTTGATTGGCCGGCCCAAGTCCTTGATGGAGCTTGAGAGGAAAAAGGGAACATCCCACCACTGTTTGGAATTAACAAGGTTTTCTAAACTGGTAGTCAAACACCCCACCCAGTTTTTTCTGCTTTTCACACAGCTCTCAGCATTCTTTTATTTTCACCTATGCTTTCTCTTCTCTCTCTTTTCTGCGTTCATTCTCCACCACCCCCCACCCCACCCCCCACCCCCCGCCTCCATTTTTGTTTTTGTGTTTCACAGGCTTGGCCATATGGCCTAATATTTAAGAATTTTCCTGTTTTTACGTTCAGTTGCCCTAACGGGCAAAAGAGCTTGTAGTTGAAGGCATTTGCTTAAGAATAGGAAGTTGCTGCCTCTTTTTCCCTGGTAGAAGGACAAGCTTAGGAAATGGATCATATATCTGCTTATGTATTCACCTATTTGCATTGTCCTGTTTGCATGGATTCCACCCACCCCTCCTACCCTGTGCTTTGAGTATTTCATCTCAAATTTCATCATCTTATTTTTAACCGAACTTAACAATTATATGCATTCTCTAAATCGGACACCTTATTTTTTTTGTTAAAAAATAAAGTTTGCCCCAGTTATTTTCCTTGAAATTAAAATTTCATAGAGATAGCAGTAGAAGACATTCATAGGGTAGATTGAATTGATAATGTCAGTACTGGTGATGAGGAGATGTGTGCATGAGAATATGAGAGGTGTGTGTGTGTGTGCGTGTGCGTTTGTGTGTGTCTGTCTGCTCATAGGATATGGGTCGGTCCATGGAGGAGCCTGGTGAATTTCACTTTTCTTGGTGCTTCCTGACAAATATAAGCCATTGACAGGTGAGGTAGTATTCTGGTCAAGGTCAGTTAATTGTGCAGAAGTCATGACGTTTGGGAAGTTAGTCCTTTTCAGTGACAGTGCTAATTCGGGTTCTGGGGCTGAAATTCTGGCTCCTTTCGAGAAAGGTCTCTTGCTCACATGCTTAATTGCGTGTGTGTGTCCTTGCCCCTCCACGCGGCCCTTTAAGAGGAAGGGGCTCAAGGTGAGAGAGGCTCAGCAGTTGGGAAGTTGTTTTGAACCCTGCCTCCTCTCTGAAAGACATTAATGAATGTGGATTTGAATGCCATAAATGCAAGGTAATTTTGTCACTCCTCGCTTCCCTTGGCCACCTTCATTAGAGAAGCAGGGAATTTGCTTAGCCCAGATCGCGTTGTACAGGCCTGTTGTGGCTGGAAGGGAACCCTAGTTAGTTAATATGAGGAATTTGCTTTGTGTCCCTGTTTAAAAAAAAAAAAAAAAAAATACAGTGCAGGTTGGTGTTGTCAGCAGAAGCTGCTTGTCACTTTGACCTGTTCTGTTAAGTGTTTGATGTGTTTTCGCAGAGTAATCTGTGAATAACGTTATAGCCCAGCCAGAAGAGAAACCGAGGGAGCGATAGCAGAATTAATATCTGGGAGCGTTGATAATTATATATCAGAATCTAATTTTTAGCACAGAAAATGTGTTAATGACAGAGAAGAAAACAAAAACCACTAGCTTCTCCCAGCAGGCCCCAAAGTGTCATTTATTATTTCTCAGCTGGATATCTATCAAGTTTATGGGTTAATTTTTCTGTAGACTATTATTTATGGGTTTTTGTTTGTTTTCAGCCATCATTACTAACAATACGGTTAATAGCAATCATTTGTTATCCAGCACTAGGCGTGATGCCTCAGATGAGAGCACTGAACTGAGAATACTCATTTGGTAGCTGAATAAGGCCCTGACAGGGCCCATTTATAACAAGCTCATTCTATAATGTCCATCCTATTAATAAAATTTTGTTGCTGTCTAATTAGAGATGTCTGATGTGTATAGTAGCACCGCAGAGGAGACTTTCTGCTGCTGCCTTTTTTTTTTTTCCTTCCCCTGGTCTCTTCTGTCACAGCCAAAGCCCATCTGGGCATGTGGGTTTGAGAAACAAAAGGAATGAAGGAGCTGTGGGTGAAGTTTCTACATTAGATGTGTGGTGACGGTGCAGAGTGAGATGGAAACGCAGGGAGGTCTTGCAGCCTCGCCAGTGCTCCTCTTTACTCTTCATGCTGTGGCTTTACCTGCCCCGGGTAGTAATTTGCGGTTCGCCTCCCAAATCCTCAGTGATACGAGGTGTGACCACAGGGTACTGTGATTGATTTCCTAACAAACGCAACAAAACTTGAACATCCAAGTGGGTGCTTGGCTCTTCAAAGTCATTGCCTTGCAAAGCAGCACATTTATTCCTAAGTCACTGTCGTTTCTCGGCACCGGCTGGAAACTTCTCTCGGTTTGTTTGCAGAGGCAGCCTGTTTCATTCAATAAAAAAGTGAAAGTGAAGAGTCTCCCTAAGTAAGAATTTGGGATGATATATTAGAATGTCAATCTCAGTATTTTGTGGCTGCACTTTGGTTACAGAAACTGATTCAGTTTAGTCGCCTTAATCCCAGGGGATCTTTCAGGCTTTTTTTTTTTTCTCTTTAATTAGAAGGAAGCTTTGGGGCTAGGTGCCATGATGTGCCCAGCTGCTGCACAAAGAGTTGGAATTCCAATAGCTACTTTTGTAAGTTCTGATGCCCTTTCTTAGCAGTGGTAGGATTTGGGGAAAGTTATTGAATTGCTGGGCCTCACCTTTCTCAGTTCCAAAAAGGCAGGTACTAGTCCCTGGAGAATGGATTGTTGCAAGGATTAAATAATACGCCTTGTAGGTAGCAAGACCTCCCAAATGCCAGTTATGACTACCACCAGTTAGAAGTCACTGTTTAGAACCCTATATAGAAAAACCTACCCCACTGTGGTCCTTTATTGTAAAGTCATTTTAAGCATAGTTGAATAAAATAGTTTTACTAACTAATTTTTACTGCTCATATTTGTAGTGAAATTTTGTTTCCCACTCCGAGGAATATTTAAAGAAATGTATAGCATTAAAAAGGTTTTTTTTTTTTTTTTTTTTTTTTTTTTTTATCATCATCCCGATTATGGCTGATTGTGAAGTTTGCTCTGTTTAGGGGGAAAAACAACGAATTTAGAATTCAGGGAAGAAATATTTTACTAATTTGGCAGGTGCTCCGAATTATACACCTTTGAATTTAAGAGCACACAATCAGGCAATACACTGAAGAATGTTTTAAAATAGTTTTGTTGCTGGGTAACTATTTTCCTCTTTAGTAAGCTACTCCCCCCCACCACCCATGAAATGTTTTGCAAATGATCTTTTGAATAAAAATGATCATCTAATATTTTTTCCCAGCCTATCTGTTTGACTGTGAAGGTAAGACCATTTTAAAAAAAACAGAGTGCTGTAAAATTCCCATCCTAAGCTGGCGATGAAACCGCTGTGCAGAGTGGTGATTGCACAGGCCTGGGTCTCTGTGGGTTTTTTTGCCCCTAAACTGCACCTGACTACAGCTTATCAGCCCTTAATTAGTGCTACATCTTCTCCCTGTGATTTCTATTGATGTACGGTACAGGAAGCTGGATTGAGCCTCCACCTGACTGGTGTGCAAATTGTTCTAGAAAATTCAGCAAACATCTCTCTCCATTATCCACCGCCCCCCACCCCCATCACCCCATCTCTTTCCTCCCCACCGTTTCTCTCTCCTTGTGTCTTCCTCTCTTCCATTTCCCTCAATAGAAAAGGTGAAAAGCAGGACGATAGGAATCAGGTTGAGTATTAGTGTTTTTGCTGGCCTGGCAATAGAAAACGACAGGCCGCCGCTGGGGCCCTCCGTCAGCAGATCAGGAAGCGGGGAGGCGGCAGGCGGGGGCTCCCCCGCGGCCTCGGGATGGCTGCACCGCGATGGCGAGCGAGCGCGGATGAAGTCAGCACTGACAAAGTGAGGGGATTGATGGATGGACAAAGCGGGGAACTGGATGTGAGAATGGATGAGGGCAGAGGGGGGATTTAACACAGACAAACAGAATGAAAGACAGAGAGGAATTGCTTGCTGAAGGATGCCCGCCCTCAGCTCCCACAGCAATTTACTTACTGCTAACTGAACACCCAAGGATTGTTTGCATCTTTGCAGATTTTCCTACCAGCCTGGGCAGAGGGAAGCTTGTAGATTCCAGCTCGTGTGTGCCAGGCTTTCTCTTTCAACCTCCCTCTATTCCTGTCCCCCCGCCCAACTGCATTCACTCACACTCATTTAATTCAAACTGAGCGACTGATTATTTCCAATAAGTTCACACAGTGTTCCTGCAGAATAAATTTTCTTCTCCTGCCATTATTTTAATGTTTCCACTAAATTTACCTTAATCAGTTATTGTTGCCTTAGTGTAGTAAATAATAATATTTGAAAATGATGTTTTCTTTTTGAAATGATGCTCCTTTTGAAAATGATGTTTCTCGAAGGAGACCTATTGTTGTTTGGTGAAGGTGTGTGGTAGCGATGATAATGTATGTCTCCTTCGTGCAGGAAAAACTTAGTGGCTTTCTATAATACCTTTATCCAGTCTGTATTTATTAATGAGGGACTCAATATTTCATGCTTGTCACATTTTACTTTAAGGTAGCAAATATGCTCTAAGTCAAACCCCAAATATGTTAGGCAAAAAAAGAATTTATTAAGAGGGTAAATCTCATGTGATGTGTTTTTACCACAATAAAATCAAATTAAAAAAGAAAAAACAAGAAAAAAATTGGGAGAGAAAAGAAATGCATCTTTTTTCCTCCCTAAGAAAAGTGTATAGTGTTGCATGTGTTACCATAGGTTTACTATTTATAAATCGCCATTTCAAAAAGTAAGAGTCTGTGAGCAAAAAACTATTTGAGGTTTTTAAAAAAAATAATGCAATCGATGATTGTATGAAGCCATAGAAGGTAAATCAAATTACTATAATTGAATACCATACTCAAATGTATGTTCAGGACTTTGTTTCCTTGTATGAATAAAGAAAATGATTTTCGGATACCAGTTGACTTAGGAGTCTTGGATAAGAATTACTGATAGTAAAATTCCAAAAGAGAAACCTACACAAGACACACACGAATTGTTGGGAAAGTGAAAAAAGGTGACTTATCCCAAACTTAATACAGTCCAGCCTTTAGTGTGGAGTTACAAAATGAGCCACTATATTTCTGGTACATTCAAGGAAGCTGGGACTTTATGGGAAGCCTCTTTCTCATTTTGGAATACATTGAAGGAAACTTTGTATTTCCGAATTGATGCTGATAGGTGCCATAGTTCCCTTATCCACTTTCCATCCAAAAGGAAAAAGTTTGTTTTCTCCTTCTCCCCCACCTCCATTCCTCTCTCCCTCTCCCCTCAAAGAAATGGCCTGGAAAGAAGCCTTTGCATTTTTTTTTTTTTTTTGGCTGTATATTTCAACAATTTTTTTTTTCCCTTACGGGTGCTGATTTACATGTCCACACACCTGGTTTTGAGGCAGATCTCTTTCTTGTAACATACCTCTGGAGTGCATGTGTTCCTCTCTTCAGATTCCACAAAGACTAAAAGTATGAAGCAGCAACAGAGTTCTGAGAACCTTTGGCCCTTGCAGGACTCCAGAATGCCGTATCAGCTGCCTTCAGAATTAAAGCAAGGTCTTGGGAGAAGGCTGTTGACTTGCTAGAAATGATGAGTAGGAGTTTTGAAAAGATGAAATTAATAAGTTGTCTATTGCACAGAGGTCCATGAGACATGTTTTCAGGTGTGGCATAGATTGTCTATCAGTCCAATGTTCAAAAGTAGAGTTGTCCTTGTGTTCATTCCCTGTACAGACTAAAGGCTATGGTCGCCTAGAAGCCACACCATCCTCAGGTGCACATCCAGCATCATTTTGGAATAATAGGAGCGCAGAGCTGGCTAACCGCTTGGAGATTATATCACATATTAATCCTGGTATTGAGTAATTTTTCAAAGGTTGAAAAATGTGACAGGTGATAAAATTAAGTTTACTAAAGGTGGCTCACACATGGCCCAGAGATACACATGGCTTAAGGGAACAGGTCACACAGGGTTCTGATTCTTTTTGTAATATAAAAACCTGGGGTCTCTGAGGCAACGCTGGGAAATTTTTGGAGAAAGGATGGTAACTCTTTTTTGTGTGTGTGTGGATCCCTGATTGGTGAAGGCAGACTAAGGGGAATTGGTTTCTTTTTGCCATTATTGGGTGTTTTGTAGCTTCCATGATTTTCACATCCTATTTACCAGCACGTGTTACAAGAATCACTACACCTGTGGTTCCTAGAAGCAGGATATAGGTGCCTGAGCCCCCTCTGAGAGATTCTGATAGAGTAGGATGGGGTGAGATCTGTGCCGAGAATTCTGCCAGGTGGTCCAGAGACATGATACCCTTCCCCTCTGTGTCCCTTTGCAGTCCATTTGGATATTTCTGATGCATCCCTCCAAATGTCCTGGACTTTTGAACCTTTTAAGTTGGATGAGTAATAAACAAAAGAAGGTTCACTCACTTTTGTCTTATACCTCTCAATTTATTACATACAATATACGTTGACTGTAGGGAGTTTGAAAAAATAAGAATTTGGAAGAAAAAAATTATCTGTAATTCCACCACCCAGAAGTTAACCATTGTTAACATTTTGTTGTACCTGTTGCAACCTTTTTAGAAAAAACCATACAAATTACATTTTAGAAAACTAGGATCATTTCATAATTTTTGCAACTTTTGCATGTATCAATATGTATTTTGAGCATATTGTCATGTTATTAATAATTCTGAAACATTCTGGTTATTGGAGGCACAGGGTGTTTGGTCAAGTTTTCTTTGCAAGTCTCTTATAGTTGGGCATGTAGGCTGCTTTTCCCCCTATAACTGTGATGAACTTTGATCTAATTTGCAATTGATGACAATTTGATTATTATTTTTTAGAGTTAAATTGCCTTTTCTTCCTCCCTCTCATCTATGCATCCATCTATCCATCCACTACTGGTTTATGAACACTTGATTTATTATGGTTTCAGAAGACCAGTGTCTGCCCTATATGAATGGCTTTTTCCTAGAGCCTGAGAGAGTATAAATTGTTCATTAAGCCACTGCAGTATTTCAGTGTTATTAGTACTGTTAGTATCATGATCATCTACTTTAGAACTGTCATATCTTAATGCTAGAAGAGACATCTCCAAATATTAAGCCACCTAATAGTGAGGGTACCATTGCTGGGGATAAGCAAGAGGTTCGGAGGGTAAGGATCTCAGCAGTACCTACTACAATCAGAGTCGCTCCACTTTTAAGGTTTTGCATCAGCTTTTTTTTTTTTTTTTTTAAAGCAAGATAGTTGAACTAGTCTAACTCTATTCCTCTCGTAAACGAGGACACCAAGGCTCAGAAATGTCAAGTGACTGACATCTTTCACAGTTCTCTGTCCCCTGGCATTTTTTATTTCCCCTTTACTGGCAGCCCCACTATCAAGCTCAGTTCTATCAGTGAGCTCAGACCCATGGGAGAAGAAGGATGAGGAGGCTTGGCTTGATCTTGTTCAGCTGAGCTTTCTTCAACTTTCGGGGGTGTGACAGAGTGATCTGTTTGTGCTTATTAGCAGAGAGTTGCATATTCATTTGCCACTCATTTTCCCCAAATGCCCAGTCATGTAGCAAGTGTCAGAAATTGCCCATTGGAGAATGTTCTGCTATGAACTTCTTAGTACCGGTGAATTACCAAATAGGGACTGTCTATACTAGTACCTGTTCTACCCGCTCCATTACTGGGGAGGTCAAAACAATTCTGGAATTTGGCTTCTTCAATTATTAAAAAAAAAAAAGAGTGTTGAGTGAGTCAAGACCTAAGAGTACTTAGAGCTCTAGTTTGGGTTCAGGGAAAACACAGTGGAAAAGAGTAACGTGAATTTGGCAAATTGAAATTACTACTGTTAGGAGATCATGTGAGGTTTGGATCATCAGATTAGGCTTCATGAGAGAAGTGGAATTTGAGCTGACCCTTGAAGACAGGATTTAAATAAACAGAGGAAAAGTGGAGAGAGCATTCCAGGAGGGCGATAGCATGAGCAAAAAGATGGGGGCAGGGAAATAGAGAAGAGTAAGGGCGTACATTTCGCTGGCATGGCAAACAGAGTAGAGAAGTAAGACTAATGTGGGACGTACCAATGAATTCCATTTTTTTATTCATTCCACAAATACCTGAGTGTCTATTATGTGCCTCAAGGAGCTTGTATTTTAGAGGGGAAAAGCAGATGGTAAAGAAATACATGTATACACACATACGGCGTGGCTAAGAGCTATGTAGAAAACTGGAGAGTAGAGAATGATGAGATGGAGTGGGCAGAGAAGGTCTCTTGCATAACTTAACATTTGAGCAGAGACCTCAGTGATGTGAGGAAGGAAGCCATGAAGATAGTGGGAAAAGTAGAGGGAACAGTCAGTATAAAATCCTGTAGTAGAAATGGAATCTATTCTGGGGCAGACAAATTGGTCGCCTCCCCAGTAACCACCTTAGTCCTCCTTTGTAGTTGTTCTCAGAGCCCTGTTCATGTAGTTAAATAACCCTTCATGTCATTGAAGGAACTTCTTGACCTTTCCGTCATGGAAAGTACTTCGTCCCCAGTCTCAGAGTGAACCATGATTGATTTAAGCCGGTCATAGCAACTCTTTTCCCCTTTTCTCTGATTGGTTTGGGCATGGGCATGTGATCCTATTATGGCCAGTGGTAAAGGGAGATTGTGATTGTGTCTACATGTGATGCCTGGAACTGCAGCAGCCATCTTTCGCCCATGAGGGGAGGTTTTGCATTGAGGGTGGCAGAGCAAAAAGATGGGAAGCACTTGGGTCCTTCGTGATATCATGAACTGATGAATTAACCTTGGAAAGCATCTTACTTTCTTTTGATGTTATATAATAAACCCTTATTGTTTAAGCTATTTTTTTTAGTTTCATATTCTGTTACTTGCAACCTAAAGTGTCCTAAAAGGTATGATAACGATCTTGAAACAGTTCTTTGTCCAATGCACTTCATTTAAGATCTGTTCAGATGTTACCTTGTCTGAAACACCTTCTCCAACTCTCCGTGTAAAATGGGACAAAGGTGGAGCTTCAGCTCTGACATGGGTTAAGAGTCTTGCATACGCCTAGGTTCGAGCTAGTGGGTGGCCTCCTTCTGTTTTCCATGCACGGGAAAGGAGAGCACGGGTGCTCTGCGGTGCTGTTTGGACTGAGGTCCCCATCCCCTGCCGTCTTGTCTGCTCATGTGACTGCTGCTCAGGTCCATCTTCATAAATGGTGATTTCACGAGCTCATTGGCTCCACATCAAAGGTGAGTGACTCCGCTTATAATAAATCTCCGTGAGGCGTGCGTACTCTCATTCCCTTCATTTGACCTTGGTGGGACAGGCTGATGGGCCAGTGAAAAATACGATATGAAAAATGAGTGAGCAGAGCACAGTGAGCGGTGAATCCATCTTGTGTGTGATTAGCTGTGAAAAATCTCACCAACATGACTCCGAAGGCACTTCTTCTCTCTCCCCTTCCTCAGCCCCTCTTCCTTCTCCCATAGTATATTGTCAGCCACCCCACAGGTGAGCTTTCCCACACGTGACTGCCTCGTCCCCACCAGCAGTCATTGGATCCTTACAGGGCTTCCTGGATCGAGAGCTACGGGGTAGGGAAAGTGGACTCGGAGGAGGAGAATCTTTTTTGGGGTGGGCTTGGGGGAGCAGCTGATGGAGCTCAGCTGAAGCCTTACGGAGTCCCCTCCAGGGGCGCGTTGAGAGGACACGAGTGTGACAGAATAATTCGGTAGGCAGTGTAAATCTGCAGTTACACCCGAGGACTCGGTGACTCGACGTTGAGGTTCTCCATCAGTTCCCTTTGCAGAGTCAAGCCCTATAAAAACAGGGCGACGGGATGGTAAATCAAGCTTCCTGGGGAATCGTGGGATCCTGCCGCAGAAGGCCTGAGCACGTAAAATGGAAACTTGCCTTTAATGGCAGTGGCTCTTACTGCCATGCTGAGAGGCCACCTTGGTGGCACATCAAGATGCTTTTGGAATAGAATTCCCTGCTGCAGTTGGCCTCTTGTGTGGATGCCCTGCTTTCATGTCCTCTTTTCGTGATGTCTATGGGCCAGGAGGCAAGGGGGGGTGATGAGTGGCTGGAGGTGTCTCATCATGTTAATCCGGCCAGACAACTTCAGTTCACTGTTCAGTCTCCCTGCAGAACCTGCAGAGGTTGCCATCCTGCCCTTCCAAGCAGAGAACATATGTTCGTCCTAAGGACCAGCAGAGGGAAGAGTGTTGATGGAAATGGGCACCTGCTAGCAATTCCTCTGATGGGGATGATGGACGTGTCCTTCCCACGTGTGTGTTCTGACCTCTGAGTGAAACGTCAGTAGTTCACGTATGTGGGGTCAAGGTTCATTCTGCTTATTGGACAAAAAATTAATTTTTAGAGTTTGGAATATTTTATTGTTTCAAAATGCAGTCCTCAGCTAGTGAAGGAGAGATTCTTAGAGGATGTGTTAAATGAACTTAAAAGAATACATTGTAATTAAAATGTTTTCCTGTATGAACGGACAGTTTTGCTCAAGGTGGTCAAACCTGACCCTGCAACCACGTCTACACCATTTATTGCGTATCAGCTGTTGGTACAACAGTGCTGCTCTCGACAGATCATCCAACAGCTAGTGGCATTCAGCAATGAGCAGTTATTACCGTACCCCAAGGTTCCAGATGCGCTGGGCAAGCTCTGCGTCCTGTTACAGGTCTGCACACTGGTTGGGCTGCTCTCCTCCATGTGTCTGTTCTGTCTGGAACCAGTGGACTTTCTCTGATTTCAGACATTAGAGGCTCACAGAGGAAATAAGGGATGCCGTAAGGCTTAGACTCAGGACTGGCCCAGTGTCAGTCACTTCAGTCACCTCGTGAAGTCTTGTGTGGCAGTATCACACGGCAGAGGGCACAGGTACAGCGAGGGTGAAAAGCTGAGAACAGTCTTGCAGTGCACCATTATGTGCTCATTTAGTCTCCATGTAATTTGCTAAGCACCTGTCATAAGCCTTGTTTGGTTCTCCATCAAACATAGGACAAAATTCCGCGCCAGTCTTTTCCAAAACTTCCAACGTCTTAGGTAACTTAATAAGGTTCTGGGGTAAAAGTAGAGTAGGTATTTAGTAAAAGTATACACAAAGTTAGAAGTGGAATTTAGAAACATGAGAACGATCAATGCTGAGAATCATTTCCATCTTTGTGTGGTCTTTGTTACTGTGGCCATATCAAGAGTCATGTTGATGATTGCTGGTTGCAGACAAAAAGGATAAATGTTTCAGAGAGGACAGATATCTCCGTCAGTAACCATTTGCTCCCATCCTGGCTCTTGGTTGTTAATTTTGGTGATGTGACTGACTTGAGCTTGTGGAATAAAGTGAAGCAGGTTAACAAATCATCAGAAAGAGCCCTAAGAGAATAAAAAGAGAAATAGATGAGGATAAATTTTCATTTGGCATTCATTTCCCCAAAGATGTGGTCATACAATAAACATTACAAGATTGACAATTGGGTAATAGATGCATAACATGTCCAAACAGTTAAGCTGTTCTTCAATTACCACCCAGCCCTGTAATGTCGTCTGGTCCGCCGGGTTTAAGAAGGATGTAGGGAATTTGGCTAAAGTCCAGAGAAACTGTAGAGATAACAATAATTTGTGACATGATGTATCTGAAGAGCTTTATGGGGTTGGCATTATCTACCTAAATAAGAGCAGCTTGAAGGATATTCTTCTGGTGTACAGGGGTGGTTTTATCTGAGAAGGTAACCAGCTTCTCTCCATTTTAACCAGGAAGTGAAAAAAAGGAAGAGGTTGACATTTCAGCATGTTCAAATTAAGCCAGACCTGCAGGAGAACTCCGTTCACTTGTTAGGTTTTGTAGTGGTGACTCAGTATTGTTTCCATGTTGTGGAGTATTTCTTCAGAAGGGATTTACTTCTTAACTTTTAAATGGACAAAAAGCTCGTTCTCTTGCCGGAGGTCATGTATTATTCTCCCTGGAGGCAAGGAGTCTGAACCTTTATGAGAATCTGTTTCTGGATGTTGAGGGGAAAAAGTGGGCTTGTGCACAGTGTTTTTGGATTGCCGGATGAGGTAATGAAGGTGATACCCTTTAGTCTGATTCCATCGCCTCGTTATCCTGGGAAGGCCGTAATCCACTCAGTCTGAGTGGGTAGCCTGTGGGTTCTATATGTAAAGAGTCTTTTAGAACTTAAATTTGCCTGGGAAATGGAAGGTACACTTTCCCAATTAATTTATAAGCTGGATATGGTAGGAGAGCATTTAAGCGTTATGCGGGGGGGGGGGGGTCTTTTCTCTGTATATTTTGAAGTAGGGGGGTTTATATAAAGGCCTCTTATATTAGAGCTGAAGCTCAAAACTCCTCTGTGCATCTCAAATACACGTTTACAATGTCTTTCTTCCCTATTTAAAATAAAATTCAAAATTTAACAAGGAAAGTGGCAAATTCCTCGTGTTGTTTTCTACTTAACCCTCAATTACCGTATATCATACTCCAAGATTGTTTTCTTAAATTTGCAGTAATATAGATTATTGAGTTTATGTCTCATCATATAATCCGAAGTTTGAGAAGTCTGCAACAGTACATGAAACCTTAGTAATATATGATTTTTTACACATGGGAAGGAAGGAAAAATAAGCAGTGAATAAAAGGGCACAAAAAGGAAGCATTTGGTGTAGTGGAGAGGGTGCGACTGCAGGAAACCTAGGGTTTAGTTTCTCCACCAGTAGTTGTGTGACCTTCCGTGAGTCACTTAACAACATGTCTTGGTTTTTCCATCTGTGAAATAAAAGACTTGGATTAGGTCTTATGATACTTCTCAATTCTGAAAAGACCTTTGATCGATGGTTAAACCTTTCTTGGAGAAGATGACTTTGTTTTCTTGAAAATCCTCTCAAAGGATGAGTTTTTATTCAGCTTAACTGAATGGTCCTCATGTTAGTTAAGGATAGTGTGTTGACTTCTGAATCCAGAGTCACTAGTTAATGCGCATTTGGACCATCTCTCCCACTCCTGTGCTCTCAGACCATGTGGCTAATTAATTATGGCGTCTTTTCCTCTTGCGCCCAAACTCTGCCTCAGAATCCTTCTCATCACAGCCTGCCACTACCAGGGGAGTAGAGTCGGCTCCTGAGATGAAACCTCTTTACTTTCCCTGGCCCCTTGTGTGTAGACCTCTGAAGTTGTGGGGGTGGGGACAGTGGGGTCTAAGGGAAATAGACACCCACCTGAAAGACCTTGCAGTCCAGAGAGACTGTCCCGGAAGCGTGAGAAACCGTGGGGTAGTCATCGTGGGCAGGAGTTAGTCTGGATTTTCATCAAGACGTTTTCAGTCACTATAATGGCCCTGTTTTAACTATGCTGTTTCATATTGTGGGTATAGAGAATGCTGTGGAAGACAGGTTGAAGTGATTTAAGGCATTTGACTTTTCAACAAATACATATTTGAAAGTCCACAGTCTTTGGCATAGTCATTTTGTGTTGGCTCCGATCTGAGGCTATTTGTAATTTACAGCATGTGACATTAGCCTTTTGAACCTAATAGTTTCAAAGCCGTCCAAGCTTTGGGAATTGGCATTTAGTGCCCTGGATCGCTCTCTGCTCTGAACATCTTTGAGGACTAGGCTGGGAGTGGGTGGAGATGGGGGTAATTCTGTACTTGGTGACACAGAGAAGGAAGTAGTTTTTATCTGAGTATATACATATTAGAAGCATAATGTATGTGTAATTTCTGTGTATTTTAGAAGGCATATATTACTCTACATGTACCCTATTTGAAATTTATGGTAAGAATATGGCAAAGGAGAAAAATGTATTGACATCTGGTGTTTCATTGTATTCATAAAAGGCTGTTGTCAAATCCCTTGACTTTTTACAATGAAAGAAGATGTCCCTAGCGATGGAGTATCAGGGTTTCTGGTTGAATCTTTAGAATGCGAGCAGGACTGGGCTCATCTCTGTTCCCCAGCTCAGTTATTCACAAAGGTCCTTTTCTAGGTGACATATCATGTTGTATTCCAAAGTACACTTTCTTTTAATTTACAACTTAATTTTCAACCTAATTCAGAAGATTGATACTATAATGCTATTTGCAGAAGTATTGAAATGTCAGTAAGTTTTATTGTAGTAATAAAGAGTATTCCATATATCACACACTCTATAGGGATCCTTGATTTTTTGCATAGATCTTCACAGCAACAACCAGTGGCTAAATGCTGGCAATCATTAATTTTTAAAGAAGACATGGTTATGATGAGTTGAGGAATTAAGGCTGGTGGTGAAGAATGAACTTTAATTTTTTTTGACAGTTTTTTTTTTTGTGGTTGCATACTGAGGTGAGGCGACAGCAAGATTATAAAAAATGGCCCAAATCCCAGGTTCCTAATACTTAAAATGCTGTCTGCTCATAAAAAGATTTCAGTTAGGGAGAGGCTATCTTTGAGCTCCCTGTAACAAATGGGTATCAGTGGCCCATGAAATAATCAATGCCACTAATCCATCCTAGGGCCTGCCAATATGTTAATGGCCCTGGTGCATCGTTATTGCTACAAGACCATAAATCATTCTGGTACCAGAACGCATCGCTGTCGAGGCCTCAAACCCCTCGCCTGGAATAAAATGCTGCCTCCTAACAATTAATGTCCAAACATTTTGCAGCTTTGTGCCTTGATTGTTTTCAGATGCTAAAAAAGTAAGTAGGACGGATTGTAAATCAATAAAACTATAAGACAAAGTGTTTTAATAATAGGAAGGTTCAGAGTAAATCATAGTTCTGTGTTTATTATTGCATTCGGGGTTATAAATAAAGAGTTACTTTCTACTGCCCAGCAAGGCTGCTGAGTTAACATGGGGGACCAAGGCCAGGGCTAACCTCTCTGAATGGGGTTCCCTTTCCTTACACCAACCTGACAAGCCAAACCAGGCCAACCGGAACCACAAACTCTACTTTGTATTGGAGGGCAGTGTTGAGTATACAGTGGATCTGTTTTGGAGATAGTTCTCTGAGAGTGTTCCCTGTTAGAAATAGCGAAAATAGCTCAGCATAAAATGGTTTCTTTGCCAGCATCAGGCTTCAAATAGCCAGGTTGGTGAGATTTCACGTGTGTGGTTATTTCTTACCCTATGGTAACATAGGTGATGGAATAATTTTTACAATGGCAGCCAAGTTAGTTTGGGGTGCCTAGGAGCTTTTACTCATGTTTCTTTCCATTAAATGATCCAACCCGAGAGGTCGACTTTGGCCATATAGAAATACATTGCTGAACTGTAGGCAAACCTGAGAAGATCTTATTCAGGAAACAGAGTTGCATCCAGTTGATCTGCTTCCCTTTGGGCAGTGTCAATTTAGCCCCCTCTTGAAGGTGTGGAGAAGCATGATGGAAAGTCATTAACTCCACCTCGTAGAGACAAAGTTTATTTGTGCCCATTATGGTATTCCTTGTTCTACGGCTGTATTTTCGGCATGAGCCTCTGTGCATTCATGAAGGGTAGCTAGCCAGCCTGGAAAGGTGGGCTTGTCACTTGCTTGGGAGCCACAAACCAAAGCGTAGCAGCTTTTGGTGTTGACCACGAGCTGGCTGGTGGGCTGTGTCGACTCAGTCTGGATTCCGACTCTAAATGGAACTGAGACGTTGAACCCTGGCTGAGCCCGTTTCCTGTACCAGGTTGAGTGTGGTAAGGAACCAAGAACGTAAACAACCAAATGGAAACAGTAGAATGTGGGGCTTGGGGGTACCTTTAGCGTTCAGTTAGGGCTATGATGTTGAAAAGACACCGTGTGCCCACACAAACACCCTGAAGTGTGGTGTTCCCAAACACACGTTCAGCCACTGTCATGTAGCAGGACACCCCTTTCGGGCACTTGTATGTCCCTAGCGCCCAGCTCTGATGGGTGTTCGTAGTTTATTTCGGTGCTCAGGAAATAACACAGGAAAAGGCCAGAAAAACAATGGCTCCGTATAGACAGAAAGACAATTAAAACTGATATGACTCTTAACAGAAGTGGCAAGAGCAGGCAGGATGGAAGTAATTTATTCAACGAATTGTCCAAATACATAAAATTGCACTGATGTATGGTGTAGCGGTGGGACAGTGGAAAATTTGATAGTTGTTTCCGTTGTATGAATTACTCAGACAGGATGCCTTTGTGAAGTATGGGGGTTTGTTTAATGTTCTGACAACAATTTAGATCCTGTTATGGTTATTGCAGTGTAATGCCGTAGTAAAAATTGAACATGACACACCAGCAATTTATTATTTGTGTGTTTTTTAACCTTGAGTATCGGATTGTTTGTCCAAGCATATCCTTTGATTTGCTATGAAATTTATTGTTGATAAAAACAATCAGATTTCCATTAGAAGCAAAAAAATTATTTTTTTTTGCCATGAACCATAGATTTAGGGAAAAAAAATTCAAACTAGGCTACAGGACTTATGACAGGTAGACTCATGACATTATATGGTAATTCAGCATGAAAGAATAATTGTGACACTCTACTTGGTTGTGGAGTATAATCGTGCTGTGAGGTTCAATTCACTGAAAGGCCAAATTATCTTCAACTACATTAGTCTGACAACCTATAATGCTTTGCAGAGGCAATTTGTAGACGTTTCACAGAGTGCCAGCAAACAGGGCGCTCCCCATTATGCCACCCATTAACAAATTTGTGTAGGGAAAAAAGTAACTTTTCCATTTTCTTGACTGTTTTCAAGCTTTGCAACATAATAAATATCTAATAGTAGTATTTGCATTGCCATTTACTCTCTTAGTTTTAAAATGTATCTGAGGCATGGGAGGCAGCTGAGCAGCCTGAGATATATTGATAGTTTCTTTGACTTAAACAGCAGCACGATGCAGTGGAGAGAGCATGGCATTTGGGGCCAGGAGGCCTGGATCGTGGTTGGAATCCATCCCGAGACCTTTGTCTTGAAAGTTTTTATGACCTTATTCACTTTGGACCTCAGTTGCCCCATCTCTAAGTTGGGGATTATAAGCCTCTTATCTAAGAATCTCTGTATGAGGGTTAAGGTAAGAGGTTCTAAGTATTGTTCCTAGCCACTGGGTAGACAATTTGGAGCCGTTTTGGAGTAGGGGACTCTCTCCCCTTTTGTACTGCTGATTTTAGGGAATGGAGCCACCAAACGGACAAGTGTGAGGCTCTCTCAGCCCTGTGATTGGGGTAGTGTTTCCTCCTGAGTGTGTGTTGCTTGATTGTACCCATCTGTAGATGCCTGTCTCCAGAAGAGAACCCAGGGCCATGCCTGGGTTATCTGATTGTTATACTTTTATCATCATCTCAAAAACAGAATAAGCACATTTGCTTTTTTTTTTTTTTAAAGACTGAAAAAGCTACTTCTGTGCTGTAGATATTTACGGACACAGTATATTTGATGAACTTTTAAAATAAAATTCTTCATAAATCACATTGGATGAGTCCCCCCCAAAAATGTTGGTTACGTATGCAGGTGTTTCTGCACGTGGGGACGTACAGAGCTGTATGGCCCAGTGTCCTAAATATTTAATAGGGTTTTACATTTTCGCCTGGATTTTGGGAACTGGAAGAATCCAGGCTCCTTTCTCGTAAAGGCCAGTGCCACTTGTATCTTAGTTCCTTAAACTTCTCCCTGTGATCCACTGCCTATTTCCTGAGGGTGGGCACTGCTGGATTAAAATGAGTGATAGGCTTGCAGAGAAAGGCTAGGACAGCAGAAACGGCCCAAGGGGCCCTCCTCGTCTTTGTCCCCTCCAGCTCAAGGGGTTCTGTAAAAGGGTCTCACATCTTGGGAATGAATGGGACTGGGGATAAATCAATCTTTCCATCTTCAGAAATTGATTTATAATTTATGATTTTAAGAATCATCACATTTTCTACACCGTTTTTGAGGAGGGAGTTGTGTGAATCACTCTGTATCACCCAGTGGTGTTCGTCCCCACATCAGAGACTGACCCTTCATTGTGACAGGTCATTAGGCCTCATACGTGCTGCTTTCAGAGGAGGTAATGGTTTTTCTAAAGGGTAGATTTGGATTCAGCCCTTCCTGTTAGAATCTGAGAGATGCACTGTCCTCTTGGTTGTTTCACTTGGTCTAAATTCTCAACCATTAAAAAAAAAGGAAGAAGAAATAGGATATTAATCTTAGTAGTCATTTCCAAGGACTCTACCCTTCTTGTCTGATTGGGTGGGAGGGTTTTTACTTGATCATTAAAGCTCTTTTTATTTTAGCAAAACTTAGGGAACATTTCTGTCCTCTTGGAATAGAGATGTTGAATCAGTGGTCCTAGGTTGACTATTTTCTCTTTGTAAGTTGAAGAAAATATGTGTGTAGGTATCCCCTGCCCTGTGGCCCTATACGCTAGGGAGCTGGATTTCCAATGTGTGGCTAATGTCTCCAGAGGGGCTGTAAAGGAAGTGTAAGAAGTTTAGTGCAATCAGTCAGCGTTACTGGAAACCTCACCTTGAAGTTTATGTACTATGGAGGGTGACTTAGTTATCCTCACTTTGGTACAAAGGATGGCCCGTGGGTAACATGCACGGGTGAACGCGGGCAGGGCCACGTGAACAGGGGAGACACTTAACAGTAAGCATGAGTGCAGTTACGGTGGGAAAATTCACATGGAGAAGGAAGAAGTCGGCAGGGAGGTTGGTGAGTGGGGGTAATGGATTGTTTCCAAGGTCTGGAATCCCAGGGGTATCGTTAAGGACGAGCTGAGCATTCACGTTTACGCATAACGCTCTCCAACCTAATTTCGGCTGAACTGTTGCTGACTTCCTTAGTGTTCGTCGGTCACCCACCTGCAGAAAGGGCATGGAGGGGGATGATTGTTGACTTTATGGTTATGGAACCCAGCTAATCGGTGCACCCGCTGGGCTGTAACTTGTTATGCCTGAGCAGTTCTTACACCAGGTCTTCAGATTTCTTACTAGCAAAAGGGAAAAACACTCATTTCTCATGACCCAAGGCCCCCTACTGGGAGGGAAGCTCTCGTCTCACGTGGAGGGAAAACACAGTGACACCTCCTGATACAGACCAGTAGAGCTCCTTAGCCCTGCTTTGGAAGACCACAGGGTTTCACAGAATGAACGCTCATGTAGCCCAGTACGATAAGCCTGCCACAGAATAGGAACAGGAGGCGTATTGCTTGCCGTGTTCTAGGATTTTTGAGTCAACATTGGTAGTTCCTCACGCCCACAAGCTGGGGAGCCAGTTTTGGATACGATGATCCACTTATAGTCGTTCTTCATTTAGCGCTGCAGTTACTTTCAGATGTGGAGGATATTTTTGTTCTGCTGGTTTTCTCCGGGTTGGATCACACAGGGTTCTGGTCCACATAGAGGCTGGTGCATGGCACCTGGTAAGTACTACCTTACAAATTGCTTTGACCTTTGACGTTCCCGGTAAAGGTCCCTGGTTAATTTTGCACTGTGCACTGCCTGCTGCACTAGCTCTGCGCTACCTTTCCATCCTTGAACAAATCTGTGAACAATGTCCCTTGCATTCAGGTTCTAGCTTGCTTCTCTGGTATTTATCTTTGCCGTCCTTTACCCGATTTCTCTCTGTGCTGACTCTGTGTGCATGTTTCTGTGGGATGGAATCTCAGTCAGTTAAAAAAGCGTAGGAGATAGGAAAGGTCAGCACGACAAATCTGTCCTCTGAGCGTCTGCATGTGTGTTTGGGTAGCTGAGCTCAGCTGACCACGGAAGACAAATAGGAAATGTGAAGGTGCTACCTCACCAGCCTTAAAGTTGAAAACAAAATACCTACTGAGAGAAATAGGAGTGTTAGGACATCATATTAGAAATTCAGGAGAAGAGATACATTCTTTTCTTCATTTGGAAAGGTCACAGGCTTTATTTGCAATAAGACACGCATATGGTTATAGCTTGCTTTTCTTTTCTCTTTTAAAATGTGCATTATATGCCCACACCATGTTTATGTTACGATTGCTTATTTTAACCAGCAAGCAGTCTTTAATGTGACAATGCAAAAAAAAAAATCTTCAGATGTGATTTTAGCGAGTTATTTTACATAACAAGAGACGATGATTATCTGTGGGTGTTTCTGTTTCCCTCCGTTAATTTCTTTTCTATTTTTATTTTGTGGAATTGAAAAAGGACATTTCTAGTGATGGTATAAAGCTCTTCTAATTTAATTTTATTGTTGTATACCTGTCTCCACGAAAAATGCAAAATGTCTGTTAGAAGCTGGGTCTTCCATTTCATTCTGCTTCATAGACGGGTTTGTTTCCCCGAGTTACCTGTTTTTTGTGGGGGGGGGGGATCATTTGACTCAAATTTGCAGTTAAGGCCACCTTTGATTTTTTTTCCCTTAATAAGAGGGAAAAGGGAAAGATAACATATTTTTTTGAATGTCTGCCATAAGCCAGATAATAACTTATACATTATTTCATTAAACTTTCATAATAACCCTCTGAGGATGTTGTGATCCCAGCTTCACAGATGAGGAAACTGAGGTTTAGCGAGGTGAAATGACTGGCCAGAAGACACACATCCAGCAGTCAGTGAAACTTGGAGGGAGATGTTGGTCTGACTGCAAAGCCTGTGCTTTTATTCCATGACACCAAACTACACAATCTTCCTCCTAAACACACAACTTCTCTTGCTACCATAATAAGAGACCCTAAATGACGATACCCATCATTCCAAAAAAGTGGTAGGGACTCTACATACAACCTTTCATAAGAAATTACCGCTGTCCTTAAAAAATGCTTGAATGTCTTTGAACATGTATCAGTATTATGTGCCTAGTTCTTTCTGTACTTGGAGCAGTAGTGTGTGTGTGTGTGTGTGTGTGTGTGTGTGTGTGTGTTGGAGCAGTAGTGTGTGTGTTTGTGTGTGTGTGTGTGTGTGTGTGTGTGTGTTTAGGATGCTGATACAGAGAGAGTGGAAACTTGAAAATAGGGTCCACGTCCTCAAGAAGGGCAGAGGAGACGAATCTGAAACTTGAACGGTGAACGTCAGTTGATGAAGAAGCCTAAGTTAAGGGTTGGGTCAGGATGCAGGTGCTGGAATAGCTCAGAAGAGAGGGAGCCCTGGGGGGAGTGGTAATGTGGTAGCAACCCGGAGACATGACCAGAGCCTTAGAAAAGGGTGTCATGTGTTACAGCCTGCAAGTGGAGTGGCTCTGTTTCTGGGGCTGGGATGCTTTAAGCCTACGTGGACAAAGGGATGTAGTGAGATAGTGGCTACTGGGGGTGAAGTGTGTATTTTGGGGTAGTTGGAGAAGTAGTTCTGTGTATGTGTGAGGCCAGGGTGGTGATGGTCTCCCCCACTCCCCCCCATCCTTGGTACACCAGCCACGCTGAGCACCTCTCAGTTTGCCTAAGTGCCACCTACCTTCTCACCTCTGAGCCTCTGTAC
Source organism: Eschrichtius robustus (assembly GCF_028021215.1). Taxonomy (NCBI): domain Eukaryota; kingdom Metazoa; phylum Chordata; class Mammalia; order Artiodactyla; family Eschrichtiidae; genus Eschrichtius; species Eschrichtius robustus. The sequence continues at coordinate 80,220,597 of NC_090830.1, forward strand.
CTATGGCTTTCTCTAGCTGACTGATACTTAACGCCCTGCAGGTCTAAGCTAAAATGTCCTTTCCTCTGGGAAGGCTTTCCTGATTTCCCCATTAGGTCTGGTTCTTCTGCTGTGTGTTCCCTTAGCCTTCTCTATTCCCCCATCATAGCAGTGATTACATTTTATTTTAACAACTCTTGTAATTGTCTCTCTCACTAGACAGTAAGCTCCAATGAAGGGAGGACAGTTAGCAAAGGGTCAGGCACATAGACTGTAGATGAGCAAATCATTTTTGAATGAGTTAATGAATGAGTGAATATGTTTAAATTTTATTAGTCAACTACTGAAAGCCAGGTTGTTCCATGTGTCCATTGAAGTCAGAAGGAAGATTCATTTGTTGTTGCTGTGGCAGAGTAGGGCGTAGTCCCCAAATGAGACAGATTTGTCATCAGGTCCCCAGGTTTATCCTTCAGTGTCCTCTCAGGAGTTTTATCCAGGTCCTGGAATGGGAGCTCCTGGTGTGAGCTAGTGGATTCTAGAATTGCTCAAGCACCCTCAGCAATTTGATTGTGGCCACAGAGACCAAAAGTGTTTTGTTTGGTTGGGGTGAGAGGGGCAGGCAGAAAAACCAAGTCATTAAAAACCAGGGTGGGAGGGGGTTTATGTGCACGGGTAGTGTTAACTTCTGTGGGCCCTCTGACGTCTCTGGTAATGTGTCATGACTGAACAAGGACAGAACACTGTAGATTAGCCCATGCCAAATAAAGTGATGGGATGAACCCTCAATCTCGTGTGTCTGGCTGCTTTTAACCCAGCCCAGTGCTATCCTAACTTTCTCATAACACACTGCTAAAAATGTCCTTTCATATTCTGCCTGAAAGCCACCATGACCCCAGCATCATTGGTAGTGACTGAATTTAATGACATAGACATTTTCCTTTTTGAGGTGATATGGACTCAAGTTGTTCCTTAGAGCACTGTCTTTCTCTTATTCACACTAAGATTGATCTTGTTCTAGGAGCTTTCTATAGTCAGTCTTGTAGACTCTTAGACCTCTGTTTATGCCTCTCTATTTAGTGTCTGCAAGGACAATTGTGTGCTGCTTCCTCCACCATTGACCCATTAACAGATGTGCAGTGGCCATGGCCCCATCACTCACCCCTTTTGGCCGGCGACGACTTGTCCCTCCCCACCCCACGTGGTACAGACATTGGACATCCCATTCTGGGTGGGCTGCTCTAGCCCCCTGAGGACTACTAAGGTGAGTCTTTCCAGCTCATTGTAAATGCATCCTGTTGGGACCAGACAGAGAGTCAGTCCCGCTGCAGTCCAGGTGGATTGCCATCTATTGCTTCTCTCTTATCTCCTCAGCCTGTCACTCCATCATAGAAGGAAATTAAATTGGCTTGGCGTGGGTTGCTCTTCCAGAACTTGCTAGTTGTTCCCCATACCTTGGGCTTCTCTAGGTGACTGCAAATTGATTGCCTTATGATTTATACACCAGAGCTGCAAACTTTCCTTTTGAGACTTGAGTTTCTTACACAGGTCTTGAGCCTGGAACCTTTTTTTAAAAGAAAGAAAATGAATTCATTTCTTCTTTCTATATAAAATTAAATATATGGGAGACTTGTTGGGAAGGGGACAATGGAAAAAAAAAAGTCCAAGCCTACCTCTGCTCATACTAATCTATACTTTTTAGCAGTTATTTTTGAGAGAGTGATTTATTTACACTGACAGCTTGTTACTTAATGGTGGCTGCTGCCAGCTTCTGAAGTAATCTGATAACGTCAAAATGTGAGGGGAAGCTCTAGGCTTTGCCTTGACTGATTTGCTATAAATCATGTACATTGCTGGTGTCTATATAAGGATGCTTGGGTTGATACTGATGGAAATACAAATCAAATACAACACATAGTAACCCAATTCAGAGCTAGAGATTTTGGATTAAGCCTATTGGATTCATATTTTTAAGTGAAACAGAGCAGACATATACCGGGTTCTGTAACTTGTGAAACTTCAAAACTGTCTACTCTGTTAACTTCAAGGACAACAGCTGCCTTTGAAATGGAAGTGCAAAGAGGTGGGCGCTTGCATATTTTTGTTTCTTTATTCATTCAACAACCGCTTGTTGAGCACCTACTACAGTATATTATCAGTCAAGCGGAAGGCATGTCACTACTTTATGTTTTTTCCTGTAAATATTTTGGCTTATGTAAGCTTCATGAGGGTAGAGCTTTGTCTTGGTCATCACCCAGTTCTTAAAATAGTGTTTGGCTCACAGTAAGTTTTCAATAAATATTTGTTGAATGAGAATTAGGAAGCTCAGAGTCTGAATATTAGTGCTGTCAAAATGTGGAAGTTACTCCCCAGGAACAAAGAGTCATTCCCATTTATGGACTCTCTCTGGAGTCCTCTCTAGTCCTTCCTACAGATTTCTGGTAAAGCATCTTTCATACTGTAATGTAATTATTGGTTTATATGTTGGTCTCTTCAACTACAGCACAAACTCTGTATAATAAGGCAGAAACCATGTCTCATTAACTTGGACTTCCAAGTGCCTGGCACGTGGATGGTACCAAATAATTGCTATAGGCAACGTATGCTACAATTCTTTTTTTTTTTTTTTTAACAACTTTATTGGAGTATAATTGCTTTACAATGGTGTTTTAGTTCCTGCTTTATAACAAAATGAATCAGCTATACATATACATATATCCCCATAGCTCCTCCCTCTTGCATCTCCCTCCCACCCCTCTAAGTGGTCACAAAGCAGCGAGCTGATCTCCCTGTGCTATGTGGCTGCTTCCCACTAGCTATCTGTTTTACATTTGGTAGTATATATAAGTCCATGCCACTCTCTCACTTTGTCCCAGCTTCCCCTTCCCTATGTCCTCAAGTCCATTCTCTACGTCTGCATCTTTATGCCTGTCCTGCCCCTAGGTTTTTCAGAACCTTTTTTTTTTTTTTAAGATTCCATATGTATGTGTTAGTATACGGTATTTATTTTTCTCTTTTTGACTTACTTCACTCTGTATGACAGTCTCTAGGTCCATCCACCTCACTACAAATAACTCAATTTTGTCTCTTTTTATGGCTGAGTAATATTCCACTGTATATATGTGCCACATCTTCTTTATCCATTCATCTGTTGATGGACACTTAGGTTGCTTCCATGTCCTGGCTATTGTAAATAGAGCTGCAGTGAACATTGTGGTCCATGATTCCGTTTGAATTATGGTCTTCTCAGGGTATATGCCCAGTAGTGGGATTGCTGGGCCGTATGGTAGTGCTATTTTTAGTTTTTTAAGGAATCTCCACACTGTTCTCCATAGTGGCTGTATCAACAGTGCAAGAGGGTTCCCTTTTCCCCACACCCTCTCCAGCATTTATTATTTGTAGATTTTTTGATGATGGCCATTCTGACCGGTGTGAGGTGATACCTCATTGTAGTTTTGATTTGTATTTCTCTAATGATTAGTGATGTTGAGCATCCTTTCATGTGTTTGTTGGCAATCTGTATATCTTCTTTGGAGAAATGTCTATTTAGGTCTTCTGCCCATTTTTGGATTGGGTTGTTTGTTTTTGGATATTGAGCTGCATAAGCTGCTTGTGAATTCTGGCGATTAATGCTTTGTCAGTTGCTTCATTTGCAAATGTTTCCTCCCATTCTGAGGGTTGTCTTTTCGTCTTGTTTATGGTTTCCTTTGCTGTGCAAAAGCTTTTAAGTTTCATTAGGTCCCACTTGTTTATTTTTGTTTTTATTTCCATCTCTCTAGGAGGTGGGTCAGAAAGGATATTGCTCTGATTTATGTCATAGAGTGTTCTGCCTATGTTTTCCTCTAAGAGTTTTATAGTGTCTGGCCTGACATTTAGGTCTTTAATGCATTTTGAGTTTCTTTTTGTGTATGGTGTTAGGGAGTGTTCTGATTTCATTCTCTTACATGTAGCTGTCCAGTTTTCCCAGCACCACTTATTGAAGAGGCTGTCTTTTCTCCATTGTATATTCTTGCCTCCTTTATCAAAAATAAGGTGACCATATGTGCATGGGTTTATCTCTGGACTTTCTGTCCTGTTCCATTGATCTATGTTTCTGTTTTTGTGCCAGTACCATACTGTCTTGATTACTGTAGCTTTGTAGTATAGTCTGAAGTCCAGGAGCCTGATTCCTCCAGCTCTGTTTTTGTTTCTCAAGATTGCTTTGACTATTCGGGGTCTTTTGTGTTTCCATACAAATTGTGAAATGTTGTGTTCTAGTTCTGTGAAAAATGCCATTGGTAGTTTGATAGGGATTGCACTGAATCTGTAGATTGCTTTGGGTAGTATAGTCATTTTCACAGTGTTGATTCTTCCAATCCAAGAACATGGTATCTCTCTCCATCTGTGTGTATCATCTTTAATTTCTTTCATCAGTGTCTTATAGTTTTCTGCATACAGGTCTTTTGTCTCCTTAGGTAGGTTTATTCCTAGATATTTTATTCTTTTTGTTGCAGTGGTAAATGGGAGTGTTTCCTTCATTTCTCTTTCAGATTTCTCATCATTAGTGTATAGGAATGCCAGAGATTTCTGTGCATTAATTTTGTATCCTGCTACTTTACCAAATTCATTGATTAGCTCTAGTAGTTTGCTGGTAGCATCTTTAGGATTCTCTATGTATAGTATTATGTCATCTGCAAACAGTGACAGCTTAACTTCTTCTTTTCCCATTTGGGATTCCCTTGTGTGTTATTTGTTGTTTTTCCCTTGCTGCTTTTAATATTTTTTTCTTTGTATTTAGTTTTTGATAGTTTGATTAATATGTGTCTTGGCGTGTTTCTCCTTGGATTTATCCTGTATGGGACTCTCTGCGCTTTCTGGACTTGGGTGGCTATTTCCTTTCCCATATTAGGGAAGTTTTCAACTGTAATCTCTTCAAATATTTTCTCAGTCCCTTTCTTTTTCTCTTCTTCTTCTGGGACCCCTATAATTCGAATGTTGGTGCGTTTAATGTTGTCCCAGAGGTCTCTGAGACTGTCCTCAATTCCTTTCATCCTTTTTTCTTTATTCTGCTCTGCGGTAGTTATTTCCACTATTTCATCTTCCAGGTCACTTATCCGTTCTTCTGCCTCAGCTATTCTGCTATTGATTCCTTCTAGAGGATTTTTAATTTCATTTATGTGTTGTTCATCATTGTTTGTTTGCTCTTTAGTTCTTCTAGTTCCTTGTTAAACATTTCTTGTATTTTCTCCATGCTATTTCCAAGATTTTGGATCATCTTTATTGTCATTACTCTGAATTCTTTTTCAGGTAGACTGCCTATTTCCTCTTCATTTATTTGGTCTGGTAGATTTTTACCTTGCTCCTTCATCTGCTGTGTGTTTCTCTGTCTTCTCATTTTGCTTAACTTACTGTGTTTGGGGTCTCCTTTTTGCAGGCTGCAGGTTCATAGTTCCCGTTGTTTTTAGTGTCTGCCCCCAGTGGCTAAGGTTGGTTCAGTGGCTTGTGTAGGCTTCCTGGTGGAGGGGACTGGTGCCTGTGTTCTGGTGGATGAGGCTGGATCTTGTCTTTCTGGTGGGCAGGACCACGTCTGGTGGTGTGTTTTGGGGTGTCTGTGACCTTAGTGTGATTTTAGGCAGCCTCTGTGCTAATGGGTGGGGTTGTGTTCCTGTCTTGCTAGTTGTTTGGCATAGGGTGTCCAGCACTGTAGCTCGCTGGTCGTGGAGTGGAGCTGGGTCTTAGCATTGAGATGGAGCTCTCTGGGAGAGCTTTCGCTGTTTGATATTACGTGGGGCTGGGAGGTCTCTGGTGGACCAGTGTCCTGAACTCGGCTCTCCCACCTCAGAGGCACAGGCCTGACACCTGGCCGGAACACCAGTACCCTGTCAGCCACATGGCTTTCTCGTGTGTCATAGTCCAGGGGAAGACGGTGTGACAGTAGATGTCATTATGGTGTTCCAGTTCCCCTCTGCTGAGTCAAGGGCTGTGAGAAAGGGGAAATCCGTAGCATCCACGGTGTTGCCGGCAAAGCCCACTGGGGTCCCTGGGAAAAATACGATGGAATCTAGGTGATAAGGTCTACCTTCTTTTGTGCTTAGTCTCATTTCACTTGTCTGTAGAAGCCGCATGCAGAAGTCTTGCCCCTAACGTGTTGGATTAGCATTCCCAGCATAGAAATGCTGTGCTGGATACTTTGGTGGCTGTGTGCCTATGCTACAATTCTTATGAAATTAACTACCTATATCTCTGTATTTTCACATGTACATAATGACATTGAAAAAAAATCTAAAGTATATACACTGCTAAAAGCCAACAGTGCTCATCTTACCAAGTTCTAGAAGAGATGAATTTTATACCATTCCTTTTGTTTACTGCTTTTTATAATTTTTCTAGATTAAGTATTACCTGTGAACTCAACTAATAGTAAAGGGGAAATCATTTAGGTGTTTTCTCTATCCCCTTTCCATATGAAGAGATGAATTTCTGAGATTGTGTGTGTGTGTATAATAAATTTTTATCAGTTGTTTCAACCCAGTGCATCATGGGAGTTTGCTGAATAATGGAGTCCTTTAGTAAATGGAGCACCTACTCTCAAATGTTTCTTTCTTAGAAATCTGGACACAACTATTGGGTTTGCTTAAAGGGAAGCATACCTGTGTTGAACAGGAAGCATGCATTAATGTGGAGTGTTAAACCATGGGGAGAAACACTGGGAATGGTCAGATTTATTCCTAACATTTACAGATTCTTGGGTGAGAGTACAAATGGAAGCCCACGTACCATGTGTCTAAATACTTATGAATCAAACTAAAAATGCTAAATAAAATGTTCCATCTTCTTGTTATGAAAAATATACTTTCATTAATGAGTTGAAATTCCAGATTTCAATTTAGAATTTTTCCCCTCCTTGGGGTTTTAAGCTGGAACATGGCAGCATGGGCATAGCCTGCCCTGGGAACAGCGCCCATGCCCCTTCTTTCTGTATCCCTGGCTCTGTCTTGTTCTGTAAGGAGCCTCTTGCACCTATGTCTGGATACACCTGCATGCCCACACTGCGTATCCATCTTCAGCTCATCATAAACAACCATATCTCAGGTTAAGGTTGGACAGTGGTTTACTTTTGTAGAATGGATCAGGGATGTGCAGTCCGTAGAAGTGTGCTCTGGGTCATCTGGGCAGAGAGTTTCAGAGTTCTGGGTGCCCCAGATGCATCTTAGAAGGTAGAAGGTGTAGTCTGGCATGTTCCTAGGCTTTGTGAGGGAGCGGGCACAGCCTAAAGAAGGATGAAGCTGGCTCAAGGAAGGGGTCTCCTCCAGCTCAGGCCTAGGAGTGGTGCTGCCAGTGATAAAGACTTGCACTGGAAAATTAGTGCTTCATGGCTCCCAGTCTAAGGACAAACCCATGCTTCCTGAATCACAGGCACAAAGATCACCTTCGATTTGGACCAGTGTTAATAACCCAGTGGTCTCAAATTTCAACATGTGTAAGAACCTCTCGGGAATGGATTAAAATGAACACTTGGTCTATGCTTTGATGAACTGCCGATGCCCCACAAATAATTATGACAGCCATGCTCAGGCCACTACCAAATACCCAACTTTGAAGAGAACATGCATGGAAGGTACTTAGCACAATGGTAAGCTCTTAATAATTGGTAGCTGCCATTATTGTTATTATTCTTACAATGATTATGAATTGATTCCCATGTCGTACCATCCAAGAAAGGCCAGCTAGGTTGTGTAATTTTCTCTTGTTGAGTGAGAACTGAGAAGGAGTTTGTGTGTTTCACATTTGTCACTGTCATACTTGTGCTTATCTGTCATCATCAGGTAAACTGTTCCCAACCTATAAACGTGTTATTCATCTGCTTGCCCTAACTTCATCAGCAAGCTCTCTTAGCCTTTCTGTTTTAGTGCTACAATTTGACTTGGTTTTCTCATACAGAGTGAACAAAAATTAGTGGCACTTTATTTAGATGCCTGTGTTTGGGGCAGAATGAGGGGGGGATGTGTTAGTTTCTTACCTTGAAGTTTAGTTATTCTTGCCTTGCTTTTGCTAGAAAGAAAAAGAAAAGTGGAAGGGAAGTTCTTTCCTCAGGAGTTATTAAAGAGAAGGGAAACATTTTTCCCTCAGAAACAGACTAACCTTTTAATGTCCCATATCTTTAAGGAGGGTTGGGATGGGTGGGGGAGGATAGGATGACGGAGATAACCAGAGCTCTCTGTATACCACTGGATTTGTCATTCCAAAGTAGCTGATGGCTCATGAGGCCTAAGGGAGGTGCAGAAATGGACTTCCGGTGTTCATATTGTACTTGGAAATAGGAATTTTCAAGAAGGAAACTTCTCAGACACTTCCCCTTCAGGATTCTTACCTTTGCCTGGGGCTGACTCTGCCCTGTGTAGTATCCAAGCGACACAAAGGAGAGGATTTCTGGATTTACATGTTTGTTGAGGAGCCCAAGATAGGCGGCTCATTCTTCTTCTGACTGTCTAGGCCTGGGGTATTTTGTTGTCTTCTACTTTCCCACTTGTGTCAAATGTTATATTTGGTTTGCCTAGGTGGTATGAACCTGGAGGAATAAGAAAAAATTTGAAAATAATAGGGCTGAGCCCTAAGTGGAAAATATCCAATGGTTATTGAGAAAACAAGATCATACACATGGGGATAGAGATAGCAACCACCAGGGCCACGTTGGAAGGATAAAGAAGAATTGCCAACCTCCAAAATCCCCTGCCATGTTGTTTGGTCTCTGGTGAAGAGTGAGAAGTCATATGATGAGTACTGAGGAGAGTTAGACTATGGTCCTAAATATACCACTTCTGCTCTAGGTCTCAGTTTCCTCTTTGTTGAGACTAGGAGATCTTTCATTTCCTTTCAGCTCTAAGAATGTTATTCTTTTTTTTTTTTTTTTAATTAATTTATTTAATTTATTTGTTTTTGGCTGCATTGTGTCTTTGTTGCTGCACGCGGGCTTTCTCTAGTTGCGGTGAGTGGGGGCTACTCTTCGTTGTGGTGCACAGGCTTCTCATTGCGGTGGCTTCTCTTGTTGAGGAGCATGGGCTCTAGAAGCGTGGGCTTCAGTAGTTGTGGCATGCGGGCTCAGCAGTTGTGGCTCACGGGCTCTAGAGCACAGGCTCAGTAGTTGTGGCACACAGGCTTAGTTGCTCCGTGGCATGTGGGATCTTCCCGGACCAGGGCTTGAACCCGTGTCCCCTGCATTGGCAGGCGGATTCTTAACCACTGTGCCACCAGGGAAGTCCCAAGACTGTTATTCTTATAAATATATTTTATATAAAACTCATGGTAACCAGGAAGATGTTTTGTGTAGCAGATACACAAAAGATTGACAACGGAATTAAAGCATACTGCCACAAAAAGTCATCAAATCACAAGGGAAGGTAGCAAGAGAGGAAGCAAGGGACAAAGGAACTACTTCTGAATAGTCAGAAAACAATGAACAAAATGACAATTACTCATCTATCAGTAATTACTTTAAATGTAAACGGATTAACTTGTCCAATCAGAAGCCTTAGAATGGCTAAATGGATAGAAAAAGAAGATCCAGTGATATGCTGCTCACAAGAGACTTGCTTTAGCCTTAGGTATAATGGACTGAGAGTAAAGGGACGGAGAAAGTTATTTCAAGCAAATGGTAACCAGAAGAAAGCAGGGTTAGTTATACATATATCAGACAAAATAGACTTTAAGCTAAAAATGGTCAAAAGAGGCAAAAAAGGTAATTATATAATAAAGAGGTTAATTCATCAGGAAGATATAACAATTGTAAATACTTATGCAGCCAACATTGGAGCACCTAAATATGTAAAGCAATCACTAACAGAACTAAAAGGAGAAATAAACAGCAATAAAATAATAGTTGTGGACTTTAATACCCCCCTTTTAAGAGTGGATAGATAATCCAGACAGAGAACCAATAAGGGAAGAGCAGATTTGAACAATACTATAAATCAAATGACTTAATAGGCATACATAGAACATTCCATCCAACTCGAGCAGAATACACATTCTTAAGTGCACATGGAACATTTTCTAGGATAGGTGATGTGTTAGATCATAAAGCAAGTCTCAACAAATTCAGAAAGGTAGAAATTATATCAAGTGTGTATTCTGATCACAGTAGTATGAAACTTGAAATCAGTAGCAGGGGGAAAGCTGGAAAATTCACAAATACATGGGAATTAACAGACTTCTGAATAACCAGTGGATCAAAAAAGAAATCAAAAGGGGAATACAGAATATCTTGAGACAATTGAAAATGGAAATACAACATACCAAAATTTATGGGATGCATCAAAAACAGTTCTAAGAGGAAATTTTATAGCAGTAAATTTATAGATCAAGAAAAATGAAAGAACTCAGACAACCTAACTTTACACCTCATGGACCAAATAAAGAACAAGCTAAGCTCAACGTTAGCAGAGAGAAGGAAATAATAGATGAAAGCAGAAATAGATGAAATAGAGAATAGGAAAGCAATAGAAAAGATTAATGAGACTAAGAGTTCTTTCAAAAGATTAAACAAAAGACAATCCTTTAACCAAGAAAAAAAGACGACCCAAATCAATGACATTATAAATGAAAAAGGAGAGTTACAATGGATGCCACAGAAATATGAAGGATCATAAGAGACTACTGTGAATATTTACACACCAACAGATTGCATGACCTAGAAGAAATGGATAAATTCCTAGAAACATAGAACCTACCAAGACTGAATCATGAAAAATAGAAAATTTGAACAGACCAAAACCAAGTAAGGAGATTGAATCAGTAATCAAAAAGCTCTCAACATAAAGAAGCCCATGACTAGATAGTATCATGGTGAGTTATACCAAACCTTTAAAGAAGAATTAATGCTAATCCTCCTCAAACTTTACCCAAAAATTGAAAAGAAAGGAACACTCCCAAACTCAATTTGCAAGGCCAGCATTACCCTGATAACAAAGTCAAATAAGAACCCAACAAGAAAAGAATACTACAGGCCAATATCTCTGATTAATATCGATGTAAAAATTGTCAACAAAATACTAGCAGGCCAAATTCAACAACACGTTAAAAGGATCATACATCATGGTCAGGTGGGATTCATCCCTCCTGGAAAGCAAGTTTAGTCCAGTATATGCATTTCAATATACACAATGTCATATGCCACATTAATAGAATGAAAGATAAAATCATTATCATTTCAATCAATGCAGGAAGTGCATTTGGCAAAATTCAACATCCATTCATACTACCATACGACCCAGCAATCCCAATACTGGGCATATACCCTGAGAAAACCATAGGTCAAAAAGAGTCATGTACCAAAATGTTCATTGCAGCTCTATTTACAATAGCCAGGACATGGAAGCAACCTAAATGTCCATCGACAGATGAATGGATAAAGAAGATGTGGCACATATATACAATGGAATATTACTCAGCCATAAAAAGAAATGAAATGGAGGTATTTGTAATGAGGTGGATGGAGTTAGAGTCTGTCATACAGAGTGAAGTAAGTCAGAAAGAGAAAAACAAATACAGTATGCTAACACATATATGCGGAATCTAAGGAAAAAAAAAAAAAAAAAAAAAGGCCATGAAGAACCTAGTGGCAAGACGGGAATAAAGACACAGACCTACTAGAGAATGGACTTGAGGATATGGGGAGGGGGTGGGGTGAGATGTGACAGGGTAAGAGAGTGTCATGGACATATATACACTACCAAATGTAAAATAGATAACTAGTGGGAAGCAGCCGCATAGCACAGGGAGATCAGCTCGGTGCTTTTTGACCACCTAGAGGGGTGGGATGGGGAGGGTGGGAGGGAGGGAGATGCAAGAGGGAAGAGAAATGGGAACATATTGTATATGTATAACTGATTCACTTTGTTATAAAGCAGAAGCTAACACACCATTGTAAGGCAATTATACTTCAATAAAGATGTTTTAAAAAAAAAAAAAACATCCATTCATGATAAAAACTCTGAGCAAATTGGGTGTAGAAGGAATGTACCTCAACGTAATAAAGGCTGATATGACAAGCCCACAGCTAACACCATACTCAGTGGTGAAAGGTTGAATGTTTTTCCTCTGAGATCAATAACAAGACAAGGGTGCCTACTTTCACCAGTCCTATTCAAATAGTAATGGAAGTCCCAGACAGAGTAATCAGGTAAGAAAAAGAAATAAAAGACATCTAAATCAGAAAGGGAGAAACAAAATTTTCTGTTTACAGATGACATCATCATATATAGAAAATCCTAAAGATTCTACCAAAAAACTATTAGAATCCAGTGAAGTTACAGAATATGAAATCAACATACAAAAATCAATTGTATTTCTGTACACTAAGAACAAACTATTTGAAAAAGAATGAAAGACAATAAACCTATTTATAATAGCATCAAAAACTGTAAAACACCTAGGAACAAACTTAACCAAGGAGATAAAGGATCTGTACACTGATAACTATAAGACACTGTTGAAAGAAATTGAAGGATAAATAATTGAAAATATATCATGGGTTCACAGATTGGAAGAATTAATATTATTAAAATATCCATACTACTCATAGACTCAGTACAATCCCTATCAAGGTTCCAATGGCATTTTTAAACAAAGTAGAATAAACAATCCTAAAATTTGTATGGAACCTCAGAAGACTTTGAATAGCCAAAGCAATCCTGAGAAAGACCAACAAAGCTGGCAGCATCATACTTTCTGATAAAATAATGATAATCAGAACCCTATGGTATTGGCATAAAAACGGACACACAGACCAAGGGAGCAGAATCACAAGCCCAGAAAAAAAACCCACGCATATATAGTCAACTAATATTTGACAAGGGGTTCAAGAATACTTAATGGGGAAAAGATACTCTCTTCAATAAATGGTGTTGGAAAAACTGGACATTCCCATACAAAAAAAAAAATGAAACTGAACCCTTATTTTACACATCTCACAAAAAGTTAGCTCAAAATTGATTAAAGACTTAAACATAAAACCTGAAGCCACAAAACTCCTAGAAGGAAACATAAGGAAAAAGTTCCTTGATATTGATCTTGGCAGTGATTTCATGACTATGACACCAAAAGCACAGGCAACAAAAGCAAAAATCAGTAAATGGGACAATATCAAACTAAAAAGCTTTTTTCTTCTTTTGAACGACAAAAGAAATCAACAAAATGAAAAGGCAACCTATGGAATGGGAGAAAATATTTGCAAACCACATATCTGATAAGCGGTAAATATCCCAAATATATGAGGAACTCTTAGACCTCAATAGCAAAAAAGCAAATAATGCAATTGAAAAATGGGCAAAGGACCTGAATAGACATTTTTCCAAAGAAGATATTCAAATGGCCAACAGGTACCATACCTTGGGGGGTGTGGACAAGGGAACTCGCCAATACCTCATCCCTCCATTGAGTGCCTTTCTACTGCAAGTCCCCGACAGTGCCGGGCTGCCCAAGACCTGCCGAGCCCACACACTTCCAGCCGCCAGGTGAAGTCCCAGAGAAGGCTGAGCTGTGCATGGCTGCTCTCCCCCGGCCTCCCCTCTAAGAAGTCCCTCCTCCCTGAGATGGAACAAGCTGGGGACAGGGACAGTACGGCAGCGTCCTCCTCATAGAAGTCCTGCAGGGAACTGGGAGGAGAGGTGAGGAAGTGTTGGCCCCTTCCCGTACCGCACACGAGGGGAACGGAGCTGAGCTGAGGAGACAGGACACCCTGAACTTCCATCAGGGTAGCAGTAATCACTTTTCACCCTTCTTTGACACTGGCATTGAGCCAGCCACAGCAAAGCCCCTGACCTACTCTCTCTCAAGCAATCTCCAGGAGGCACACAGCGTCATCCTGGTCAAAGCTGAAGGAAGGGAGGCTCTTAGAGGCTACAGCATCTGTTCAGGTGGAACTGGAGCTTGAACCCAGGTCCCCCCCCCCCCCAAAAGCTGTAATTCTGTCATTCTCCAGTCCGGCTTCTGGGGTTTTCCAGAAGAAACCTTTCCATCAGGCACTGATTTCATTCGGAAGATCCTGAGTCTGCTTGCAACCTGGTTGATCAGCCTGGCAAGAAGGCAAACACCCGGCTGCCTTGAATCCTGAAACATGAACCTTCTGTTGCGAGGGCCTGTCTCTCACTGCCTGGGGAGCTATAAAATATTAAAGATAAAGAACTCCCTTTGCCATGAAGGTTGGGAACTTTCCTACTTCCTGTTTCCTTTTCCTATAAAGCCCAGGAGACTCCGGAGAGGTGCTCAACATCAGTAATTGTCAGGGAAATGCAAATCAAAACCACACAAATGGCTGTTACCAAAATGATGAGATGGGAATGTAAACTGGTTCAGCCACTATGGAAAACAGTATGGAGGTTCCTCAGAAAATTAAAATTGAACTAACATATGACCCAGCAACTGCACCTCTGCATACATACCTAAAGGAAATGAAATCATTACCTTGAAGAGATATCGGCATCCTTGTGTTCAATGTGGCATTATCTACAATTGCCAAGATGTGGAAACCTAGATGGATGAATGGATAAAGGAAATGTAAGAATATATGTATATATATGTAAATGTATGTACATATATATTTATATATGTGTAATGTAAACATATATGTATATAAATACTATTCAGCCATAAAAATAAGGAAATCCTGTCATTTATGACAACAAGGATGAACCTTGCGGGCATTATGCTAAGTGAAATAAATCAGACAGAGACAAATACTGTATGATCTCACTTGTATATAGAATCTAAAAAAGCTGGAGCCATAGAAACAGTATACATTGGTTGTTGGTGGGAGTGGGCTGGTGGGGGAAATGGGTGAAGGTGGTCAAAAGGTATAAACTTAAAATTATAAGCTGAATAAGTTCTGGGGTTGTAATGTACAGCATGGTGACTATAGTTAACAATACTATATTGTATATTTGAAAGTTGGTAAGAAAGTAGATCTTAAAAGTTCTCAACACACACACACACACACACACACACACACACACACACACACAAATTGAATGATGTGAGGTGATCAATGTGTTAACTAACCTTACTGTGTTAATTTTGCAATACATGTATCAAATCATGTTGTACACATTAAACTTATAAAATGTTGTTATGTCAATTGTATCTCCATGAAGCTGGGGGAAAAGAATTTATTCATAAGGTGTTAATTATACCAATATTTAGGGAATTACTTGGGGTTCTGAAAGTACATAAACAAGTTACTGTCAAGTCACTTACGTGTTCATTTACTCAGTGAATGTTTGTTGAGTACCTGCTCTTTGCTAGGCACAGTGCTTATTGTTGGGGCCACTTCGGTGATCAGGAGAGACATAGATTTTGCTCTCATGGCAACTACTGTCCTGAAGGGATGCCTGTCCACTCAGGGTATGCTAACCAGTGGATCATGGTATCAGAAAATAGGATGAAGGGAGTGCCTGGAATTAGGAGAAGAAATGTGAGAGATTTAAGACACTTACTAAGCATTTTTCCTTCTAAGTCTTGGCTCAAATAATCACCTTCTCATAGAAGCCCCCACCCCACCGCTGCCACTTGATTTAATACTACAACCTCCCCTCTTTGGAACTCCTGATCCTCTTATGCTGCTTTTTCTTCTTCCTTTACTCCTGCCTGTTAACACTTATCACCTTCCAACATATGATATAATTTACTTACTTATTGGGATTATTAAGGACGATTTGCGGACTTCATGCTCGAAGATGTACTCCATTAAGGCTGAAATCTTTGCCCTCCTTGTTCAGCAATGTATCCCAAGTGCCTGGAAGCATAGTGGGCGCTCAGTAGATATTTGTTGAATGGGTTAATGGGTGACTGTATGACTGAGGCATAAAGTATTATTACGATGTTGGAGAAGACTTGGTATATTATGCAGTGAGTCATTAATCTTGAGAACTTGATGGCATTAACCTACTAGTGTAGTGAAAGTCTTTTTTTTGGCGGTGGGGGGGGGGGGCGTTGGTATATAGTGGCAGAACAAGAGGTATTTTCATTGGTAAAGTGGGGCTGACCCCAGGGTAATCCAGCATCTAGCCTTTGCTCGTGGAAGGCCCTCAGATGTTGACTTGGTTAAGTTGGGTTGAGCTGTCAGAAATGTCTTTTCTCCATATAAATTTTAGGATTATTTGTTCTAGTTCTGTGAAAAAATGTCATGGGTAATTTGATAGGGGTCGCTTTAAATACGTAGATTGCTTTGGGTGGTATGGCCATTTTAACAATATTAGTTCTTCCAATCCAAGAGCATGGGATATCTTTCCATTTCTTTGAATCATCATCAATTTCCATCATTAGTGTTTTGTAGGTCTCAGAGTATAAGTCTTTCACCTCCTTGGTGAGGTTTATCCCTAAGTTTTTTTTTTTTTTTTTTTTGATGTGATTTTAAAGGGGATTGTTTGTTTACATTCCGTTTCTGATATTTCATTGTTAGTGTAAAGAAATGCAACCAATTTCTGTATGTTAACGTTGTATCCTGCTACCTTGCTGAATTCGTTGATCAGTTCTAGTAGTTTTTGTGTGGAATCTTTAGGGTTTTCTATATGTAGTATCATGTCATCTGCATATAATGACAATTTTACCTCTTCCCTTTCAATTTCAATACGTTTTCTCTTTGCTCCTTTGTAAAACAAGCAAATAATCAGCACCAGCAGCACAACATCCAGCCCAAACTCTTAGATTAGTACTGATTTTTGATGCGCATTGCTGTGGTGTGCTGTGTGTTGCCTCTGGACTAGCCACCCTGGGAGCCCCATGTTCTTGCATGATGCTATGATTTGAGCTCTAGGCTCCATTTTTCTTGGTCAAAAACTTTATATTAACCCAAAGTATACTTTTCATTTTATTGAAACAAAGTTCCTCCTCCTCCCTTGGTCTTGTATGACATTTTTATACTTGTCACCAGGCAACAGAAGGTGCTGTAAACTACCCTCTCAGCTGAGATTCCCTAGTCTTCCCCTGCGTCCACTTGGAAGCATCATGTCCTAACTTCATGAACCTATTCATGTATTTGTGAGATGCAGAAAGCCTGATACACACCGCTGCTGAGAAAAATTTCTTAGCTCTGACCACTGTGAATTGCTTTACACATTAATTATAAAACTCTGTGTGTGTGTGTGTGTGTGTGTGTGTGTGTGTGTGTCGGAGGATGGGTGGGCAGATGGGTGGCCATGACTGGAGGGAGGGTGGCCAAGAGTAACTCTAAAGGACCAAATACATCAGCTTCCTCCCCAGACTGTCCTCCTTGTTTAGTAAATGAAGGCACGTGAAAGCAGAACATTTGGTGCTTTGCACCAATATTATGGTGTAAAATTATAGTTAGGAATATTGTGTAAAAACCGTAATAGTTTGCAGTTATAGCTATGGTGAGAACAGCAGGAAAGACTATCAGCTTTAATTTATGCTGTGCTTTGGACATTTTTCAGAAACTATTTACCCATTACCTCTTAGGTCAGTGGCCTAATAATGCAACAAAGCACTTTTTGAAATTGCAGATAATTTTCAGTGCTCAGATCTCTGTGTAGTATTGATGGGGAGGGTGGTTGATTAGGACCTTGGGAATTGTGCTTGATGGGAACAATCTGGAAGGAGTGAAAAATTATTAAACACACACAGCGGGAGATGGAGGATTTACCATTGTCACGCGGTGCTATTAATTCTCATTGCTCGGTACAGCGGCTTGATTGCATACTGTGAATACTGTTTATTGGAGAATGGGTACAATTTTGCTGCAGTTGTTGTAATGTAATACTAAATGCTAATTAGGCTTCTAACAATAATTAGAACCTCTTGCCAGACTTAGAAACACTCAATTGAATTTACAGAAACAAAGACCTTTAAGCTATGCTAGTAGCAGCGTCGACTTCAAGAAGTTTTTTACGTTTTTAGTTACAGAATTGCCAACACATATATTTTTTTTATGGTGTGCATAATGAGTTCATTTATGTTCTCAATAGGATTATTTTCAAAAAGAGATAAAGCAAACCTCCTCCTCCCCATCTGATGAAGAAAACCGACAAGCACAGGTATACACTGAACTGCCTTTGTTACCATGCAGATGGCAAGTGCCATGCCCTTAGGTACCAGGGGGAAGGCGGGATGGGGCTGGGAGCTTGGCTCATGGGGGTTTTGGAGCCACTGTGAATACTTAAGTTTTCCTTGAACCCATGTTGTCTCCCTTCCTGCGCGCGCACACGTACACACACACACACGTACACACACGCACACACACACACACACACACACACACACACACACACACACACACACACACACACACACACACACACACACACACACACACACACACACACACACACACACACACACACACACACACCTCTCTCTCTCTCTCTCTCTCTCTCTCTCTCTCTCTCTCTCTCAAATATCACCTGATTGCCAGAGTTGATTCATTGGATTAACTCCCTAACTTGCCTTCCCCAAGTGTCATCATTAGTCAGAAGCAAATCAAACCCATAGCATCCTGGGAGGATAAGCTCTTCTTTGCTGCTTTGCTTTGTCAAACCTTTTAGATCTATCGGGATGGCAGTACTCTCAAAGTAGAGAGTGTGTCAAATAGGTTGAGCTGTGAGAAATAATTAGCTGAGAATTTCCCTGGCATTCCCTGGGCCTTGTGGTTTTCACCCCATCACCGCTGGGCCCAAGGCTTGGTGGCTCCCAGGGATGTGGTCATGGACATGTCAAGGAAGTCAGCAGGACCTGGACATGTTTCTTGGCCCTGGACGCTGTTGCAGCACGTGACCTGGGTTTGTTTGGCAGCACTTGACCAAGGCCTTTGTTGTTGGGGTCTCAAGGCTATATTGAATTCCCTCATCTAGTTTTGTTTTGTCTTTAAACCCAGAGGTTTACAAAGACTTAAGCAAACCTCATTGACCCGCCCTTCGCAAATACACCACATGAGACAGTGGAGAATGCCTCCCCTCCTTTTAATTTTAACCGAGCTGAAGTTGACTAGCTGGTCTTCGGTGTGAATACGTAGCTGCTTGACATGATGTATCGTGTTACCCCTTTGTCTGGAGCCATCAAGGTAATAGAAGTAGAATCCTGAAGCCCTATACTGAAACAGTAGTACAACAACCTACGCTCTGCTGCTGCACCGGGTGCCAAATTTCTGGTTAAAGTGAGTTCTCACAGGTTTCGCAGGTTACAGGGAAACAGGTTTTATGATGGAAACACTGGAAGCCCAGTTTTGCTCCAGCCTGCAGCGAGAGGCATGGCTACTTTAAGCAGAGAGACAATTACTTGATGATTCTCTGGTTTTGGTTAGAGTTGCCATTTACAGAAGCTGTTAAAAAAGTAAAAAAAGAACGTTCATAGAAACTTCCATTTTTGTGTCTTTATTAATATTTTATCAAACCCAACCCCTTCCCCAGTCAAGGGAATCAATCAATCCCCTCCCTCCCCCTCCAACCCCGGTAAATTTTTGTGGTTTTTTTGGTGACTTGGAGTTCTTTCATTTTTGTTTTTGACCTTCTCAGCTTGTCTCCTCCTTACCAAAATGCTCCCCCTACTGGTGGGGCCTTTGCCTTTTGGGGTGAGGGGGTGCCCCAAATCAGAGCTGCTTTCTCAGGTTACCCAAGCCAGGTTCTCCTCTCAGAAATACTTGGTCCATGTTCTCTCTCTGCTTCTCATTGGGTTGAGAGAGGCTTCTCTTTCCTTGTGTCACTTTTGGATTCCCCTTGTCCTTTATGAATTTGGTGACGTGACCAGATTCTCTCCTCTGATTCTTACACAGCGATGGTGGGGTCTCATTATTTAACTGGGAGAAGATGCGATGGTTTATAGTGATCTCCTAATTTCACACTGCATCTTCATATTCGGGGCAGAAGAAGACATCGGTCAATAATCAGTGACCCCAAATCCTTGACTCCGGTGGCCGATTTCCTCCGTGCCCAGGAGTGCTGAGTGAGGCGTGTTTCACATTCGGTCCTAACGGGGTTAAATCCAGCTCCGTGACCGGAGGTGGGCCGTGCACATTTGCCTATCTGGCAGTTTCTATGAAGTATGCCAATGAAATGTCTAAGGAGGTACTGTGGGAGCATTTTAGTTGGCGTTTTAGCAAATACACTCAACTGCCAGAGGTGCTCACGGTGTGGTTTTTCCCTTTCTGAGGAGACAGTTTTGCTCGCGCTGGGCTGTGGAGAGTCTGTGAAAGATGAGGCCTGAGTGAGTCCCGTGCTCGCTTTCTATTTTCTGGCTACATTTTTCTTGTTCACAAGTCAGTGACACCTGCAAATGGAAGGCTTGCTGAGGTAGCACCTGGCTGATTAGCAACTTGTGCTTGGTCCCCCTGGCACACTGACCGTTAAATTACCTCCTATCCTGCCTGGGCCCTGTGGCCGCTGCCGAGGGGCCAGCAGAGGTCACTTCAATATGGCGGCCACGGCCTGTGTTTTCCCACAGCCTGTCACATGTAACCAGCGCGGCGACTTTGACAGAGTACCGCAGGGTGACCTGGTAGTCTCGGGTCAGAGTGAGAGAAATTGGTGTTGTACTAAGATGTATGTTAATACATATATTATTTATATGGGCATTAGCGAATGCTATTGTTGCCTCAGCACAAACCCAGGCCCAGGGATTGGCCTCGGGGTTTTTGCGAGCTCACTTTCTCATGTTTCTCCCCACCCCCTCCTCACTCATGAATAATTAAAAACTTAAATTACTTGCCATGTACAAAATTCACATGCTGGGGAAAATAGCTACATGAAAATTAATTTTCTGTTCTGTGAGACTGACGGGAAATCAATTAATCTTGATGTATTATTTTATGCAGAACAGGGTGCAAGAACCTGCAGAGAGAATGGCTACAGCTGTTCTTGTTGGTCGGGCCATATATTATCGTTGGCGGGTTTGACAGCTTCTGAAGGAAATGGCTGAGGGGTATCAGGCAGGTGAATCAACTGTAAAAATTTATTGGAGGATACAAACTGTTTCCAGGGGACTGATATAAAACTCACACTTGAGAACTGAAGTATTGAATGTTTTTGTGGCTGAAGCAGCTTGTTGTCAATATTTATAGCTTTTCTCTTTGTTACATGTCCTATTTGTTTGATTAACTAGTCAGATGTTAGTGTCTGTCTGTAATTTATCTGTTGTGCCTTCTGTAGCATTTTTGATACATAAAGATTTACCACTAGATAAATAAGGCAGCTCACACAATGCAATATGCTAAATAAAATGACAGAGCTGTTTACAGCATGTTACAAGTTTTATAACTCACGAGGTAGATCAGTAACTTTTGTTTACCGGTGTCACTGTTAGTTGAAACATGTCTCAATGTATTAACTACTATGGGGGTAAACAAGGCTCTCTTAAATAAGCAGAGATTATAATCAACACATACCTCATGGTAAATCATTTAAGAGACTCTATAAAAACGTTTAGGTACAGCCATACATAATGCATACATTTCTGAAATAAAATAAATGCGTGCTTTTAGAATAGGCTGTAGTTACATTCCTTTGCCACGCCATCGACATCAATTTCCCCCGTGGATGATGGAGGTGCGATGTTCAACAGATGCTGACGCGGACAAACGGGAGCCGGCAGCCGAGGGGCGGTGGCCTGGCAGGTGACTTCAGGAAAGGCTGCTGGGAAAGCACGTGTGTGCCGGTGGCATCACCTGTCAGCATGGAGGCTGGTGGGGCTGAGTGGTTGCTCATCATCCTGCCCCGGTCCTAGGGTGGGTGGTTGAGGCTGACTTCACGTGGCCCTTCAGGGAGGCCCGCATGACGTGTGGATCTAGGGAGACCCCAGGAGCATGGATGTACAGAAAGCTTCGCAAAGAGCCTCTCTGTGACTACCTGCTTCTTGCCTGTCACCAGGCAAGGCGGGGACTAAGAAGCAGGAGGACTGTTGGTGTCCTCGGAAATTGGCATGAGCACTCAGGTGCCCTTATCTGTACATAGAGAGAAGTGGAATAGTTTACCTTGTGCTGGGTTGTGTACTCTCCAGATACCAGGCTCAGGGAGTTTCAGCTAAGAATTCCAACTCCTGTTGGTCAGTGACAGACTGTGCTCAGTAAATAGCCTTGGAGACAGATGATGTGATTTGTTATTCAATTTCTAATAATTCATAACTGACTTTTGTTAATAGAACTTACTGTGGAGGCCATTATGACATTTTGCCACCTTTCTCAAGAGAAGAATGGAATGCAGTTATGGATTGTGACACGCATAATGAGAGTTCCTTGCCTTGGTCTAGTGTTCTTATTCTTTCAGAAGCCTCTCATTTGTGTATGTGGAGTGTATATATTTGTCAGGAGAAACGTATATTAAGGTATGTTTGATAATTTATAAGAGGGACTTTTCTCGTCTGACTAGTTAGAGGGCGGAGGTTGGGGATTGCTCTGTAACAAAGTACCACAAACTTAATGGCTTGAAATTTATTTGTTTGATAAATTTATTATCTGTAAGTTGGGCAGGCTTGCCTAGGTTCTCTGCTTAGGGTCTTTAAGGCTGAAATTGAGATGCCCGTCAAGATGCATCTTCATTTGGAGGGTCTGGGAAGAATCAGCTTCTGTGCTCATTCAGGGTGTTGGCAGAATTCAGCTCCTTACCTTTGTAGGACCGAGGTCCTCGTTTTCTTGACGACTGTTTGCTAGGTTCACTCTGAGCTTCTAGAGGACACTCTCAGATTCTTTCCTCAGGGCCCCCTCCTTCTTCAAGCAAGCGATGGGGTCTCTGTCTCCTATTGATGCCTCCTTACACGTCAAGTCACTGATTTCCCCAGAGAAAAATCTCTGCTTTAAAAAAAAAAAAAAAGAAAGAAAAAAAAGATTGGATTAGGCTCCGTTAATTCTCTGTATCCTAAAGCCAGTTGATGAGTAACTTAACTGTAGCTGCAAAATCCCCTTTGCCATGTGACATAACATAATTGTGGAAGTACCACCGCAGGGCAAAGGTTATGGAGGTCATCTTCGAATTCTGTCTGTCACAGGAGTATTTGGTGTGATGTTTATGGTGTGGATTTTTAGACCAGTGCTATTCTTACAGTCTTTACTTTTCTTTTGTGATCCTACGGCCTGGCCTGGAAAGAAAAGGGCCAGCTCTGTGTGGGTTCTATCAACAAATACGTGCGGAGTGCCTGCTGTGCATCCAGTCTTTTTTTAAAATTATTTTTTGTTTATTTTATTTTTTGGCTGCGTTGGGTCTTCATTGCTGCACGCAGGCTTTCTCTGGTTGCGGCGAGCAGGGGCTACTCTTTGTTGTGGTGCCCAGGCTTCTCATTGCGGTGGCTTCTCTTGTCATGGAGCAAGGGCTCTAGGCATGCGGGCTTCAGTAGTTGTGGCATGCGGGCTCAGTAGTTGCGGCGCACGAGCTTAGTTGCTCTGCAGCACGTGGAATCTTCCTGGACCAGGGCTCGAACCCGTGTCCCCTGCACTGGCAGGCGGATTCTTAACCACTGCGCCACCAGGCAAGTCCCATCCAGTCTTGTAATATGGGCGGGAGGTGAAAATCTCTGTAAGATACACATTCCTTACTCTCTCCTCAACAAAGCTTTTCATACACATACTCTCATACCTTGATCATTAACCAATCAAGGCACTTGAGGACAGGTGCGAAGTAAAGTGGCCTGGAGTGGGAGGGTAAACCCTGGTGAGGTGAAGTGGACAGGAGAAGGCTTCAAGAGAGGAAATGGTCAGCAGGCCTTGAACCAGGCACACAGTTGGACCAGATGGAGAGGAAGGGGCTAGGGCACAAAAATGGCAAAGAGCCTACTGTGTTGGGGAAACAGTGGGAAGTCAAGTGGAGGTGGAGTAGGGGGTCCTTCCCCACTTGTGGTTAGACCTGTTGCGCCTTGTGGAGGTGAGTGGAAGGTGCATTGCTGATGATGTTAAGCCACATGAGGGCAAAGGCTGAGAAATCGCATGAAGTTCCTTATTCTTAGAGAAGCATCTTGAAGGATCCGCATCCTCCGTCCTTGCTGACAACAAGCCTTTGGTGAGGGCACACTGTTCTTGGGGTACAGGGAACTCAGTGCGATAACTCAGTGCGTACCAAAGGTTTGCACCCTCGGGTGCACTATACAATCACCTGGGGAGCTTTAAAAAAGATATCAGTGCTCAGGCAGTACCCCAGCCCAACTCAATCAGAATTGCTAAGGATGGGGCAGAAGATTGGTATTTTATTGAAAAGTTCTCTGGGAGATTTTAATACCACTCAGGCAGGGTGAGAACCACTTTACTGTCTTACAGGTATGCACAAAGTCCTGTGGGATCCCTGCTGTTGATTCTGTGGAGGAGGTGACATTTGAAGTGGGGTCTTGAAAATTGAGAAGGACTTCACCAAGTAGACAATGGGGATGGAGCATTTCAGGCAAAGGGGGAGGGAACGTAAGGATGGGGATGTTTACAGTCTGCATGGAGACTAGCGAGCAGCCCACTGGTTCATGCACAAGGGAACTGGGAGGAGGCTGCTGAGAGATGAAGCCCGAAGGATGGATTCGGGTGAACCTTGAAACGAGTACACTTGCATTTTGCAAAAAAAAAAAACCCCCTTTACTCTCAAGGCTTTGTTCTGATCCAACTTGACCTTGCCTCCAGTTAATCCAAATTACTGAGGTTTGACTCCATGTTCAGTTTCTCTAGGATTGGCTTTGATTTCTCTCAGAAGTGGAGCCGGTGTTTATTCTCCTAGAGGCTCTGTGTATACGCTCTGCCCTTGGAGCTGCCTTGGGCTGAGCCGTGGCCCCTCTGAGAACTGCTTCCTGTTTGGTCTGGTACCTCCTAAGCCTGCCTTTCTCTCCCTCAGTCTGCAGTTGTAGAAATATGCAGTATTTGAAGTTTGGAGGAGACCAATTTTTCATCCTTTCCTTAGTGGGGTAAAGAATATTTCAAACACCACTGGAGACCAAAGAGCTCGGAGAAGTTTTGAAATAGCTTGGGAAATAGGCCACATGCTTCACACTTCATTTTCTCCCGCTCTCTCTTTACATTGTTTTACTTACTTAAAGTATTGAAATGCAAGAAGGAGAGATGAAGCAAATATTTAGAGAAAGGAAAGGAAGTGGGTTCATTTTTAAAGTGACTCGAAGCAGGCATGGCGCTCATCGTTTGAAATAATTCTGAGCATTTAGTAAGGTAAACCCCGAAATGCTCTTCCTGCCTGTGAGGTGATAAAGAAAAACTGTGAGCTAGAGCCGGATTGTTCATGAAAACCCTCGCCAGCGTGGCCCCCCCCCCCATCTCACCCTCCCAAACCAATGGAAAAATTGGAACATTTTTGGGGCCAAGTTTCACAGATGTTAAGCATTTTGTGATATTACTTAGGGGGTTTCCTGAGCTACATTAAAGTTGAACCACTAGGGTGTTGAAACAGTTGGGCTCATAATAAATAAAATATACATGAAAAGGAATTGTGAGACATTGGCTGTTATGTGCTGGTGACAATTAGGTTACTGCTTTAAAAAATACATCTCCTGGACACATCTACAGGAGCTTTTTAGGGAATTTTGAGTAGAAGCAGAGTAAAGGCGGTTGGTAATTTCTCTGGTTGCCTCTGGCAGGTGGACATAATTTAACAATACCCGTCAGATATGACAAATTGTTTGTGAGTTACATTAGGGCCTTAATAAGATCACATCTGTTCATATATCCTCCTTAACCACAGAGCCTGATTTAGAGAGTTTTCATACTGGTACAGTATTGTTGTTTAAATATTTAGAGGGGTCTAGACATGTATCATAAAAGAATAGACTCTTGTGTATAAAAACACAGTCCTTTTATTCTCAGTGTTTTTGCTTTCACAGACCTGCATCATTCTCTCAACTCGAGTGAACCACATGTTGCTTCCGAGAGCCAGGAAATATATTTCATCACGCACTGGAGTTCGCATTTTAGAGCTGGAAGAGGCCTTAGAGACAGTCCTCCACCTCCCCTCCTTTTCGGGGGCGGGGGGGAATCTGAAATGGAGGCAGAGTAAGGGACTTGTTTAGGGATTCTTAGCCCATTAGTGGCAGAGCCAGCGTGAGGACTTAAATTTGTACTTCAGCGATCTTTTCATTGTGATAGAACTTCACTCTGGGCAAGAAAATGAGGCGTCGATGCAGTCGGACTAGGTCATGTGTGTCACTAGTGGCTGCAGGTTTTTTTTTTTGTTTTTTTTTTTTCCCCCCCAGAGGGCATTCCTGGTCACTGGGAGGCCAGGCTCTGTGTCATGGATTAAAATTCAGGGCCTGCTCAAAGTCCTTCTGTGACCAGTGTACTTTCTGTCATTTGCCTGCCTGCAGGCACAGATAGATTTCTCCCATCCCTGACCCCATCATGCACGTTCCCACCTTCACTCACACCGTCCCCTTCTTCTGCAGTGTGTCCTTCTTGCTGTTTCCAGTTCCTTTCGTATCCAGCCTGGATAAGTTCCATTTCGTCATGAGGCCTTCCCGACCCACAGCTATTTATTAGGTTGAGTCATATGAAAGTGCTGGTTTGTAGGTTGAAAAAGGTCAAATAATGGCAATTTCGTAAGAGTGAATGTGAACATAGTGTTTTAAAACCCCTGTACCACCTATTGACATCTTATATTCAACTTCTCTCCCTCTCTCTTTATGTGTGTGTGTGTGTGTGTGTATGCATATATGTTAATTGGGGTGAAACTCACATAACATAATTGACTTCTTTTTATAATAAACTTTGTTTGGAATAATTATAGTTTTACAGAAAAGTTTCACAGTTGGTACACAGAGTTCCTGTAAACCTCTAACCCAGTTTCCCCTAATGTTATCATTTCACATCACCAAAGTACATTTGTCAAATTTAAGAAAACAACTTGGAAGATAATTAACTAAAACTCCAGGCTTTATTTGGATTCCGTCAGTTTTTCCATGAATGCCCTTTTCTGTTCCTGCAGCTGATTCCGGCTCCCAGGTACCACCTTGTATTTAGTTGTGTTCCTTAGTCTCCTCTGGTCTTTGGCAATTCAGCTTTTCCTTGTTTTCCATGATCTTGACAGTTTTGAGAAGTACATTTTGTAGAATGTCTCTCAAGTTGGGTTTGTCTGGTCTGTTTTCTCATGATTAGACTGGGTTATGGGTATTGGGGGAAAATACCACCTTAGGTGGTGTTATCCCATTATCTCAAGGGGTCATGGTCTCAACTTGGCTTTTATTGGTGGTGTTAACGTCATCACTTGGTTAAGACATTTCTTCAGTTGTTGGCCAAGTTCCTCCTTTGTAGACATACTATATTTGGGCTCTTTTCATTTTAACATCTCCAGCTAGACTAACATATCTTCCTTTGGGCGCAGAAGCGTGTTTAATTCTTTTTGTATCTTTCATTATACCTAATGCCATGCCATGTTTCATACAGCGTATGTGCTCCACAAAACTTAGCTGAGAGGTCATTAAATACGTGTTTTAATTTCAGTCTGGTGGAGGTGTTTGGTTTAAACAAACCGAAACGGCAAAATCCCAACGCACTGCATTCTCCCTGCAACTAATTTGGTGGTCTTTGTTCCCCGCACTTAAGGGGTAAGTCGTAACATGACTTAAAATATTTTTCATCCAAACTACTATAAAGAAGGGATTACTGGCTGTCTTTGCTAAGATCAGAGCTTTGAGTTCAGGACTCAGGAAAATCCAAGTGTAAATTAGGGAGGCACACACACACATTTTGTAGCTTCTGCTGACTTGTGGCAAGGGTTGTCCCAATTTGCAGAAACTCTTAAAATATTTGTCAGAAGTTTTGATGTTTCTAGAATGTATTGCTCACTGGATTCCTAATGGCCCAAAGAATTGCCACTGTGAATGCATTTTATCAATCATTTTCAAAATATTTGTCTGTAAAGGTGTTTTGCAGGGTATGGGTGCCATACTTTCGGGGGACTTATATTTGATAATGGCCCTTGTGGAGGATAGAAGCGTTTAGGACAAACTAAAGGAAAACAAGAATATTAAATTAGAGTTGAAAACTAAATGCTATGAAAGTGAAATAAAATGGGAGAGGGAGTAGTTCTTTTACAAATCCCTTGGACAGAGATCTTACCCGCAAGTCTTGTAGGGTTGGTTGTTCTTTCTACTGTGATTGAAAAATTGGCATTCCATTCTGATGATTTAACCTTGGTTTGAAAGTTACATACAGGAATTAGTATAGCCTGATTTACTACTCCAATTTTAAAGAGGTTTCTTCTTTTTATTTAATGTTTTTTTGTTTTTGTTTTTTTAATACGGGTGAAAAAAATCCTCGCTTTTCAACAGTGTAAATTAGTTCATGCTAGTTTTTCAATCATTATAGCTACACTTGCTTCATGCTTTATTATGTAATTTAATTTTTCATATCTTTCTTTTATTAGCTGTGAAGTAGGTTTAGAAAAGAAAATTAGATTACGAGGTTAAACCACAGTTAAGATAAAAATGACAGTTCAATGAAAAAAATGTTCAATGTAATTCCTATCTTCTAAAATAAAATACAGCCACTAAGAGATTTAATTATGGTTTTATTCAAGTAAATTTTGCTTCTACATTGAAAACACTCAAGAAAGAAACTCCAAGAAAGGCACTTGGTTAGCATGAAAAGAGTAATATGATACATAAAACTATAATTTATGAAATAGGATGGGCCAGCCTTGAGAAGGAATAACGCAGCTGAGTGGCTTGGCTTCCACTGAAGGGGATACACTGGGATTGTTTGGGTTGCTCTCGTGGTGAGAGTCCTAGGCTTGATCTGACTTTTCATGTGCTAAATTGAGAGTTCTCACCATTTGGGTAATCTTGGAAAGCAGTGTCCTTTCATTAAAACGATCTGAAAATCACCACCAGCTATCTCATGGTCATAGAGTCCTAAAATATTAGACACAGAGGACACTTCAGATTCTAATCCTTGTTTTACCTTAGAGGAAAGTGAAGCCCCAAGAAGTCAAGTAGCTTTCCTGGACTCACTGTGTAGATGACAGATCTTCAGAGCCTCAGTCTAGTGTTTTCTGCACTACATTGAATTGCTATTAAGATTGAAAATTTTAATTAAATAATTTTTCCCAAAGTAAAACATGAATGTGATTTAAAGAGTCAAATAATACTGTTATGCTTTAAGACTTATGATCAACCTGAGTTCCACTCCACATCCTACTCTTCTTTAGCTCTGAATCCTTTCCCCAAAAGAAACCACCTTGAATTTTTCAAACTGCCTTCTGCTATATATCTTCATACTTCAATATTTAAATAGAGGCTCTTACTGTTATTTAGCAATTTAAGAAAAAAAATTAGACGTCCATCAAAGTAGTTTTTCCTTATATTTCCTTTTCACAACTAAACTCATACATTCTTTTGCAAGATAGTTACTCTGCAGTCCAATTATAGAAATTCTATGTATTTAACAAACACTTAGGGCCAAGCCCTGTGCTTCTCATTGCTCTGCACCTTGAGGAGGTGGCATGAAAGGCCAACCATCATGTAGCTCCTGGTGACTGCGTCATCTTCCTGATTATGATCAGAGCTCCTTTAATTCAGTATTTTTCAAGCTGAGAGTTGCAACCCTTTAGTGACTTGTAAAATCAGTTTAGTGGGTTGTAACCAACATTATAAAAAATAGAACAGAACAGAGAATATCAGAGTTCAATTTTTAAAATGTTCAGTATAACTTTTCATCTTTAAAAATAAAATACAGCCACTAAGAGATTTAATTATGGCACATAATTAGGATAAATATTGGTTTATGCAACTTTTGTACTAGATACATACATTCATATGTGTATACACACACACAGTTATATACATATCAGGATGTTTACATTCTGTATGTATGTATATACATACGTACCTATGTATATATTTTGTATGTTGGATCCCGGTGTAAAATGTATGAGGTTGAACATATGACATTGCTCTTTCTGTAGGTAAAAGACAGCCAAATACTGGAAATTTCATGTGGCTTAACCTACGGTGTCTTATTGTGGGTCATGGACAAAAACGTTTGGGAAAAATTTAATCTCAGTTGTCTTGTGGCAAACAATGAACATTCTGTTTTCTTGGCTAAGTTTAAGTTTCTTCATCTGTAAAATAAGAACTGTAATTGTACCTACCTCTAAAAACAAAAATGGGACACAAGGAAACTTTGGGAGGTGATGGATATGTTTATTACCTTGATAGTGGTGATGGTATCATGGGGTATGGATATGTCCGAACTCATCAAATTATATACATTAAATGTGCAGTTTTTATGTGTGTATTAATTGTACGTTAATAAAGCTGTTAAAAAAATAATTTACCTACTTAAAAGAAAAGATATGAAGATGAAATTACTTACGACCCCTTGCCTGTAGTAAGCACCGAATAAATGTTATTACCATGGTCATTATCACCGTCATCCACTCACCCACTCCCCTGCAATGACCTTTGTTTCTCATTTACTCTTAAGAAATCCTCTTTAAGCCTTATCAGCGTTATCACATCCATTGCTTCTCTTATCAGATGGGTCACTCCACTGATCTTTAGTCGTAGAGTGGTAGAACATTAGTGGAGGCCTTCAAGATTGTCTGCTGAAACCAGTACTTTCCAAAGTGTGATATGCATCTACAGGTGTGCAAGATGGTTTGAGATGGCACACAGACAGAGCATGGGCCGGCACACACAATGAAGAGTGTTAATCCCTTCTCAATTCTCTTGCAATCCTTTGGATTTCATGTAGGAAAAAGCACCAGTTTGGTGCTGGTCTCTCTTTAATACCTTCCTAACGCTTGATAAGTTATTTTTTTTAAAAACAGAGATCAGGTCTTAGGCTCGGAGCCTTCAGTACTCAACAAAGAGCATTAGCTAGAGTTTAATAATAGGATTTTTTTTCATGTTACATACGTAGGTGTATATATACCTTTCGGGTCATTGGCAAATGATATTGGCTTTCATTTTGGAGACGATACAAAATTTCTTCTAAAAATAAATTCGATGTCAAAATATTCCATAAATAATATATGTGGTATACCTGAGTATAGCCAAATACAGTGTACGCTAATGACGCCAGTCTAGCCCAGGCTGATGTTATCCTAAATGAGGCCCAAGGAGGTTAAGCAACCAACCAGGGCGAGTGAGAAGCAGAGCTAGGACGAGAACCCTTATCTTGGGTGAGTTCTCTCTCTGTCATCATTGTGTTAGGGCTGGCACTCCAGGATGGAGTTAGAGAAAGCCTGTGTTAAAACGTGCTTTTGTGTTTAAGAGGTTGTTGCTTCTGGGGTTCGCCTTGGATCCACTCAGGCCTGCGGTTCCGAGACCCATTCCAGTCTGAGTTGTACCGTGGGTCGTCACTTTCAGCTACCATTTATGTGCACGCACTTTACCTCTGTGGTTCTCCTAACTGTACAGTATTCTCCATCCCCCACTTTTGTGTCGTTCTGTGCTTGTTAGGTGTGGTTTGAGATTGTATCAGATTCACACCCCGTGCCTTTGGCGGTAGGAAAATGGCATAGATGGCGTAGGGTAAGAGCGCCATGCTGTGTGTGAACAGTGACTGAAGAGGGGTTGATTTTTCCCCGTGGCTCTGTTCTTTCGTATGTAAAATGGGTGGGGTCGTGAGTTGGAGACCTGTTCATCTTTATCACCCTTTCATCTCATGTATCCATTCATTCTGCACACAATTATTGAACACCTTCTACGTGCCAGGCACTTGTTGGAGTAGTTGAGAGCGCGGGGCAGGCACCAGTGGACGCGGCTGCTGGAGACGTTACACTTGGAGAACTTAGCGTTCTAGTTGGGGAAGACGATGATAAATAAAAAATTTTTTTTAAATGAGACAGTTTCCTGTGGTCCTAATAAAACAGGGAGGTAGACTAGAGAGGGCCTTGGAGGAAGAGGTCTGATTTTGACAAACGGGCCAGGAAGGTGCTCTTCAGAAAGGCGACTCTTGAGTAGAGACACAGGAGAGTTGGATCAGGCAGAAGCAACAGCAGAAGCGAAGATCCCAGGCAAGTTCAAGGGAGAGAAAGGAGACCAGTAGGGCCGACTGGGAATGTGGGAGAAGAAGGCTGAAGGAGGGGGGTGGGCTGTAGCCAGTTGCGGAGATGGTTGAACCTAATAAGGAGTTTGGATTTGATTCTACATGTTAAGGGAAACCTATGAAGCCAGTGACAGGTTTTAAGTAGTGGGATGATGGAATCTGGATTGGTGTTTTTCAAAACCACGCTGGCTGCTGGTTGGAAATCTGGCAGGCAAGAAGAGCAGCCGGGGTCCACTTAGAAGGTCTTGGTGGTAGCCTCTGAGATAGATGTGGTGGTATGAACTAGGGAGTGGGCAGTAAAGAGGCGAGGAAGTGGAGACACTCGGGCTGTGTTTTTAACATCACCTCAGTGCTTGCGAGTGGATTGACGGCAGGGATGAAGGAAAGAGAGGAATCAAAGATCTGTCCTTGGATGGTGATGACATTTACGGCTATGGGAAGGCAAAGCTCCTTTTGCCCTTGATGACCTCCTTGTGCTGTCATTTGCCTGGTCTGCTTATTCACACTGCTGCGTCCAGCCTCTCCCAGGGAACAGGAGTCCTCCTGTGCCTCTGGTTGGCCCAAAGGCTCTCAAGGTCTTCTTTATCTGACCTGCATTCCTCATGCTGGACGTTAGGCCCAGGTTATACCCTCTGAGGAGGTGGTTATGTAGGGGTCCTAGTGGACAGGGCAGATGGCGCTATTAATTCGTGCCTCTGTTATGAGAATTGATGGCCAGTAGCCAGGATGCCATGTTGATATTTATGACTAGTTTCTATGAAGAGTTTTGCTCTCAAAAAACGCATTGTATTCTGTTTTCCAAGGAAAAGTGGAAGACGGGCTATTTTTTTCCCCCTTTTCATTTTCCCCACGTATAATACAAGTTGCATTACAATAGATTCAGTCAGTTCAGATGTTTTTCATCTGAAAAATTGAATACATTCTTTTTTTCCCACCTAACTGCAAGGGGTGAACTTTTATATTTTTATGGGCTTTGTTGTTTTTACTTGTCACAGTTGCTGGTATTAGTTCACTAGTAAGTAATGACTTTTCTGTATTGAGATAGACAGATGACTTATTAGATGTCAGAGGCCATCTGAAATGTTTTCAACTCAGCATTTTTAATAGCTTTTCTTTCTTTGATTTGTTTTCCTTTTTTCTCTTTCTTCTCCTGTTTCCCCTCCTGCAGTTAGCATGCACTTTTTTGTCCTCCACCCGCCTTCTCCTTCTCTCTCTCAGTCACCAGCACTTCTGTGTATCTTCCTTGTGTGTTTTGGCTACATCCTATCCACCCAGAGTCCATGGGAGCCATAGATTCCCAGTTGTACTTCCTGGATTTCCTGCGGAGGACATCTGTGGGTATGAATCTATCCTTTAAAAAAAAAAAAACAACTATATATATATATATATATATACACATACATACTGGATTGTGTCCGGGGTCAGCATGGGCATTTTTTTTAAATCCTCCTCTGGCTGCTGTTCACTTTGGGGGTCTTAGGATGACATGAAAACAGTCTCTCCTCCCTCCCTTCAACAGCTGTTAATACGGATTTGGAATGTCACTCTGCTGGACTCCTTGAACATCATTTTGTTGTGCTCAGAGTCTCAGAAAAGTCTATTCATTAAATGAACATCGTTCAAGTAGAAATGTCAATGTTAGTACAGTCGGCTTCTGTAGTAAAAAAAAAAAAAAAAAAAAAGGGCGTTGGTTGGGGCAGTATCATGTCACCATGTCGTTGTGCCTGGCACATAGCAGGTGTTCGGTAAATATTTGTTCTATGAATGAATGTCCACTTAGATGATAATTAGGAGTTGCAGTGGGTGGGGTTGGGGGAGTTTTGGAAACAGTGAATAAGTTGGACATTCCTCTAATGGGAACTTGCATTCTAATAAGGAAAGAGGCATGCAGACAAGATGGATGTCAGAGAGTGATGAGTGCTAGGCTGAGGTTAAGGTAGGGTGATGTGCTGTTTGTTAGGTAGGGTGTGACTGGGGGGTCAGGGAAAGCGCTGATAAGATGGTATCAGAAGCTGAGATCTGAGTGACAGGGAGGAGCTGGTCAAGGGAAGATCCTGGAGAGGCGAGATTCAGGTCGAGAGGACAGACAGTGCTGAGGCTCTAGGCAGGTGCAAGCTGGAGTGTTCACAGTGTGACCGCAGCAGAGCAAAATCCAGTCTGGCTTTGTTGTGGGGAGCAGCCCGGCCATGGCATGCCGTGGGGTTGGAGAGGTGCACAGAGCTGGACCAGGTGGGACCTTCTGCCACAAATAAATCCATACTCCTTAATTTGATTTGCAATGGGAAGCCTTTGGAGGGTTTTAAGTGGGGGCATGGCTTACATTTTTAACATATCACTCTAACTGTTGTGTGGAGAATGGATTGTAGAGGGGCAAGAGTAGAAATTACAGTGGTATGTACTGGGTATTTGCTTTTTAAAGGAGTTGTTTTTCTTTTTAAAGTTGACCAGAGCTTTGGATGGGGATTGTAGCTTGCTTGCTTTCACTGATTGTTGTGCTGGGGAAGTGACTTCTGGTTGCTTCCCATATTGATTCTCTCCACCCTTTTACTGACAGTGTCCTTGGTTTTTAACTGTGTGTGTTGCCACTCCCTTCTCCCTTGCAGCTACGATCTGTGTGTGGCCATGTGGCTAAATGAAAATATATTATAGGGGACTTCCAGAAAGTTGTTTTTTAATTAATTAACATCTTTATTGACAGAAGGTTGTTTTAAATGGGATAGGGTGTTTCTTTTTTGTTTTCTGCCATTCTGCTGCATGGAGCTGGTTGTGATGGCTGGAACGCCAGCATTCATGTTGGATCGTGAGGACTAGGGCCACATGCTGGGGGTGGCAGAGCATAGAATTGGAAGGAACGTGTGTCCCTGCTGACTTCTTGGAGCTCCCATGCCAGCCCTGGACTGCGTACCTTTGGACTTCTTTTGTGTACCAGAGAGACAAACTTGTATCTTGTTTAGGCCATTGACAGTTTACTGTTTTGTTTTGTTTTTGTTCTTTGTAGCTGAACATAATCCTAACTGATACAGGTGTTCATTTTGTAAAAGACTTAATTAACAGAATAATGAGGGTAGTAGTATTCAGTGCTTTCTATGTGCTCATCACTGTTCAAGTCCTTTACATAAACGTTTTCCCTTAATTCTCACTAGAATTATATCTACGACTTATATCTAGGAGTCCATGGCACAGAAGTGTTCAGTAACTTGCCCAAGGTCACAGAGTTAGTGAATTGCAGGACCTGGATTCCAGCTCTGGTTCAACTGATTCTAGACTCTTTTCTGCATTACTTTGCTAGACTGCCACATTCTTGGCAATGACTCTGAAACCTCTTTTTCAGTCATTTAGAGGATAAGGCCAGAGGGTTGATTCAGGAGGCAGACTGGTGTCATGTATCAGTCAGAGCAGGCTAACTGCTATAACCAAGTTTCCAGGGCTTAACACAGTAGACATTTAGTTCTCACTCACATAAAATCCACCTGGCATTTGGGATGGAGGGAAGCTGTGCTCCACACAGTGACTCGGGGACCCAGACTCTTTCTACTCCATTCCCCTATTCTTCCAACTCCCTCCTCCCCATTACTGGGGCCTCAGAATTCTCTGCTGGAGGCATTTCACCCAGCACTCAGGGTAAGAGGGAGAACATGGTGGGGACCCTTTGGGAGGTTTCGGTGGGCCAGGCTTGGAGAGTGGCATATGTCACTTCCAACCTTCCATTGGCTAGAACTCAGTCATATGGTCCCACTGCAGGGAGGCTGGGAAATGTAGCTCAGCTTCATGCCCAGGAGGTAGAGGAAATGAATTTAGATGAGCACACAGTTATCTCTGCCACATGTGACTGTTAGGATTGGGGGTTCTGGCATCAGTCCACTTGCATTTATATCCCCGCCTTGCTGCTTATTAGCTATGTGACCTTGGACAAGCCACTTAACCTCTTTTACTTCTGTTTTTTATGTGTACCGTGGAGGTGAGAGTAGAGCTGTTCTGGGGATTAAATGAGTTAATGTGGGGTGTACAGTCCTTAGAGCAGTGCCTGAGACATGGGAAGTGCTCTGTACTTGTGAGCTGTTTTTATTTAAAGCAGGGCACTTTACTCAGACCTAAGTTGGTGGATCTCTTTTTGAAGAGGATTTTGTTATCGAGCCCTGGTGTACCACAGAAGGTGCTCTGGGGACCACACATCCCATTTTAAGAGAAAATGGTGTTGAGCGTGTCAGGAGTCCTGGGGCTCGCTCTTCCCTCCCGCATGTGAACACTACCAGCCTCTCTGGAAGGGCCGGTTAGGGCTGCCTCTTGGTGCTTGATCTGTTGGTGGAGCTGGAAACTAAGTTCTCATGTCCAGTCTCCTGCCTGCTATGAGGAAGCTGGCCCATACAGTTCCTCCCACTTGGAATCCCTTCTAAGACAACCGAAATCTCGTCTGTTCTGGAAGCCCCAGATCAGTGTCATCTCATCCCTCAAGCGCTGGTTGGAGCTTGGTCAGCCTCCCTCCCTCCCTTCACTCTGTTATCCTTCTAGTGCAGCAGTGACCGCCCTTTGTCTCATGAG
The DNA here is from genome assembly GCF_028021215.1 of Eschrichtius robustus. NCBI lineage: Eukaryota > Metazoa > Chordata > Mammalia > Artiodactyla > Eschrichtiidae > Eschrichtius > Eschrichtius robustus. The sequence goes on from NC_090830.1 coordinate 80,257,045, forward strand.
GATGCGTCAACTCTCAGACTGTGTCCACCAAACGGAAGCTTCTTGAGGGCATTGTGTCCAGTTTCATCTGCCCCACGTACCTCATTTCCCTTGCATATGGGGAAAAGTGCTCCATAAATGCTTGCTGAGTTCAAGTATTCCTCTTACTCTCTACATAACCCGTGGACTTTTGTGAATGGGGTCTTTTCACTGACTCCGTGCCAGATAAATTGGTAGCTAGTTGGGAATAAAAACGAGTGGATTCTTTTTTATTTACACTGTTTAATATCCGTGTGGGGATTTTTGCCTTCTTTTAGCTCAGCAGTTGTAAAATTATGTTTTAATTTCTGCCATTATCAGAAACAGCATCCTCTGGTTATTCTCTGGGTAGAGGGTGCTGCATCCTAGGACTCCGTTGAATTAAGATGAAACGAACGACCAGGGGAAGTTGTAGAACCATTGTCCTTGTTGCTTTGCCATTGCTTTCCTTAGCTAGGAAGGCCACTCGGTGATTGGAGTTGGTACATTTCACCGCTGGGTTTAGGGTACCGTCTATACACATCTATCTGTTTTTGGTGGTAACTCACAGGAAAGCTGTCACCTTTCTGTCTGAGTATTTGTATATACACACACCTATAAAAGTAAAATTACCTGCAACATCACCGAAGATAAAGGTTAGCAAATCCTGTACGTGGAAACTGCAATATATAGTTTAAACAGGCAATGGAGCTTAGTTATTAAGCTCGCATAGATTCCTTGATACAGTGAATATTTCCTGCAGTCCTATTATTTGTATTCTCAAATATTTTAAGAAGATAAGCTTCTAAATTCACTTTGGGGCTCCGTGTCATCAAATCTCATCACCAGTCACTTAGATCCCTAATTAACTTATACTCTGTAGACCCATTTCTTTGCTTCTATTTCTCTCCACTCTCTCTAATGTTCTGTGAGTTACACTGGAAGGAACAGTAAGATTTAAGAGAAGAATTAACTTAGAAATTTAGGAATAGAAGAGATAAGGGAAAATGAGAAAAAGCAGCTTAGTATTTTGTCTTGTAAATGGCTTTCCTCTCCTAGGCAAAGAAGCCCATTTATCCAAGGAGAGGAGGAATGTTAATGAAATAGATCATGAACATAGCTATTACAGTAATGAATTTTAACACTCACTTTGTTATGTGATATTTTATTTATGAGCTCCTTGATCATTCAGATAAAGACAAGAAGTTTATGGCACTAGATTATGTCTTGTTTTCATAAACATATTCAGTAGTTTAATAAACATAATTTATTTTTTTTCTCCTTAAAAATCAGCAAAATTTATGAGAGATTATCTTAGGGTTAATGAAGTCTAACATTAAGGAAATATTACCCTATAATACTGGAGCCTTCAGAGCTGGAGTTGTAATTGCTTAATGCTTTTCTCTACAGGCTATTTTTATAAAGTACATGCTTTGTACCATTAATCCAGTTTTTACAAGTTGCACTTAGACCAATTCATTGGGAATTATGTATTCATGTTTATATTTTTCAGTCACTGCTTTCATTAAAAGATGTAGTAAAGAGTTGAAAATTTAATGTAGAAAAAGGGGGGAAAGACAATTATGCGTATTTGCTTGTGGGACGGTGCAGTGCATATATTATCACTGCTTTCCGTCTTTGAAACCAATTCCCTCTTGTGGCTGTCTTCATCACAGGTGAGAATTTAGTGATTGGTGGGCCCCGGGAGGATAGAAATGTAAATTCCTATTGAAAGCCATCAGTAGTTAAAATTTGGAGCCCCATTAATATAGTTCAAGTCAGAATGCACTTAAGTAATGAAAAGCCCAGACGGTGGCCTGGAGTTTCCCCTTCCTCAGTCAGGCCTGCCAATTAGCCGAGGGTAATGGATGCCTGGACCCCCCAAGACGGGACTGAGAGTGGCTGGAAAGGGCAGCTGGGGAAGCGCACTATGGATTTTGGTCGTGTGTATTTGACCGTGTCAGCTTATTCTTTTTTGAAATTGAATTTAATGTGTTGAAAATACCCTCTTGATGAATTAATGAACTAAAAGAGGTATTGATATTCGAATAGTGGCGGAAGCAAAGCTTTCCATCACCACCACCACCCTCCCCTGGCCCCGTCCCCATATTTTATAATGGCTCAGCAAGGGCAAAGTTGAAAGGAGTCTTTTCTGGTTTCTCACTCCTCACTACTGATGGGGTGGATATAGAAGGATGAGGGTAGTGGATAAAGACCTCAGATACATCAGTGAATCTTTACAGATAATGCTTTACTGAGTTTTTCCCACCCGGTTTGATGTTTGCCTTTGGAATATTTTGATGTTCTTTGGCATCAAGGTATACATGTGCCTGGGTGTGTACTTGTGATACAGAAAAATCAGGGAGTGGGAAAGTTGTGTAGACTTGAGTTGTACTATAGGCTCCGTGGGGAAGTATGGGCTATCCCGCCCCTCAACGGACAGTGGTGATAGTTGAGAACAATGCGAACACATTCAATGCCATTGAACTGTACTTTTAAAAATGGTTACCGTAGTAGATTTTATGGTATGTATATTTTATTACAGTAAAAATGGAGGAATATCTGAGAAGAAAGTATGTTAGGAAAAGGTAGTCTAAAAAAAAAAAAGAATTCCCTGAGGTTTTGGCGTACCTTTTTGAAGGATATCAAGGTTTTGTCCCCCAAACAAAGAGCAGTAGGTGAGCAGGGCATAGTAATGGCACTAGGGCTTCGGTGTTCTTTTTTTGTCACTGGGTGAGTTTCAGAGTCGTGTTGTATTTTTCCTGTAAATGAGGATGTGCAGTGCCTGGGTACTCGATCAGGGTGTTAACACAGAGGCCCGGGTCACGCCAACCTTGTAAAATGTTACTGGTTTTGGAGCTGGATCACCTGGGTTTGAATCTTGGCTCTCCCACTTGCCAGCTGCAATGCTTGGACAAAGTACGAACTTGCCTGAGCCACAGTTTCCTTATCTGCAAAATGGGTTTAGTAAGAGTATCCGTCTTACAGGATTGCTGGGGATAGTACATGATGCAGCAGAGATGGAGTTATTAGTATACCCAGTACATAGTAAGCCCTCAGTAAGCGTTCTGTATTATTATTATCTTGTGGATAACTGAATATAATCTCAACTATAATCAGATTTATCAGAAACTCCAGTATAACCTGTTTGTCCACTTTCTACCACTGTCTTTGCCAGGGAGACACCATTTTATGGCCAATGTTAGTTTGACCAGAAGGAAGGGAAGCTTCATTGCTTCCTACCAGCAAAGAAACTGACTCCCTGAAGGAATTGCCATCTGTTTTACTTTAATCAGCCAATGGGTGTGCATACATTATCCCATTCTTGTTTCAATTTTCCAGTTTTTCAGAATGCTCAGGAAACAGGGTGTCTTGGATAATTTAATTTTCTGACTGACCGATGCCTACAAGACACCACATTTTCACTTCACGTTTTATTTGTGAAAAGCCTTTCTAAAATCCAGTAATGTTCTTTGTTTCCTTAGGAAGTATAGTGGATAGTAAAGTTTAATCTTTCCTTGACAATGAAAGATTTCAGAGCCATTTCAGAAGATCTGTTCATGTTGTCCAGAAATACAAATGTAGGTGTAGAAGACTGGGCTGCCTGTATACTGAGCCAGGACTATCCAAAGGCAGATTTTTAATAATGCCCTTTAAAAAAACAGACCCAGTCCTTGTAACTTTCCCTTAAAATTAGAGTATGGGCAAGAAATGATGATTGATAGTTTGGGTTCTTTGGGTTTTAGTTTTCTTCTTAAGAATATATTTCGGGAAGATCTCTCTCATCACAAGCCTTCAAGTAGTCACACACGTGGGGTGTCGCCTTGAAAAGAATAACTGCTTTATTATCAGAATCAAGGATGAGAGTGAGGAAGACATTTACTGCTCGGGTAAACAAGAGACACCCAGACTAGCATTGTTGCAGCTCAGAAATCTTTCTTATTTCCCCATGCAGCAAGTTCTATCCAATTTCAAGTCACTATATATGTTTATTTTGGGGTGGGGAGGGGGTAGGCTGAGTTGGGGGGATCTAAGGCTGGTTGGGAGGTAGTGTGGAGGTAGTGTGTTGTATTGGATCAAGCCTTGGAATTGGGGAGCTTGGATTCCAACCTTAGTCCCACCTTGCTTAGCTGTATGACCTTGGACGGGCCAGGGGTGCCCTCTGAACCTCAGCTCTCTCTGGCCAAAGATGCAGCGGTGCCGACTTGATGCTTTCCAAAGTGCCTTCTGTTTGAACATGAAGACTGAGAGTTCCTTCGAGGTGTCAAAGGTGCTGTCTACCTTTGCTCTTTCATGGTAATCTGGAGCCTTCCGGAACCGATTGTCTGTGAGTCTGGTTGCATCAGCCTTGCTTTCCCTTCTCTTCTTCAGTTTCTCTCCTGCCTGGCTTAGCCTCTCACTTTCTCCCTCTCTCTTTCTCCTGTCTGCTTGCTCCTTCCTGCTCCAGGCTCCTCCTCCCCCCGTCTCGATTATTGATTAGAAATCACCAAATAGTTTCTGTAACCGTGTCATCAGCGGCTGCCCAGGCGCTTGTCATTATTCCAGCCACACGGAGTAAATGACTGGGGGAAAATGGCATTTTCCAGCTCAGGTGCAAAGCATTCTAAAGTGTGGCTTGCCTGGTGCTTTTCACTTAAACCCCTTCTGAAAGTCCTTATGCAGAAGCAGCCGATTCCAGCGAGTGAGTTATCTCCCAGAGCCCCCAGTTTAGATTCTCTTAATTTTCCGTATTTCTTGAGCTTGCCCTTGCTGCCTTCCTGCCCGATGCACACTAGAGAGGAAGTACACAAAGGAATTGTGCAAAGTTTGGACGCAACTGGCAGGTGGGTTTGCATTTTTCCAGGTTAATTCACTTGATGAAAAGCTGCTGTGGGTGATGTGTCATATATCAAAGGCAGGGCATCAGTAATCTTTGCTCAAGGGCACGGCTAACAGACAGATAGACGGGAGAATGAGATGGAAAAAAGCAACTCATCCTTTTCTGCTAACACCACGAAGGAGATAAAGGAAGATTTATGAGTCATCTTGGACCACATACCAGCAAGCAGCATACCGTATTTTTCACATGTTCCCAAAATTGGTGGTGGAAGGCAGTGTGCTTGGCAGTGTCCATCCGGTCTTTTCGGAAACAATGGGATCCTTGAAGGCTCTGGCTGTGGAGTCAGCTCTTTGCCCTCCCTGCAAAGAGGTGTTAGGGGCGTGTGTGTGTGTGTGTGTGTGTGTGTGTGTGTGTGTGTGTGTGTTTTCAGAGCATCTCTGCCCTCTTTAAGCACATGATCTGTAGTTTAATAATGTGACCTCTATAGAATAAAAAATAAGATTCCCTGAAACAGTCGTGACTGTTGAGTCGCAGGCGCTTAGATGGTGACGTGGTAAAGACTTTTTCAGCTGCCTCTCACCTACTGAATTTTACTTTGCTAGTAGGCAGCCTCATATAGTGACTGCTTTGGGGTAAAAGGAAGGGGAGGAGGATTTGATTCTGTGAGTTGTTTCTCTTTTCCTTTCCTACCTCTCAGATGAGTCAACCGCTGCCAGATGCAAACGGAGGTTTGCAGCCCAGGTTAATTTGAATGGGCTGTTGTGTGTAGAGTTAACCAGAACGCTTGTTCCTGGGACTGCTCAGAGCTTCTTTATTCAGGCAGCCCGGCAGCCGACTCGGGAAGTGTTGTGTGGAACGATTGATGGGAGTGGGAAGAGGTTTCTTAATATTCCTCTCCCTAGCCTTGAAAAAGGCACCTGGATTGCAGCTGGATCACGCCTGGGTTGGTGACTATTTACTTCACATGGCAATTTAAAAAGCATGGTAAATTCCAAAAGAAAATGGTTTAGAATTTCTTCTAAGGCCTCTGCAGTAAGCTCCAATTTTTTTTTTGAGAGGCACGCAATTAACATTCTGTGCAGAAGGGCATGATTGATTCTGCTGTGGTGGCTATATGAGCAAACCTCATTTAGACAGCTGAGTGAAATATGCAGGGCAGAGGAATTTATGGGACCCGGAGAAGCTCATGTGCAGAATGAAAAGGAGCCGCCTTCCCCTCTCCTCTTCGGCCCCTGCATCCCCATTCTTCACGTGCTCAGAATTGCTCCCCCTCCAGCCACTGGGGTGCCCACCCTGTGTGGCGAAGCTGCTGAGCCTGACATGACCCGGCAGAGAAGATGGAATGCCACTTCATCATGCAGCCCTCCTGTGGGAAGCATGGAGTATGTAATCAGAGAGGCAGGAGGAGCTCTCAGAATCCGTTATGTGAGGTTGACAGGGTGAGGAGGAAGAGAGTGGTGGCTACAGGTGCTACACTGTATCCTAAAACACGTCCCCTCGAGGATGAGGCTTGTCCAAGTGCTGTGGGCTTCTGCACTGACCTTCACAGGATAGGTCATTGGGAGGGTTGAGTGTCCACCTCAGAGGAGGATACAAGCCGCTTGCTTAGAAATATCACCAACTTTCTTTTGCAAAGGGAGTTCAGTACAGGAATAGCTTTTGTCATGTGCACCAAAGTATCTGCCACGTAGTAGGTCCTCTGTAAACAGGTGCTGCATTGAATTGATGCTGCATTAATTCTCATGGGGATGCGGCTCTCACAAGAGGAAGAACTTTTATCCGTTCGATTGATTGCTCTGTTCCCAGTACTGTGGGCAGTGCCCTGTACATAGTATATGCTCGATAAGCATTTGTTGACAGGAATGAAAGAATGAACTTGCAGACTGATGTTTGGTAGACAGGGTTTCTCATTTCCCTTGTGGCTTGTACACAGGATGGCTCTCAGCTAAGGTAGAAAACTAGAGGAAAGTTTGTCCGCTTCTTTGTTTGAGCCCCTCCCTGGGGTTCAGATGCTTTTCTACTGCCTTATACATGGCTTTCATGCACCTGCTAGGGTCCTCTGCCAGGTGCACCTTTCTGTTTTTATTTCTTAAACCAAATTCATGTCTATTTAATGACTCGATCTTAACTGCTTCCAGGAAGACTGATATCATTCATTCAGACCCCAGTGTAAATTAGGCAAAAACCTTACTGTGATTTCTACTTAAGGGGTAATTTGAATTTTTCTACTTAAGTTGTTTGATTAGCTTCTTTTCCTGATCTGTTTGTACTTTGTGTTTTGGGCACCTGTGGTAGGCTTTAAAATGCTCTCCCCCACGATGTGAGGTCCTAGTCCTGGGCAGCTGTAAATATTACCTTATATGACATTAAGTTCAGGTCCTTGAAGTGGGGAAATTATCCTGGGTTATCTGAGTAGATCCTAAATTTAATCACATATATACTTATGAGGGGGGCAGAGGGATATTTGACCCATACACAGAGGAGAAGGTGATGTGAAGGCAGAACAGACACGAAGATGCTGGCCTTGGAGGTTAGAGTGAGGTGGCCGTTAGGCTGAGGAGTGCTGGCAGGTGTCAGGAGCTGGAAGGGGCAAGGAACAGATTTCTCTCCTAGAGCTGCTGGAGGGAGTGTGGCCCAGGTGAAATCTTGATTTTGACCCAGTAGCACCAATTTCAGACTTTTGGCCTCCAGCACTGTGGGAGAATACATTTCTGTTGCTGGAACTGACCAAGTTTGTGTTAGTTTGTTACCGCAGCGATGGGAATCTCAAACAGCACCTCACGGCCTAGAAGCTGAATTGATATCAGTACTGGGCAGCTCATTTCCCCCCACTGTTATACTCTATAGGTGGGACCACTAAAGGACAGAAGAGGGGCAGATTATTGTACAAATATCCTTAGTAATTTCTCTGCTGTGTATTATCGTTATTTTATTCCCTTAAGAAGCTTGTGCATTGGATGGATAATAATCACTCCATTATATAGGTAAGGGAACTATCAGGGTGAAATGTACTTAAGGTTCAGCTGGTAAACACTGAAGTTTGGATTTGAATGTAAATATCCCAGATCTTTGTCCAGTCTGCTACTCCTGACATCGTGCTATTATTTTCCATTTCTGTTCATATCCCATTTTCAGAGTCTTGAGGTAAAAGTCAGACACATAGGTATTTCTGTTTTGTCCCTGTTCTCTGATTGTGGTCCCTCAGTCTCAGCTTCTGTTACATTAAATTAACCTCACTGAACCTAGAAAAGTCTACCGTCATGTCAGAGTGTCAACTCTGATAGCCAGGTGGCTCTTTGGGGTTCTTTAGTTTAAAGAGCAGCTGTGTTATAGTAAAATGTGATGTTGTGTGTGTGTAGTGAGGGGAGTGTGGAGAGGGAGGGAGTTTTGGAACAAATACGGTAGGGATCGTTGTGAGTTGCAAACTAAAAATGATTTAGGGTTTTTTTTTTTTTTTTTTTTGAATTACTACACATAACTGGTCTCCTAGACAGCCTCTTTTTCAGACATCTAGCCTTTCTTGAATCAGCCAGTGCTTGCAATTCAGAACTGAGATATCAGTGTTGAAAGACCACTTACTCCAAGGAGAAGTCAGACTTCATGGAAGCTGGAACCCATCAGGGACGGGCCAAGTGTGCATGTCCTATGAAACATGTGGGATTTGAGGGAGTGTTTGGATTGCAGAAATTGCAGTCAGAGGTTTGCTTCAGCCTTCATGCTGTCAGATGGGGGAAATTTAACTTTGAGTACAGCTACTAGAGACACGCAAGATCACCATCCTCATATGTGGCAGTCTTCGCCACTTCCAGCAAGTTATAAAATTATATCAAGGGAGCTGAGTATGATACCACTACTTGGATGGTTACTTACAAGAAAAACCTTCCAAATCTGAGAATTATTAAGAAGTGAGAAAATCCCTTAATTGCAACAAGTTCCCCACTGCACAAAAAGCCTCTGTGGCAGAGAAAATTGGCAGTGTTCTGATGATCAGGTTGAACAGCTGGAAGATTCCTGTTCAAACTACTTTTCTAGTAATAAAGCTAATAATTTTTTTTCACAAACTGCTGGGATAGCCAGAATTCTGTTTTGTTAAGATGGGCGTTCTCTGTACTTGAGTGAAAATGCACATACTTAACTTTGGTCCGTCATTATTATAAGTAATGTGTGAGTAGGGAACGGTAGGCTTTCAAATTTTTTGTATTTTGTTCCTTTTCTCCCTTTATTTTTATTTTTAGGAAGTGTCTGTCACCCTGTATTTTAAAGTTATTAATACATCAAAAACGGCTAAGCGACACTAATATTTGTTTTCAGTGACTCATGCCAGGCATAGCACCCTCATTCCTGTCCTTCCCTTTGCCTGGCGTAGCTACTTGATCAGGAACTGCACTATAAACACTTAATTAAAAAATCTTAATGGAAAGTGTTGTATCCATGGTGGTGGTAGTTGAACTCTACACTTACAGATGGTTGAGATGGAAAATTTTGTTATGTATATCTCACCATTATTTGAAAAATAGTTGTATATACACACAATGAAAAATGCAAATAGCATCAAAAGGTATCAACAAAAAACATCCCTTCTCCCCCGCAGCCCTCCCTTCCCCAGAAGCCACCATCACCAACAACTCTCGTGTAGCCTTCCAGAAACTTCGTGTTTCTCTTCAAGCATAGGACTGTGTTTTGATAGAATTGTGTAATGGGAAAATAAAACCAGATTGACCCTGTGGAGGCTGGGGGAGTGGGGGGGAAGGGAATGATAGATGAGAGAGGGTGATGGGTGGGGGAGGTGAGGCTGGTGTTGACCGGGTTCTAATTCAGAACATTTGCGTAAACCCTTCCCGCATGGTCTCATGCCACGCTCTTTCATCCAGGGGGGGCAGGGCGTGGAGCTGGGAAGTTGTGGGAAGCCAGGAAGAGAATGTGAGTTGCAGAGTTGTTGTTTGCTGTAATCCAGAGGGGGGAGAGCTGTGAGTAATGGGGCGAAGTTAAGCAGAGAGGAATTTAGGCTGGGAAAATCAGGACAAATTTCACAATGGGGAGAGTGTGTGGCCATATCCCTGGGGAGGTAAGGGAAGCCTTGCCATTGGAGGGGCTGGAAGCAAGACTTGACACAAAGATGAGAAAATGGATGACAGGGAACCATCCCTGGGGATTGGTCCAGTGACCTTAATCAGGCTCTTTCCTGCCTAGCTCTGGATTCACTGATTCAATCTCAAATGATCCAAGGGAGAGAAACAATTGATTGGAAAATGGCCTTAGGGAATAATGGCTATTGACAGTAGATATTGAAAGACTCTCCCACACAAATTAACTCCATCCATCCATCCATCCATCCATCCATTTATTCATCCGTTCAACCATCTATCCAGTGTTCATCCATTTAACAAAGTACCTGTATTGAGAGTACTTTGAATAGGCTGGTGAGAAAAGTCACCTCAAGAGGAAACATCTATACTGATACTTTTGAATCAGACTGGAAAGCACTGGGGAAGAACATTCCAGACAGGTGGGTCAGCATATGCAAATGCCACAAGGTATGAAAAGATTTGGCAAGTTTGAGGACCGGAGATAACCAGGTGAAGAGGTTGAAAGAGGTTTAATATGAAGAGGCAAGCAGGGGCCAGATTACTCAGGGTGTGATGGGCTGTGGCTGGGAGTTGGAACTTTATTCTAAGAGCAACGGGATTTGAGTATGGATCTTGGAGGGCCTTTTGCTTCTGCTGTCAGACTTTCTTTATACCTGCTGCTTTCCACTTTTTGGAAGTTAGCTGTGGTTGTCAGACAGAGGTGGGGAAGGCTGTTGGACACTTCCATGAAGTATCACCAGGCCTAGGAAGGGCACGTGTAGCAACGAGGTGGGACTTGGCAGAGGGACATAGCCTGTCTTGTAGTTCTGCTTTTGCTTCAGATGCGCAGGATCTTCTGGAGGAGGCCCACGGTACGAAGATAACTAGTACCGGAGAAGGATCACCCAACTTAAATGGAAAGCAAAATGTAATAGCAAATATGGGGGAAATTTTGGGATTCGATCTTGAAAGCTGAAACTCAAAATTATGTATATATTTTGTATGAAAAACGTTTTCAGTTGTGATTGCAACTATGGTCCAATTCTTTAGAACAAAAACAAAGTTCAACAATTAAATTCTTTCCCATAATTTTTCTTACAGAATTATGTACCGGCACCGTATATCTTCTGCTTCACATTTGTTTTTATTGTACAGTTACGAGAGTTTATTTTTGTAAAGTTAGGACTTCAACTTTTTAAGAGCCTTTATTTGATATTTAAGTCAGTCGAATAAAACTCCTGTTGGGTTATCCTCTTAATTTTCTCTTTTTTAGTTGGTCTGAGGATGCAGAATCAATGGTTTTGAGTATAATTTGAGCATTTTTCCGACGGCACTTCAGTTGAGTTCGTGAAGCCCCGCATCCTTTGCAGAAGTTTCCGCTACATTTTGCAGTTGGTTTGTCCTGGGGCCTTATATAACTTTTGACCATCACAGAGGATTAAACTGTTGATCCAGACATCAAGGATGGATACTACTTGGAAGGGATGTTTGAGTGGGAACCAGTTTTATAAATGGTCAGTTCATAAGTGAATCTTTTCAAGATATGATGACCTTTGTTTCCCTATGCAAACTCAAAACTGAAAGGACTCAAGTGGCAAATACTTGGATAGTGTGTTTCCTCCCTGTTAAAATTAAGTACGTGAAGTGTGTCTAGCTTTGGAAGGACACAAAGGATACAAAATACATTGGTTTTCAGTATCCTCTCGTATCTAGTTGGGTGTAGGTCTGAGTGTATGATCTGCTTGAGTGGAGGACAAATTTCATAGCTGGAGTACCCCATCTCCTCCATGTACTCCTCTTATGGGGTAGGAACAAGTGGGGTAGCTCCATCAGGGCTGCGTGGATCAGGCAACTTTGCTGGAGAAAGCGCCTTGGAAGTTGGGCTGAGCCTCCTGGAGATTGATGGGTCAGGGTCAAGTTTAAGAAAAAGTGTGCCATCATGTAAAATAGATTCGTTCAGAAAATATTGTGAATGTGAATATTCATTGCATCACAGCCTCACCACTATTGATACTTCGGGCTGAAAATTCTTTGTTGTGGGTGGCTGCCGTGTGCATTGTAGGAAGCTTAGCCGCATCCCTGGTCTCTACCCACTAGGTACTAGGAGCCCACGCTCCTCTCCTTTGTGACGAAACAGAAACGTCTCCTGATACTGCCAGGTGTCCGTCAGGGGGCAAAGTCACCCCTGATTGAGAACCACTGATCTTGGGGTAGCGCAGAGGGTACAGTGGAAAGGTGGTTGGTTATGTGCTAAGTAGGTGAAGGGAGTGGCCCCTTCCAGTTCTGGCTGATTTGATGAGCTTCTAAAATGAGCTCAGTCCAGGGAGCCAGGGGAAGGGAATTCCTGACTCATACAATAATGAACCCAGTGGGGTCCCCCCTGTTGGGGTTTGTGAAGCAAGCCTAGTGAGAACGGGACCCTGGGAACTTAGAATTCCAAGTCAGGTGGGACTACTGAGAAGCAGGGTGAGAAGCAGTTGGGAAGGAGGAGTCAGATGGATGCTTTCCACGTCCTTGAGCTGAGGGTAACCTGAGGTCCAGGCCTTTGTTCGGGTCACTCCTTTCAGTTCATCCTTCCCCCATATTTGCTCAGCCTTTAGGCCGTTATTGAACCTGCCTCTCCTACTGTGAATACCATCAGGACTTCTTTATATCTTTCTAAATATGACTGTGTCTTCGGGATCCAGCTACAATTCTAGCTCTTAAGTGGAGCAACCTCAGCTCCTCTGGCTGGCATTGAGTTCTTCCTGCTCTCACCTTGTATATTACCTACTTACTAGAACTTTCATGTGAGTATTTAATTAAAGTTTTTTTTTTTTTTCATTATTTTAAGATTTTGTGCACCTCTCTTGCCTCCACAGTAAGTTTTGTAAGCTCCTCTAAGACTTAGTCTGTATGTTTTATTTTATCCTTCATGCTACATAGTATATAATATGAACTCAGTCGGTGCTCAGTCAATTTTAAGAGACTCAAAGTAAACTGCAGTCAGCCAGCTTGTTCCTCGGCTCAGCGCTGTTTGTAGCCTGCAGATCCTCTCCACACACTTGAGCCGTAGCTCTTCAAATAGTTTAAGAAGACAGCACATTGTTTGACAGTCCCACAAACGTAAAAAATAATTTAGCTCACACTTAATTTTTATCGGAAGGTTAGCTTAATATTTTCAAGCATTACAATTTTATTTTTAAGTTCTTACATTCTTTCTGTTTCTCTTAATGTCATTCTGGCTTCAAAGGGTATAATTTTGAAATGATGAGTACTGTTGGACTTGTTAGTATTTCTTCTTTTGTGTATATAATGTTTCAAGAACTGTTGATGGCTAAATGTCATTTTTATACTTTTTAGATTCATAACAGTTCAATTCCGTTCAAAAACAATTAATAATATTATGTATCTTAGAACTAGCTGTCATGTATCTTCTGGTGCATATGACATATTGTTAGATATTTTAAGTTGAAAGTTCTGTATCCAGGCCAAGTTTAGAAAGATGAGGAGCCGACTGTTTTACAGACAAGCAGAAGGATACAGTAAATTTATGACAGAGCGTATTACCGTAACGTAACCATGCTTGGAAAACCGTGAGGCTTCTCAACTCAAAAAATAAACCAGTGATCAGTAGCCTATCTCAAACACTTTTTTTTTTTTTTTTTTTTTTTTGCTTTATTTATATCTGGTTTCATTCTGAAAACAGCAAGACAATCTGACAAGTCAAAGGAGAAGATATTACCACTAAATACAAACCACTCCAGGCAGTTTTCCCAGATTCTTGAGGGAAGCTTTCTCCAGCTCAGACATATTGGCTCTTTGATTTTTCAGAACTTAAGCTGGGATGAAAGCTCTCCATAAAGGGTCATTGTTTTCAGAATGGAGCTCTCTGGGCTGGAAGGAAGCAGGGCTCTCAAGAATGATGTCAGGGGTGGTGGGAGGGGTGGGGGAGGGCCCGTGGCCCAGCCCTACTCAGGAAGTGTGGTTTACCTACCTTCATCAGGCTCCGCCCTTGTCCACTGGGACTAACTGAACATCAATGCCCTCTTCACAGAAGTGAGCCGCTTTGTGATTTGATCTTTGTCTTTGGAGATTTTGTGGGACCCCCCCCCCTCCCCGCCCCCCCACACTGAGAGGGGCCTAGCGATGAGAATAGGTCTGTCCAGTCGAGGATTCTCCATATTATTTTCAGAGAGGTCAGATTCAGCCTTTGCCATTCTTTTGGTCTGTCCCAGACGGGCACTAGATATTTTCCTCTCGTTACACACCTTAAGAGCTTTGGTCTGCGAAGGTATAAGTGATGACTCTATGCTTATTCTAACAGTGTTCTATCCTCAGGTATCAGAAGATGCCCCAGTGGGTAACACGAGTCATGGTATCCCTTGTGGGGCCTTAAGCACAGCCAGTATGCACCGGCCCACCATCAGTGAGTTGTACGAATGAGGTGATAAGCAGCCCTTGTCCATGGCGAAACCTCCCAAATTCCAGTGGGTGGGGCTGGGGGGGGGTCTCTGCTGGAGGGCTCCAGAGCCATCTCTTGGTGACTCCACAGAAAGTCCTCTTGTTCCTACTTCAGTTCTTCTCGCCTTACTCAAGGCAGACAGAGTTCCTGCCTCTCTTTGAAGGGACTGACTTTTCAGGAGCTCCAGAAACCCCTGGCAGTCTCCAGCATAAGGTAGAAATGGAAACATGAGCGAACGGGCCTCGGGGAGCTGGCATAAGATTCCATGGCAGAGGAACCACATGGGAACACTTCGCTCCCGCCCACCTCAGACCTGTCTGGGAACCGGACGCTGAGCCGGCTGTGGGTGCCCAGCCGAGGAGTTCAGTTTCTAGGCCAGAGGCTTATAATTTGTTGTAATGTTCCCTCTTTCCCTTTGCTATTGATATAGTTAGCCCTGCCCAAAACTCAAGGAGAAGCAGAGAAGAAGCTATTTAAAACTACCTTTATTATTCATTGACTCAGGACCACGTCTGTTCAGCGTTATTTAGATTCTGAACAGTGAGGAAAACATTGTGGACCAAAGGTGAAACAAGTGTTTTAGCCTCTCTTTATTTATTTTTCTTCTTGAAAATCAAGTAATTTTGGTCCTGGAAAGAACTCACAGAGATGATTCAGTTCAGTGGTTCTCAAAGTTCTAGAAATGTTTTGGAGGCCTAATGGGGCAAGAGGGAGGCTGGTCCTTCCTCAAGACATTCTTGAGTTTTCCTGTTCTGTCTATTGGCCTAATATTGGAGAAAAGCTTCTGCATGTCAACATAAGCCTGAAATGCAACCTCCTTATTTTACAAAGGGGGAAGCTGAGGTCCGTGGGCCGGAAGGAACTTAAGATGGCAAATTTTGGATTGTTTCCCATTTCCTCTTTGGCAATGTACCTGTAATATTTTCAGTGCTATTTTGGATTCATATTCTTATCAGTTGCCAGAGATTATTTCCCTGGAGTAAATTATTTGGACACTATTAGCAAGGGAATAGCGCATGCTGAACATTACACTCTGTCTTAAAGAGAAGAAAAGTTCCTATCTCCTGTTTGCATATCTGCACCTGTTTAAACCTTTCTATAGAAATGTCTGAAAGGTAAACAGTTGGTTTCGGAGCAGCTATAACGTGGTATTGTTTAACATGGCAGCTCACTGATGGTCGTCTTTAATTATGGCCGTGCTGTCAAGCCCTGAAGTCCCTGATCTTTGTCGTCGATCCGATATGATGTTTGAGGTTTTCAAAGCTGCAGAGATGAAAGAAGCAACCATCAAATAGTGCTCGTTCCAATGTGCTTAAGGAGGGAGGAGGGGACATTGCCCACGAGGGCTGCAGAGCCTGGGAGAGAACGCCATTGCCTTCTGCTTTTGATGACAATGTCGAGTGCAAAGCCCTGGTTTATTCTCTGTTTATGGTGGAGCAAACTGAACTGATTTAGTCAGTAATGGTAAACAAGCGTGGGCTGTGGGTCGCGGGTTGCTGAGCTTCGTGCGGCTGGTGGGAACGCTGGCTGTCTCTTGCCACTAGCAGTTTGTACGTCAGAGATGTGAAGCTCAAGCGGACCCGTCAAGGCTTTCTGGAAGCTCTCCCCAGCCCCTTCCATATCCTTTGTCTTCAATATGCTAGAGCTGTGTGTACCTGGGCCCTAATCATGGGTTAGTCCCATTTCAGACCAAAGGCATTCATTTAGGGGGTAGCCTCTATCTGGCTCCTGTTACTGTTAAGGTGGGTGTCACCATCCCTCTCCTGTGTAGGCCTGTCCCTTTATATTTGTGGCTGCCAGATCAGTTCCCTGCTCCTGCAACTAGCTTCTTTTGTCGAAGGGCTGTCTCTTTAGAATCTATTCAATTTGTAAGCCCCTCTGCCAGGTACTTTCTTGGCTGGAGGCTCACTTTTCTACCCTCCCTTTCCCCCACTTGAGAGGCAGTGTAGCCTAGCGCCTGAGTGTGTGGACTCTGGGGCCGGGCTGCTGGAATCTGACTCCTGGCCTCGTGACTTGTGACTAGTTCTGCGATTTGAGACCAGTCAACCACTCTGGGTTTCAGTGTCTTCACTGTAAGACAGTGACAACAATAGCATCTATGTTGTGGAGTTGTGAAGACTAAATGAGTTAAAGTATAGGTAATAAGACACTTAACACAGTGCCCAGTACCAGGTAAGTGCTATAAGTATGTATTGCAAATTTATATGTAACACATACATACTGTATAACTTATGCCATACCATAGATAACATATAATTTATTATAATGCCTTTGTACAAGAGTAAGCTTTGCTGACCCAGCTGGGAAGGGGGTGATAAACAGACCATTATTTGGTTCACTGATGGAGGGATGCACCAAATCCCCAGAGTGGAGATGAAGCCTGCATTTTTTTTTTTTTTTTTTTTTTTTTTGCTCCATTTCTTAAATGTTTCAAGTACCGCTCCCCTCCCTCTGCTCTCTGCGTGTACCAGCTGACTTTAATACTGGCCCGCTAATTTGAGAACATCGGTGTTGTGGGAAGCCAGATCCTGTCTTAGTCACGGGAACTTTGCATCCTCTGTTTTCTCTGTAGTTGGTCAGCGACTGTGTGGTCAGTTTGGCACTGTGCTGATGGCCGTGCGGTTTACAGAAGTAGCATAAGACATAGTCCTGCATTGAGAGAGCTTTCCTTCTAATTGGAGGATCAAAATGAACGCTCGTGAAGTATTTAAGAGCAAAACTTAGCTGGTTAAAACGATTAGTCAGGGGCTTCCCTGGTGGCGCAGTGGTTGAGAATCTGCCTGCCAATGCAGGGGACACGGGTTCGAGCCCTGGTCTGGGAGGATCCCACATGCCACGGAGCGACTAGGCCCCGTGAGCCACAATTGCTGAGCCTGCGCGTCTGGAGCCTGTGCTCCGCAACAAGAGAGGCCGCGATGGTGAGAGGCCCGCGCACCGCGATGAAGAGTGGCCCCCGATTGCCACAACTAGAGAAAGCCCTCGCACAGAAACGAAGACCCAACACAGCCAAAGATAAATAAATAAATTAATTAATTAAGAAAAAAAATGATTAGTCAGTCTATCTACTGTCTTGTAAGCCATCTCCAAGGAATCGACTAGTAGTATCTAAAAGGATAAACGAGAGAAAGGGAGAAGATGCTTGGGGGTCATTGAGACCAGTGCTGCAGACCATGGTTTCATGTCATCTTAGCTTTCATCTTGCCCAAGAAGGGAAGAAGATCCCAATGGGAATAAGTTGGCCTGTCCACAGAAACAAAGGAAGTTCACCTTTACCCAGTAAGTAGCTCCTATGATCATATCACTCAGCTGAACATGTATCTAGTGTCATTTAATCCTCATAGCCACCTGTAGAAAAGGTGGTGTTTATCCTCTTTTCCTAAAAGGTAAGAGAACTAGGGCTCTGTGATAAAAGGTGACATTCAAAGCATTGTAGCTGTTGAGTTTATGGAACTCAAAAATCGGGGAATTTTAACCCAAGTCAGTATGACTTGAAAACCTGGTGTTCTTTTTTAGTTCTTTAAGAAAGGGGTACTAGCTACTGTTTTCCTTGGTTCACTTTTGGATGAATGTAGCTGGAAAACATTCACATTTGACCCTTTTCTCTCTCTTCCCTGTCCCAATAAAAGCAAGAGCTAATTCACACTAGCCACTACATTGTCCTCTGAGACCAGTAGAGAAAACAGCGATGTTATCAGCAAAGCCTCATGACACTCCCCAGGGAAAACAAGAAACCTCGCAAACAGTCATATCCAGGCCAAGCAAAGCTCTGGGAGAAATTCCTGGGACACTCAGAAAGAGCCACCTAAAAGGGCTTTTGAGCAAAAGTTGAACCCAAATGAAAACACTGCCTGTCAGCCCTGGGCTCGTGAACAGTGTTTGGATTGCAGGACGAGGGCACGAGGCTTGAAGCAGTGGCCAAGCCAGGCTGGGCTCTGCTGCTGTAACAAATCAAGCCTGAAGTCTCAGTGGCTTTAACCCTGCGAAGTTTTGTTCTGTGCTCGCCGTGTGTGCCCAGTGAGGGTTGGTGTGAGGGGAGCTCTGCTGGGCACGGTCCCTCAGGGATCTGGCTCTGACGTCTGGTGACTGCATCACCTGGATCGTGACGCTTCCAAGGTTGCATGGGAGGTGGAGTGGGTTGAATATTGACCCCCCCCCCCCCGCAATTTCACGTCTACCTGGAACCTCAGAACGTGAGCTTATTTGGAAATGAGATCTTTGCAAGACACAGAGCATTCTTTACTTAAGGATCTTGAGGGGATCCTAAATCGTACTGGATTTAGAGTGAGATTTAAACCCCTAAACCAGTGCCTGTATAAGAGAAAGGAGAGGGAAAATTGGACACAGACATAAAGAGGGATGAAGGCCATGCGAAGACAGAGGCCGAGTTTGGAGTGACGCTGCCACGAGCCAAGGAACGCTGAGAGTTGTCAGAGCTGGAAGAGGCAAGGAGGGATTCTCCCCTAGAGCCTTTGGAGGGAAGGTGACCCTGCTGACACCTTGATTTTGGACTTCTGGTGTCCGTCAAGGTGAGAGAATAAATTCCCATTGTTTTACGCCCCCAAGTTTGTCGTAATTATTATAGAAAACTAGGAAACAAATAGAGAACATCTGCACTGAGATGTTTTTAACCCGTTTAAAACTGATATCCCGTCTTTCTTGTATTTACCAGAACCCAAGCTAACTGTAACGGAGGTTATGATTGTTGTCTGTGTGCCCAGCAAGAGGAGAATGAAGCAAGATTTGGTGAACACGTAACATCGTCCTTGCCTCACTTGTACTGGGGGTACATACAGGGAGCAAGGGGCAGAGGCTTGGAATAGAGACCTCTCCCCACTTTTAGAGATGGTTGCGGGAGCTGTTGGGCGGTCCACGGGATCTCTGCAGGTCAAAGCAGGCTAGCGGAGGGAGGCAAGGCGGGAAGCTGGAGGACAGAGCTCTCAGCCCACAAGCGGGTGATCCATAGCTGGGCCAGAGGCCATAGGTACGCAACAGTAGGGTCAAGCAGGAAAGCAGGCACCCACACCAGCGAACTGGGTCTGAAGGGCAGGTTCAGAGGCTAAACGTGAAGCTACAGGTGCTGCTCAGGGCGGCAGCTACTCATAGTGCATGAAAGCAAGTAAGTCTACCTAGCTCCCCTCCCAGAGGGAGCGCTGGAACGCTCTTTCTCATTGCTGTGTCTCCAGTTTCTAGCACAGAGTGGAAACTGCAAGCACAGCAAATGTTCACGCGTCCAGCCTTCCATCGGGGTGATGTTGCTAAACCATGGGCCGTATCACAGCAGTTTCAAGCTGAAACCTCCCCATCACCTCAAGGAGTAAGTCTTAAATCTACAGGATGTCTTTTTTTGCCCCCGTATTTATTTATTTATCTTTTGAAATGATACATTTTATCATTTTATTTGTGTTTATCATTCTATTTGTGTTTATTTTCTAATGTAAGGATGGTTTTCCATCACAAAACTTATTAATGTAATTCACATTAATGAACTCCATAGAATAAATATCATTAGATGCAAAGAAAGTACTCAGTAAAACTCAATAGCTATTCATGAGAAGAGTTTTTGGAAGACGATAAAACGTATACAAAAACTACAGCAAATATCATATTTTGTGATGAAGCATTGAAAGCGTTAACTTCCCTTGTCCCTGCCGGAGCATGTGATCTCTCTTAGGCCTTTGTGCCTTTGCACCTAGCATTCTTTCCCCCGAATGACCGTTTTCTTCCTTTCCACCTGGTGAGGACCCGCTCACCCTTGAAGACCCAGATCTAATATCGCTGTAGTGCAACCTTCCCCGAATCCCCCAGGTTTTCACACCCTCCCTTGTTGGCATTCTCAGTATCCTCTGTACTTAGCTCAGATGATGCAGCAACATGGAGATCATTTCTTTATTTGTCAGTTTGTTCCACCTGGCTGAATTTTGCTTTTTTCATTCACTTCCTCGCCCCAGTGCCTAGTTCATCGTAACCTCCAGAAAGTTTTTGTTATGGAAGAAACATGAGGTTTCTAGTACTTCTGGTACTTCTTCAAGACAGCTGCAGAAGCAACTACTAATAGTTCTAAGGAATAAAGATGATATTATGGTTGTTGATAAATTTACTGTTTATTGATTTATTATTCACCATGAGAAATATAGATGGGAGAAATAAATAAGCAAAAAGATCGAAATGGAGAACAACAGTAACAACTGCAAATGTTTCTCTACAGGTTTAAAACTTACAGTGCTTTCTCATTAACATGATCTTATTCTCACTGTAACACAGTGAGGGAAGTGGGCTATTAGGATTGCTCTCCTTTAAAGTGGAGGAAATTGAGGTTCAACATGTAACTTATCCAAAGCTTGCGCAGTTGCATGGCTAGTAATGGTCTGTACCCGGAGTCACAGCTTAGCCTGGTAACAGTACATCTTAATGTTTTCTCCCATACCCCTTCTGGACTACTTTCTCATACAAACAAGTGAGCCAAAATGAGAAGAGGAGAAGAAAGGAGGGGAAAAGCAGCATAAATAAGGGAAAGTTGCTTTATTTAACACAATTTTTAATATCCACAAATAACCGTGCAAGGTAGACATTACCGTCTCCATTCTGCAGATAGGATAACACAGGGCTGGGGAGGGAACGGTAACTTGCTCCAGGCCTCGCAGCCAATAAGTAGCACAGGTTGGATTCAAACCCAGGTTTTCTCTCTCTTTGAAAACCTTTCCTGTACTCTGCTGCCTGGGTCACTTGTTGGGCCTTAGGGCGACAGGGGAAAAGGTTCTGTCTGTGTCTCATCTGTGCCCCACCTTGCCTCCTGTGGCAATTGGTCAGAGGTTCAGAGCTCCAGGGTTTTTGCTGTTGGTTTTTTGTTTGTTTTTTTGATGCCCTGTCCCTCGTGAAGCACGTGAGACCCACACTTTGCATCTCGGCAAGATTTAAAAGGAATCACTGATGACCTGCTGAGGTATTTTCGTTTTGTTCCTGGAAATGATTAATCTTGAGGCTTTGTGATGGCTCTTGTCACAAATAGCCTTCCTTAAGCCATAATTTCCCCATTTCCCTTTAAGGTAATAGTTAGCATTTAAGCAATAAAAATAAGCAAAATAATCCTGCTGTGAGGATATGTTTACATTTTATATATATATGGTACTGACCAAGGTAGAACTCTACCTGAAATGAATTAGAAAATTGTGTTGTTTTTTTTTTAAAAGCTCAATTTCTGTCTCTTACTGTCACTCTGTTTCTGTCAATCCCTACCTCTTTCTTGTATTTTTTTTTCTTCTTTTTTCTCCCTAGCAGATAGGATAAAATATTTCTGTTTTGTTTTTTTGTAGGTGATGCTTCAGATGCTTCTTTCATTTTGTAGTCACTTACATTCCCGTGAGACCAGTAATTTTAGCTTGAGGTCTCCAGGGATCACGTGATTTGGGACAGAGCGGGAGAGGATGTTTTTTCCTAGGGCTGGGAACTACACACTCCCAGACTCCTTTTCACTTTTAGTCTTTGCTGCCTGTGCAGTTCCAAGTAGGGTCAAGGTAACGCAAGGGCACTCTTAAGAAGAGAACTGGGGCGCAGCTACGAACAGATGTTCTTTGATAACTACTGAGGAAAGAGGATCTGGCTGAGAGACCCGTAGCTTTCACTCGCTGAGAACCTTTAGCCAGTGCCCACGCGCGTGTGTTTCAGTTTTATTCATTTCTCCCCCAGAGCCACGGCGTACCTGCTGTTGCTCTCAAGCCTCTTGCCAACAGTGGCATCTGCTCAGTGTAGCCATCAAGAATTTGAATGTCAATATCTTTGCCTTGAAATGAATGGAAAAGTATTTGTCACTCAGCGGCAATCATTCTTCAAATAAAAGGTTAGCCAGACAGGGCCCTTAATCAAAGAGTCGGTCTTTTCTGTCAGCAGTGCCTTTTAAATAGCAATGATGACGGCTGGCTGTCAGGGTAGGACTTGATGGGCGAGATGATTGATCTGCATAAATCATTTTCTTTTAACATTGTCAGTGAAGAGTAAATTGGTGGGGCATTTTGGGTATTAGCTGTGTTGAAATGAATATGCAGTATCCTAGGTGTGTCCTCATTCACGTAGCCTTCGTGAAAGAAGGTAGAAATTAAAAAGAGGCTTTTCGGCGTGCGTTGTTCTAACAAGAAAGTTGCGCCATTCTTACTGCTGTGGTCATCATCTTGCATGCTAAATTCGGAATTTGAGTGTGTAGCACATTTTACAAGCTCCGAAAGGAATCTGGTTAATTTGGGAATTAGCTAGAGTCAGTAGCATTTAACAACCAGTAAATCTGTAAAGACTCACAGCTCAGAGGAAAAAAGAAAAAAAAAAAAAAAAATCTAAGAGTCGTTTCTGGTTTTAAAGGATAGGGCCTCTCCTACCCAGCACGCTGTCGCAGAAATAGCCTCGGCTTCAGATCAGGTTTTGGCTTGAATCGGCATGCCATCATTCCTTGGTGAGTCTCCTTGACCAGAGTACTTAACCTTTCTGAGTTTGCTTCTTCGTCTTTAAAAATGAGCTTGCTTTCATTACGGTTGGTAGGTTTGCTTCTGTATTAAGGACAGTGATGCAGGTGAAAGGACTGAGCGTACGACCTGGCACCTGGTGAAGAAGTGCTCGGTAACGTTAGTCTCTTCCCTTTTCTCTAGTCAAGCAAAACTCCCCAAATCTAGAACCCTGGCTGAGATGTCGATGTGAAGCGCTGCCCACTTGGTCAAAGTAAACAATAAGTTGCTCGTTTTGGGTCATTTCTGTGCTTGCTGGGATTTCTTATGACCATTTTAACATAAAAAGCATGTTTCAAGGGGACAAAAGAAATACTTAATTGCGGAATACTGGGAGTAGGGAGTGAGGTGGAAGGCATGGGGGAGAAATGTGGCCAAGAACACTTAGAGGGTTTTTTCCTTACCATTACTCTCTGATTGTATGTCGGGGTTCGTATTATTCACCTTTGGAATGAGCAAGTAAAGCCTATGCAATATAGTGTTGGATTAAAAGCAGGGCTGATGGAGCCAAATTGTTGGGTCTAGATCCCACGTCTTCCACTTAATTGCTATTATGTGACTGCAGGCAAGATAATTAATTGCCCTCCTAAGCGTCAGTTTCCTCACCTCTGAAATGGGCATAGTAATAGTACCTATTTTACAGCATGTTAATACACAAAAAAATCATGTAGAAGAGTACTTGATATGTACATGTTAACTATGGTTACTATGAACGAATGAATGATTGGTCAGTTAAGGAAGGTAGATACCGTTAAAATTCAAGTGGGCCAAAAGTATCGAAGGAAGAAACATATTTCAACGTAGAAGTCCAAGATAAAGGTATGCTGGAGTGAAATATTTGCTTCATTTTGGAGAAAATTCCCTATTGGAGGAATTTAGAGCCAGGATGATTCTAGACATGCCGTGTTGTAGCTGGGCAGTAAGTGTTGTTAGAATGACCCACTGGCATCCCTGTTCTGTTCTCCCTTTTCCCAATTAAGAGCGAAATCGGATTGAGATGGTCTTATGGTCAAAACTAACACGGGAGGGGATGTTTTGCTGGTTTAATTTTTTTTTTTAGATGATATTGATTAAATGTGTAACTCGTTGAGACATGGGTTTTATAGGCTGTTCTGGGAATTAGTCTGCTTGCTGTCTTGAGTGGGAGGCTAAGGGAACACTGTCTGCTTCCCCGGGTGCTCCATGTGCCTCCTATGATGGTGAAGCACATGTCAATTTCTGCCAGTGGGCATGTGGCATGGACTTGTAGGAGCCTCTGTAACACACGTGTGCTGTGCACCTCTGTAAATTAACAGGTGTTGCCAGAAGAGTACCTTTTTCACTTGGACATTTGAGCTATCTCCATTCTTCAAGGTTTGCGGTTTTTCCTCAGGCCTGTTTTCAGCTGACATGATTAGTTGTATTTGGGCCTTGTGTCTTTTTATTTACCGTCTTTTCAGTTTATTTCAGTTTGAGCTTTAGGTTTCTTCCTGCATAGTGAGAGAAGTTGCTACAAGATAATCCCAGAGAAATTTTCACCAACACTGATGATTCGGCGGAAGTCCTCAGACGGGTCTGGAGGTAGCAAAGGTCTCCCCGTTCTTGGGTGGGGCAGGGATGCAGATTTGAGATCTCTCCAGTCTCAGCTCTTGGATAATGCTACATTAAGCACTCAGTATGGGTCCTCGTGTTGCTTTTTGGAGGACATTGTGAAACTGTTGTTTACCTCCTCCAGGGGCATGATGGCTATGTTGAGAATTTCTAGAAAACCTTCTCTGCTGCTTTGGCCTGCCGTGCTTGTGGGTTGCAGAAGCGATGAAGTTGTTTCTTAGACTCCTTCCTGATTCAGTCTGTACTAGACAAAAGCACAGCCTATGTTACCTAACTGGCTACTTCATGGAGTCCAGCCATATTGGGTGTGATATTCTGCTCAAGATTCATTTCCTGTAATGAAGATCTGAAACACGGTGTTGAAGAGCCCCTCTGATGTTTCTTTTCTAGCAATCTATCAAAACGATAGATATTTAGCCTTCTTTATTGGATATGAAACATTAACTTAAAGCCCGTGCTGCCTTCTGTTTTAAATACCAATATCCATCTCGTGTTTCTCGCTGTAAGCATCTCTTACCCTTGCCCTCCATTCATCAAGCACCGTGAAAAGTCTGCCACCATCTCCCAGGTGACACATGTCATAGACTTAGCCTTAGGTCATGATTATCTGACACCTTGGACACCTGACCAAGCCTGGCCCTGACCCTGCTTGGACCTTTGTTGAATCCACTTTGCTGAGTTTGTGAAATGCTGGAAGAGAGATATCTTAGCCCAGGGGGCAGCCTCATTACTTCCCAGTTGATGATTACCTTTTTTTTTTTTTTTTTCAGTTAGGAGCTGATGAGTCTTAGAAAAGCCTGAGCTGCTTTTCCTCCTAACACCTTCCCGTTTTTGATAGCATGAAAACCGTGGATTTTCATAATTTCCAACGAGTAAGAGGAATCCATTGCTTAGCCTCTGGGGGCGTCCTGTTGTCCAGGTGCACTTAGTTTGGTGTTTGAGGCCATAGAACAAGTGCCCAGGCACCTAATTGGTACGCATTTAATATTTGTCAAATTTATGAATGAAAAGAATGGACATTTTTCATTTTCCTTCTTCGTCATTATTACCCATGAATGCAGTATTATTCTGTCCTCTTCCCCAGTTGTTTTCTTTTGACTACTTTTATTATTCACTGGAAATGTATGTTGAACACCCATTGTTTGCCATTTTCCCTTATGGAATACATTTTTTCTAAATTTTTTTTTTTTTTTTCTGGCTCAAATGATGTCTATCCTTCAGAGCCCGGCTGAAGACCCATATCATACACATATCATATGTGTATTTTCTCTGTGATTTTTCCATTGCTCTTTTTTCTTTTCTGAAGTCTTAACCATTACGAATTCACTGTACATTCACTGTACAGCCAAAGCTGGAACGTCAGATGGAGTTTTTGTAGATAGTTTGATCTACTCACAGCTTGTCCTTCTTTTAGATCGCAGTATCTTTAAAACAGGAATCTAAGCTTAGCCCCTCTTTCGTGGCACACACCCTCCTCTTGGGCACCAAGGGTATATGTAGAGCTAGTGGCTTGACATGGCCGACAGCCATGCATTCTCAGTGGACTTTGCAGTTACTCTGTGTAAGACAAGGCAGAAGAATCACACAATGATTGACTTTGCACTGTGTCTCTCACACTGTAATCCTTGTGACCACCTAGGGAGTGTGATCTTGGAGACCCCATTAGATTGTGCTCTCGCCAAGGACTTTACTAACCACGACATTGCTGCGTGCAGCCCTCCCTGACAGTAACTTCGAGCCCAGAGACTCAAGTGGTTCCCCATTTTCTTGCTCCATCTGATGCTTGGTGGTTCAGTACTCTGTCTTCTGCCTCCTTGTTAACGTTTCCGGGGTCCCCTCAACTGGGACACCTTCATTGTGGAGCCCTGCTGTTTGAGCCGGGAGGTGGAGTCTTGCTGCTTCCCCTCTCCGTGGGGAGGGGAAGCAGCAAGGTACATACCTATCCCAGGCTTCAAGGGAGCTTTCCTGGATTGGAGACATCAGCCTCCAATGCTCCTGTGCTTTCCCCATCGCCTGTTGTGTGTCTCACCCAAGGCTTATCTCAAGAGGCCTTTGAATCTTAGTTGGCCAGAAATCTTTTTGGCAGTTTGTAAACTTTGTTGGATTTCAGTCTATCCCTTTTATTTTCAGGACATGCCCACATTGCTGATTTGTGTGCCAGGCCTGTGATTTCCCCCGGTCTCCTTTTTCCACCCGGATGTGATGCGTGGGTACTGTTGCAAGAATTGACAGCTTGAAACACTTATGAAGGGCCCAACCACTAGACTCTTGAAAAAAAATTTTTTTTGGTCTTGTTTTGTTTGCAAATAATACTGAAATATTTTCATTATAAAAGGTACACGTAGTAGAAATGTGAAAGCAAAGTCTGAAGATCTCTGTATTAGTTAGGCAGCATGTAACAGAAAACCAAAACCAACAGTGGTTTTAAAATAGGAGTTTCACTTTTTTTTTGTCCTGTGAGAAAAGCACAGAGGTAGGCAGGCCAAGGCTCTTACTTTTTAGCTTCATGAGGTCAGGAGAGACAAGGATTCTCCTTTGTTTCTGTACCTTCTTTCTGCACCACCATCGATTTCTAAGTTGCTTCATGGCTCAGAGTAGCTGCTGGAGTTCCAGTCGTATCTGACTTACAAGCAGGATGGAGAAAGAACGGAAGAGGAAAAGAAAAAGCACGTGCTGGCCATCTGTCCCACTTGTAAGGAAGGACAAATAGCCAGTCATGTGCTGGAGCTGGTTCATCCCTGGTTGTGAGAATTGATACATTCTCAGGAGCTTTTGTGAGCCAGTTGACCTCAACTTGGTGGCTTGAAGTTGGCCATAGTGGGAAAATTTACACCACAGAAATTAGTGTAAGAAAGGTTGTTAGACATGTATCAGTACATACCTATCCCTGGCTGAAGGGCAGACTGGGAATGCAGTCTTAGTTGGGTGCACTGCCACCCTGAATAAAATCAGGGTTTTGTTACTAAGGAAGAAGGGGGAACGTATAATGGGCAAGCAAAGGCCTCTTCGCCACCTTCCCCCGACTTTGTATGGAATTCCCCGGTTCCATGGCATGGGTCTGCTTTCCTATTGAGGTTTTTTTAGGTTGTTTACTCTTTTCTCCTTTATAAATTATGCAGTAGTAAACATTTTTTGGCACATATATGTGTGTGTGTGTATGTATGTTTTTCTGCACGTGGGCTAGCGGTGTAGGTGCTAGTTCCTTTGAGGTGGACTTGCTGGGTCACAGGATGTGCACACTGCTTATTACCTCTTTACAAAGTGTGCTGTTTCCTCCTGTGACAGTGTAGGGTGAAGAACATGACTTTGGAACCAGACACACAGGGTGTGAACACTCATTCTGACCCCTCCTAGCTGTGTGACTCTGGCCAATTTACTTAACCTCTCTAGGCCTCCATTTTTCTCCCGTAAAATGGGGGGATAGAATCTGCCTCGGTAGGGGTTCTTTGGCATTGAAATGAGATCGTGACTACAAAACACTTAGAGCAGAGCCTGGCAGGTGGTAAACCCACAATAAATGGTAACTAGGGGCCTTTGCACGCGGAGAAATGTGCTCATACCGATGTAAAACAGAGAGAAGAATGGAAACATGAGACCAGGTCTTGAACGTTAAAGCTGAGATCATTATGAGTTGTAGGGGTCAGCATCAGATAGGGAAGAAGTGGATGTTTAATACACAGATTGGAAAATTATTTCACTGACTTAAGGGGCGGCAATAGGTTTAATTGATGGTCGGAAAAACCTCAGAAGAAATCAACCATGTCTCCAATTCATAAGTGCACATCATAAATATATTTAAAATCATCTTTGCGACTACTTAGCTTTAAATTTCTTTGGCACATCAGATGCTCGAGTTGTGGAACTTGACAAAAATCAACATAAACGTTCTTTTTCTCCCCCAACCATATTGAACGTCGCACAGATGTGTATTTAAGAATTTATTATGAACATGCAAATATTGATGTCCCCAAGGCCCATTCTTTGATTTTCAAACTGCTGTTGCTATGTTTGGAATGGTTGATGAATACAGGTCTTTGCTCTGACACAAGCATGTGTGACTTCAGGGCCACTGAGAGCAGCATCGAGAAGAAAGGGGAAGCCACGGCTTGATGTTCATAGGGTTGGACACTACTTGAGGATGGGAGTTGCTTTGGGAAAATGGCAGCAGGCAACCCAATCTATGAGATGGGTAAGGATGTGCCTCGCACAGAGCTTTGCCCATGGTAGGTTCTCAATAAGTCTTTGCTAACTTAAAGAGACAGAATATATGGAGAATAAACAGTCCTGATGAGAAAAAGTTATTTCACACTGGTCTAGAATCTTGGCACTGTGAACGTTTTGGGCTGGACGGTTCTTGTTGTGGCGACCGTTCTGTGTACTGTACGGTATTTGCAGCGTCTCTGGCCTCTCCCCACTAGGTGACAGGAGCATGGCCCTCCCCAAGTTGTGATCACAAAAAAGGTCTCCAGACATTGCTAAGTGTCTCCAGGCGGGGGTGGGGAGTGGAGGGCAAAATCGCCTCCGGTTGAGAACCACTGGGCTAGAAGAAAGGATTAAACAACTATTAGTAGTTATTATTAAATTATTAAACAGTAGGTGTGTGACAGATGTTTAACTCATTTACTACTTGCAGGTGTCGCTGAAATCATTTTTGCAGGAGGGCGAGGTGGGAAGAGGTTAAGAACATGGCCCAAGGCTGGGCAGAGGGGGTCTGATTCCAAATGGGATGTTCTTTTGCTTGTACCCTCCTCCCTCCAAATAGAGTCTGACTTACACATCAAGTACCACAAGAACTCCTACTGTTCTTCTTCTTGGTGCTAAAGGCTCAGACCTCACTTCCTGATGAAAACACTGCCAAATGCACTGTTTGCAAAGAATCCTGGACTGCTTATGCGGGGGTCATTGATTTGGTTTGGTTTTTGTTTTGCAGAGAATGTGAACTGGGCTGTTCCCCAGTGAAGGACCAATGATTAACAAAGGGATGTGTAGTCTTCTTAGCTTTTCAAGGGCTGCGAGTCTCCAGAGAGAACTCTAACGGGGTCCAAAGGGGAGTTTCC
The DNA here is from genome assembly GCF_028021215.1 of Eschrichtius robustus. Taxonomy (NCBI): domain Eukaryota; kingdom Metazoa; phylum Chordata; class Mammalia; order Artiodactyla; family Eschrichtiidae; genus Eschrichtius; species Eschrichtius robustus. The sequence goes on from NC_090830.1 coordinate 80,286,504, forward strand.
TTTGCAAGGGAATTAACCAAGAACCGTGATATCTTCTGTGGGGAAGGTGCCTTTTGCTGTGATGGTTCTTGGGGATATTTAGTAAACCAGATGGGGTTTTCTTCTGAAGAATACTAAGGCTAGCTATTTGCCTGTATGATCTTCTTGTGATTAATTTACTTGATTGTAAACTCTGGTCCAAGCAGAAGGGGCTTTGTTTTGAGCCATAGGTACTGATTCTTTGAGATGCATTGTGGGAGAAGAGCCTTACACCTTCTACCATTTGGTGAGACACTGGGCCATAGAGGAGAATCTTGGGGTGTGCAGCTAATTATTAGAATTATCAGTAAAAGTGATAACCTCCTATAGCCACATGGGAATAGTGCACTAGATTGCTTTCTTAATAGAGTTGGGGCAGGTTGGGGGGAGTCAGGAAGTGAAGGAATAAAACTATTGTTAATTTCTCCCCCCTTTTCCCCTCTTTTTATGCCATCAAGAGAATATAAACCAATAAAAGAACTAAATGTTGGCAATCCATAAAATTCTATAGTGGTAATAAAGAAAAACTGAAACTATATTGATATACAACCAAATAAGATAATTATCATTATTTTTTAATAAAGCCATTTATCATCAATAAATACCAAGGGGGATAGGAAAAATTACAAGCACAACAATGCCATCTTCCGTAATTATAGCTATTAACAACTTAAAGCATAGTTATGTGAGGAAGGAAGAACTTTTAGGAAGGCTTTGTGCTGCTCTCTGCGCAGAGAAGTCAAATTCTCACATTTCCGAGTAGTCAGGATTCTGTAAACATTCCTGAATGGATAGATGCTTGTCCCAACTTAGAGTAGCTCATTTTCTAATGGTCTGTAATTCGGACCCTTCCTTTCTCTCCATTTCTAAGTTGGTCAGCAGCCCTGGAGGAAAGGCTGGGATCCAGGAAAAGGTATGTATGGTAATTATCTATCCGCTTCCTAAATGTCACTAGTCAAGAGGACCTTATTTAGCAGAAAGGTTGCTCTTGAGGAATTCAGGGTCTCCTTTATCTCATCTGAGCAAACCCTGATTTAAGCAGCTACTCTTGCCTAAATATCTATGATCCAGGCCCTGGGGGTACAGGAAGGAATAAGATGCTTTTTTTTTTTTTTTTTTTTTTTTGCTGCTGAGCCCCTTACATTCTCAAAGGAAGATGGACCTGTCTGCTCTCAGGGTTGAGATGCAGGGTAGTGGAGTGGTTAAGAGTGTGCCTTGAAGCCACCAGCCGTATCCCAGCTCTCCCATTCGCCACCTGTGGGACCTTGTACAAATTAAGTCATGTCCCCTATGCCTCATGGTCCTTATAGAGATGATACTAGCACCTATCTATGGGTGGTTTTGAAGACTAAATGAATTGATATATGAAGGCTGGCACCTGGTGAGTATTATGTAAGTTAGGTGTCATCGAACTCGATGGGGTAAGTTAACTACTGTGATGAAATACCTTGGGTCTGGTGCTGGAGCAGCTGTTTGGGCTGTTTGGTAGTTTGGATCTGATGCAAGAGTAGTCAAGTTCTCTCTGACTGATGGTCACAAAAAGCTCTGGACAAGATAACGACTGTGCTGAGTCTTAAAGGGTGCGAATAGTAGGAGAGGGTATTCCACACAGTGGAAACCACAGGAGCTAAAGAATGGATGGAATCCCGAAACGGTATGATATGCCTAGGTAATTATAAGCCGTATTCCAGCATGACAAAAAATGGAACCAGTGGCAGGAAGGGATGAGGCTGCCGGGTGTCAGAGGTTTGGCAGAGTCTGGGTTACAGAGTCTTGACTTTTTCTTGAGGACTATAATCCCTGTTGAAGCATCTTAAATGTGAAGGTGATGGTTTGTCAGATTTGCCATCTAGATCCATCATGAGGGCAGAAAGCCGTGCTGGGTTGCTCTAAACAGTGAGATGGGAGCCAGAGGGAAGGGTCAGAGGCAACTTTCGGAATTTCCAGGATTAGGACTTCCACCCAGTAGGACAATATTTCAGCAGAGTTACGCGTGCTTTTTTTGGAAATCAACACCTGGACTGATTGATTCTCAGGTTAATTGTGGTAGTCTTTAGTGCTGTTTGGCAAATATCCCCATCCTTCTCCAGCTCCGGGCACATATACAAACAAATGGTAGGATTGTATTTTTCTGGTCCTCTTGTGCGAGAGGAGTCATGGGAAGAGTTCTGGCCCAGGAGTTGTAAGGAAAAGTGATGGGTTACTTTGGAGCCAGATCATTTAATTGCTGGTGTAAGATCCTTCAGAGCCTGCTTATTTCCCTTGCCACAGTGACTAGCGTCATCCCAGACGGTGTGTTCCGTCAGCCTGGTCCCACAATGAGGATGACATGGAGAACTCGCAGCTGACTCCTGATTAAACATGGGGCATGAGTGAGGAATAAACCTTTATGGTTTTAAGCCAGGAGTCAAAAGGCAGACTTTGTAAAGAGCCAGATAGAAAATACATGAGGCTTTCAGATGGCAGGCAATCTTTTGTCCATTTTAAAATTGGGTTATATGTCTTTATTATTGTTATAAGTGTTCTTTATGTATTGTAGATACAATTCCTGTATCCGGTATATAATTTTCTCAGATATTGTTTCCCAGTCTGAGTCTTGGTCTTCTAAATTTTCGTAATGCTATGTTTTGAAGCGCGCAAGTTTTTAATATGGATAAAGTACAATAGGTCAATTTTTTGCTCTTACGGATGATGCTTTCGGTGTTGTATATAAGGAAACTTTGCCTAACTCAAGGTTGTGAATATTTTCTCCTGGGTTTATAAATTTTATTAATATTTTAAAAGAACCAGGTCTTGGCTTTGTTAATTTTCTCTATTGTTAGTCGTTTTTATTTCACTGATTCCCGCTCTTTTTACGTGTTTTGGTGTTTTTTCTAGCTTAATTATATGGAAACGTTAGATCATGGTTTTAAACTACTTTTCTAATGTAAGTGTTTAAAACTATAAATAATCTTCTTGGGCATTCCTTTAGCGGCATCCATTAGATTATGATATATTGTATTTTATTAATATGCGACTGAAAATATTTTCATGTTTTCCTTGTATTTTCTTCTTTAATCCATGATTTTTTTTAGAGGTGAGTTGTTTAGTTTTCAGTTATTTTAGATTTTCTAGACATCTTAATTTTTATTGAGCTCTAGCATCTGTTGTTCTCAGAGAATCTACTCTTTAAGATTTCACTATTTGGAAATCTATTGAGACATTTTATGGCTCAGCACATGGTCTGTCTTCATAAATATACCTTGCATACTTGCAAACAATGTGTATTCTGCAGCTCTTGGATATTGGGTTCTATAAATATCAATTAGAACAAGTTGTTCAGTAGTGTGTTCAAATCTATATCTTAACTGGATTCTGTATTGTCATGTGGTTCTATCAGTTGCTGAGAGAGGGGTTATTAATTTTCCAACCATGATTGTGAATTTCCCCATATAGATCTGTCTAGTTTTTTCATCATCTGTTTTGAAGCTTTGTATTTAAGTGCACACACATTTAGGATTTGTATGCTTCCTGATAATCTGACCCTTTAATCATTATGAAACATTCCTTTTAAAATCTCTAGTAGTACTCTTTGTCTTGAGGTTTACTTTGTCTGATATTAGTGTAGCCATGGCAGCTTTTTAATACTTGTATTTTCCAGAGTATGTATTTTTCCATCCTTTTACTTTCAACATTTTTGTTTATTTATATTATCATCGCATCCCTGTAGATAGCATTCAGTTGAGCCTTGATGTTTTATTCAGTTCAGTGATATTTTCCTTTTAATCGTAGTGTTTGACCGTTTGCATCTCGTCTCATTATTGATGAGTTTAGGCTTAAGTTTACCATTTTGTAAGGTATTTTCTATTTGTCCCATCTGTTTTTACATTTTTGTTCTTTTTTTGCCTTCTTTTAGGTAAGTGGAATACTTTTTAGTATATTTTAATTCCTCTTGTAGCTTTTAAACTATTTTCTTTTCAATCTTTCTTCTAGAGATGAGATTTTGCATCCTCAGTTTTGCCTACTTCTCCAGAGCCTACTCAGAGTTAAAACTGTACAGTCTCATATAAATGTAACGACTTCACAGTAGTTTAATTCCATTCTGTTTACCTCCCTCTGACTTTTTGGTGCTGTTTTGTCCTCCGTTTTGCATCTATATGAAAAACCCCATGATAGGTTTTTATAATTTTTGTATTAAACTGTCAGTTTGCATTTAAAGAGATGAAGAAACAAGATAACTTACATATAAATATTTACCATTTCATATACTCTTCATTCTTCCTATAGATGTGGTTCCGTCTGGTAACAATTCTGTTAAGTGTTAATAGAAGCATAATTTAGTGCAGTGAAGGTCAACTGGTAATGAATTCTCTCAGTATTCATTTATCTGTAAAAATCTTTATTTTGTTTTCATTGTTGAAGGATATTTTTGTTGCATATAGAATTCTGGACTGATGGTTTATTTTTTCTTTCAGTGTTTTAAAGATTTTTTGATTGACTTCTGACGTTTGCTGTTTCTAGTAACAAGTCAGCTATCAATTGTTTTGTGGTCTTCTGAATTAAATGTCTTTGTCCTTTAGACACTTTTAAGACTTTCTTTTTATCTTTTATTATTAGAACCTTGGTGTAGTTTTCTTTGTATTCATTCAGCTTTGAGTTTATGAAGGCTTTTTGATCAGTCTGTTGTTGTTTTCTCACAGATTTGGGGAATTTTTGCCCATTATTTGTTCAAATGCTGTGTTTGCCTCATTCTCTCTTCTCAGCTTTTGGGACTCCAGTTACACATATATTAGACCACTTGTTATTGTTCCATATTTGACTGAGGCTCAGATCACTTGTTTTAACCTTTCTTCTGTTTTTCAGATTGGATAAATATTATTGATCTTCAAATACTCTTGGTCTTTATTCAAGTTGAATGGTCCTTTTCCCCCCATAACATTTCCACCTGCTGTTAAGACCATTGAGTAATTTTTCTGTTTTTAGATACTTTACTTCTGTAATAGAATTTAATTTGGTTATTTCTTTGTAGTTTAAAACTTTATGTTGAAATTCCCCCATTTGTTGACTGATTTTGACCCTCTTTGAATTCCTTGAAAATATTTATAAAGCTTTTTAAAAGTCCTTGTTTGTTTGTTCAAACATTTGGAGTATCTCAGGGTCTGTTTTTGTTGCCTGATTTTTCTTTTGACTGTGAGTCACATTTTTACCTGTGTGTAGTAGTTTTGTTTTTCGTTTGTTTGTTTTTTACTGTATACAAGACACTGTGTTAGTGTATTGCAAAGATTCTGGATTCTTTTATCTTCCTATGAAAAGTGTTGGTTTTGTTCTAGATTGATTTTTGCACTTACATTGCTGGCTGATAACCTTAAACTTGGGAGGGCTCTTTGTATCTTCTTAGGGCATTCTGTTTCAATTTTGCTATTGCTCTTAGTGCAGAATCATAATCCTGGGGCATAGTCTGTACTTCTAAGTGTTTCCCTTCAAGGTTTTTGTTATAAAGCCCAAGATATTGACCAAGTCCCTTTGCCTTGTCAGAATTACAACACTGAACTCTGACTCCCTTGTGATGGACAACTTATGAAATATCTAGAAACTTTTTCAGCCTTTCACCTGTTAGTTTCTGCCAGGCTACTTGGACTTCCCCTGTGAACCCCCAGTTCAGGAATAAGCTAGGGATTTGTGAAGACGTGTATGCAGGTTTCCTACCTCTGTAACTCCTCTGTTCTGGGGTTTCCCTTTATAATTTCCAACCACTTGGACAACCCTGATCTCTGGCTTTTTAAGCCAATGAGTTTACAGATTTCTTCTTGAGTTCTAGCTGCTTTGTGCAGTGCAGACTGCAAAATGGCTTCAAGGGAAAGGCCATTTAAACATAGATATCACCCGATATGGTTCACTTCTTTAATAAAGGTCATTGAATTTATCCATTTTCTGCCTGCTCTGGGAGCTCTCCAGTGCCTTCAGTTAATTTTTGCTTATGTTTTCCCCAGAGTTTATAATTTTTATCTGTGGGAGAGTTTGTCTGATACAATTTACTTCGTTATTGCCAGAACAGGAACTCCTACAAATAGCCTTCTTATATTCTTCTATATGGCTAAAAATAAGGCTAACAGTAAGAATGAGCTTTGGGTTTCTTTTCAACTCTTCTTTTTTTTTGTGATTTGGGATATTTCGATTATGCAAACCCCTTCCAGTGAGCATGGTTCTTCAGCTGGAAACCTGCCTCACCTCCCCTCTATTTTTCGTGGTGAATGTCTTCTGATAAGAATGACCTCCTTGCTTATTGGGGGAAGCCTCCAGCCATGCTTTCTGAAGATGCACGGAATTAAGTGGCCCAACCTTTGACTGCTTTTATCACCGATTTTTTTTTTTTAAAGACCTGTTTTGCCGTTATTTATTTGCATTCAGAACTGCTTGCATTTTTATTTATTTATTTATTTATTTATTTATTTATTTATTTATTTATTTATTTTATTTTATGGCTGTGTTGGGTCTTCGTTTCTGTGCGAGGGCCTTCTCTAGTTGCGGCGAGCGGGGGCCACTCTTCATCGCGGTGCGCGGGCCTCTCACTATCGCGGCCTCTCTTGTTGCGGAGCACAGGCTCCAGACGCGCAGGCTCAGTAATTGTGGCTCACGGGCCCAGCCGCTCCGCGGCATGTGGGATCTTCCCAGATCAGGGCTCGAACCCGTGTCCCCTGCATTGGCAGGCAGACTCTCAACCACCGCGCCACCAGGGAAGCCCTGATTTTTAATTTTAGTTTTTTCTTGGACATCTGGATGCATTCATTCATCAGATGGTCACTCATTATGGATTGAGAGCCTATCGTGTATGAAGCACAGTTCTAGGTGCCATAGTTCAGCGTTGATTAAAACATTTCCTGACGCTTCCTTTCTAGTTGGAAGAAGCAGACAGTAAACAAATAGTAAACAACTGTCAGCTTGTGATCAGTGTTATGAAGACAGTGGAGTCCAGTCAAGAGCTAGTGAGCGTATCTGTGGGCGTGCTTTACTTAAGACAGCATGTAAGAACTCTCTGGTGTGGGAAATACTTGCCCTGAGATTGGAAGAATGAGAAAAAGCCTCCCATGGGAAGATTTAAGGGAAGAGCACTCCAGGAAGAGGGAACAGCAAATGCGAAGCCCTGGGCAGGAGTGTGATCAATGACCTAGGAGAGCAACCAGCAGACCTGTGGGCTGGAGTGAAGTTGACATTTGGGGTCCTTAGAAGCCGTAGTGAGTACTTTGGTATTTGCTCGGGGTGAGGTAGGAAATATTGGATGGTTTTGTATAGAGAAATAATGTAATTAGCTTTTGTCTTACACTCTAGGGGGGTAAGAGGAGAAGCAGGGAGACCAGCTAGAGAGCTACTGTGACTGGTGACAGATGTTGAGGATTGATTTGGGTCAAACAAAATTGTTTGTTAAGAGCTTCCTGTGTGCTCTGTGTGATGCTACCCACCTAATCAGTTGTGTTCCACATCTCCTTCTTGCCCTGGCAGGGATCAAATCTTGTAGAACCTCCCACTACGCAGAAAACCACACATGATAAGGAAGGAAACTTGACGAGGGAAGGCAGCCCTAGCATGAAGCTTTGGGCGTGGTGAAGTATTTGATTATCTGTGCGTATAGCCACATACCTCTCTGGGTAAGTCATTGCAAATGTCATCTGGCTAATGTCCACTAATGATTAGTTAATTATAAGGCTGCCATTTCTGTCCTTGGTCTGACAGCTGGTTTACTTTACTGAAGGCAATGTCTTTGGTAGAGTTTCTTTATCACATTTTTTTTTTTTAAAGTGATAGCTTCAAGAACAAAGAAGATTAAGTACACTCTATCAAATAAGAGAACTAAGTCCAGAACCTGGCACTTAGTAAATGTTTAATAAATGTTACTTGAAATTAGATTTACTGCTTTGTTTGATTAAAAAAAACAACAACAAACCCCACCAATTTAATATAGTAAGAGGCCCTAAAGAGAGAACCAATAATCAGTTAAATAAATAGTATATTAGATTGAAACTAGAAGTAGCAACTCACGTGCATTTCTTAATTTGGTAATTACTTAAGTTACTGGCGCTCCTGTCTAGATGTGTGCATTTATGTGTGTATTTTCCCGGCTCCTTTACTTCTGCCTTCTGGTTCTCCCCTTCTCCTTCCTTCCCCTGCACATCCCCCCTTCCCCTCCCCCTATCATTTATGGAGGACTACCAAGCATACTGGTCACTGTTCCTGGCACTTGGTGCACAGAGACTTCCTGCAGCCTTTGGTTTCATGCAGTCGTTGAGAGCATAGCTAGAGAGTCAGACCCATTGGGTTCTAACGTAGCCTGTGAGCTGTGCGATCAGAGGTGTTTTATGAAACCTCTCCAAGACTCAGTTTACTTGTCTGTAAAATGGAGACAGTGCTGTTTTCAGGGTATGAATGAGAGGCTGGAAGGTCACTTAGCTTAGTATCTGGTAACATACTCCCCAGGTCTCATGATCATGCCCAACCACCCCCCCCATCCCCGCCCCATGTATGAGGAAACAGAGACCCTGGGAAATCCCATGACTTGCCCAGGGACACACAGCACCATTCAGGGCCACCTATCACCTGCTCTTGTTAAAAGGGAACAGGCAGGTATAGCTGGGTGCCGCTCGGCCAGCATGAGGGGCAGCATAGCGTGGTGTGTAAGAGCACAGCTTCAGTGGGTGCAGATTCCAGCTCTGCTGCTTACTAGCTGTGTGCCCTCGGGCTAGATTATGTAACCTCTCTATGCCTCATTTTCCTCACCTTTGAAATGGGGCTAAGGATGCCACCTTGCCTAGAGCTGCATGGAGGATTAAATGAGATCCTATGTGCAGAGTACTTGGAGCAGCATAGAAGCATTGCCTGTTAGTAGTGGCGTTGATTGTGAAACGTACCTGAGCGTTGCTAAGAGGTTGTCTTTCCAGCAGCACCCAGTCCAAGTGCCCGCTTCCTCTGTAATGGGCTCAGGACGCCCCCAGCCCTGCACGCGGTCTCATTTTTGTTTGATCAGGGCACACCTCTTTCCCCGGCGGCCCTGTCACCACCTTCCTCCCGGCTCGTTGTGCCTCGCCCTCTGTTCTGGTCTGCCAGATATCTGCTGACCCATTTGCCGCTCCCGTCAGGTCAGAGATAGCAAGGCCTTCGCGGGGTGCCCAGGCAGCATGTCACGTCCCAGCGCTGTTGTACATCTTGTTTCATAGATATTTTGCTGTAATGTTCTGTGACCTTTTCCATTGAGTGAGGTAGTTGGAGAGGCACTCAGTAAGGGAAAATTGAGCCGTTTTATTCCTCCCCATGGAGGCTCCTGTTTCCTTTCCACCATTCATTTGAAAGCTATCATTTTCTTGATTTTATAGCTCAAAAACACCATTGATTCAGTGGGTGTTAGATGCTAAGAGTTCTCCTATTGACATGCCTATTGACAGTTTTCAGTATATTCTGTGTCTAATTATCACTCTCAGCTAAACGATACACCTTGTGGACTTGAGCGATGGAGTCCATAGCTCTCACCACATTGTTCCAGCCGCGCCTATTGAGCCTGGTGTCACGGTGATGTGATTTATGTGATCAGAAAGAAGATTTCTGTTGGTGTGCTGCATAATTAAAACAAGTGTGGAGTGACCGGTGGCAAAAAATCAGGTCTGCCGATGTCATCCCCAAATGAGGAGAGATTTCTGCGGTGAGCAGCTGCGACAGTGAGGAATCTCTCTTGGCATCTTGTGCCAAGTTTTCAAGGGTTCGATTTTCCTCCCAGGCCCAGCTGAGGGTTCCTCCTCTCCGCCTTCCCGTCTCCTCGCGTTCAAAGCCCCAGGATGCGTGTGCGCTCTTGTTCCTCAGGCCTGGGGCCCCGGGGCTTTGCTCTGGGAGGGGCTTACTGTTGGGGGGGGGTGTTTTTGGGCGTGGCTGTTCATGGAGTTGAGGCAGGCAGAAGCCCACTTTCAGGAGTAGGGAGGGCGGCTGGTTTAAAAAAAATCTCGTCCTTTGTGTCAGCCAGTTTGAGTTTCTTAGGTTCAGAGTAAAGGTTGAGAATGCCATTTTCTCTGTGCGTGAGCCAGGTGGTCCCTGCGTGTGAATAGCGTGTTCTGAGGGGCGCTGATGGGGGGGGTCTTGCCAGCCCCAGGCAGGGAAGCTGGGGAAGTGTAGGAGGCTGACAGGAGGTGAAGCTGGCCTGTGGTAAGGAAAAAACTCTGGTGTGAAACAAAGTCCCCTCCTCTTGCCCTACGTTTTTAGTGGTGTTCTTCATAAATGCCCTTCATGGGGTCTCACTAGACAAGAACTTAACTTCTCCAGTGCTGGTTTTGGCACGTTTTCTATGAGGCCAAGTGTCTTGTTATTTAGCCCCTGTGGACCTCAGTTTCCTCATCTGTAAAATGAACCAGGGGTCCCTTTTAGCGCTGAAGTACTGAGGCTTAGTGAGTTAGGGGCTTGAAGTAAGGGTTGGAGAATTTACAGTTGTTAATCTGAGTCATTCCTGGAGGAATTCACTGGCGAGGTCGCCATTGGCCAGAAATAAGACGTACGTGGTTTACCTAAGATGCATGGCCCCTATTTCGTACGGGACTAAAGGACACTTTAAGATGAAAATGTTATCATAGTGAGACATGTAAGGATGAGTGTGAATGGAACATCTGAGTCAAGAGGGAGGGTAGACATTTCCAGGCACCTGAGTCGGCAGTAAATTTGGCCTGGTGGCCGGCAAAAGTCACGAGTAGAATTGGACTTGGGTGTTGGTGGGCGGTCGGGGCCATGCAGAGGGGTCAGGAATCGGGTATCGGGTAGCTGAGCCGGCGATGAGAGGGACTTGTGAGGTCACTGATTCAAGACAGGTTGCTTTCCTGGAAGCCAGAGAGGCCTTGTGTGATTTCTATAACCATCAATTCTTACTTAATGAACCTCTGTATGTGGCGCTTTTGCAATTCAGATTTTTAGAATGAGAGTGAGAGAAAGGGAAAGAGGGAAGGAGGGAGAGATGGAGATTAATATTACATCAAGGGCACAAATAATTTGCTTTGAGAAAGCTGACTCATGCACAAGACCAGAGATGATGTGATTTAAGTCCATATTTTCATAATTGGAATTTTTTAATACAGAAGTTTTAGGACTACTCAGTTATCTTTGAGGATTCACTGATGTTTTATGATTGGGGGAGGAGGGGGTCAGAGTACTTTGTCCTGAACATGAGGTAAACCATGAAACTTAGCAGGGTTCTTGAAAACTCAAGAAATCTCATAGACATTATTTCTTGTTAATTGTTCGTATTTATTTAGACCTGTTGATGGTCCTGGAGAAGGGGCAACATTCCTCTGTAAATATGGAAAGGATCTTTGAACGTTCTGGTAGGATTATGGATTTCCCCCCCAGTTTGTCTGCAATAATGACTAAACACTTTTCTATGAAGACATTAACATATTAATGTATTGTTACTGCAACACAGGACCGCCAGAAGATTCTGGGTGGCCGATCAGTGTAAAGTCGATCTCATTCCTGTTGAGGTCCTTTTTTTCCCATCCTTGACTTGACAAGTGGTCCACCTTACGGACTCCCCCGTGTAGATCACAGGCTACGGTGATCACCTGTGGTTTTGGGATAGGATGATTCCTTTGTGTGGTAGGGTCCCCGTATCCTAACCACAGTTGGTTTATTTAGACAGTGGAAATTAGTGGAAAGAATGTACCTTGGGATTCTTTGATGCACAGTTCTTCCTTTTCTATGTCTCAGGCTTCTGAAGTGCCTCTCCTTCCTGTGTCCTGCCTTTCCCTCCCGTGCAACACACCTCCTGCTGGCAGAGGTGTCACTTGGTGGATTTTAGGGCAGTACAAGAACTGCTCTTGTGAGGCTGACGTATACCTTGAGTTTCCTTGGGCTGCTTCCGGCCTCTCCCTGTTTGCGCTCTGGGATCCCTGTTGGGGGTGAGTGTGCAGAACGTGTCCTCACCTCTCAATTCATTGTGACTTTAGCTGGAGGTCCATCCTCTGGCTGTCACTGCTCTAAACCCCGGCGAGTGGAGGGAGCGTGGAAGAGGGAGCAAACAGTAAGCCCGTGGCCGGGGTCTGTGTGTGGAGGGGCATGCCGTGCAGGGAAGGGGAGCTGCATTTCCCCTCTGCGATTGCCAGGAGAGGTGGAGCCTTCCCAGGAGATGATGCAAAGGCACAGCAAATCCCGCAGGGCCTGTGCCTGGGCAGCCCCGGGCTTGTCTGCTGAGGGATGGGGCGGAGTGGCCTGCAGGGCCCCACCATCAACAGAGGGTCCAGAATTCAGGGCTTCCCTCAAGCAGCCCAGCTCCTTAAAATGGCAAATTATTATTTTTGCTCTTTTCTGTCTCTGGGATTGTTTATGCATCTCCAATGAGCTGTAAAGGGAATTTCGTGCGTTCGACAAACTTTTGCCTTAAAGGAGGCAGGTTGGAGGTGGGCGAGCCGTCCCGTTAAATGCCGGCTATTGTGCTTTTCATTCAGCTTGAGGAACAGTAGCCAAAGATGGCAGGGGATTAAATTAATGTAATGACAAGAATTCATATAGGAGACTGTGGGAATGGGGCAGAATAAAGCCAAGGCTTCTCAGTATTGTGCTGTTTTTTGATTGGCCTTAGAGGGAGAACATAATATACCTGTATTTATGTTGATTCTGAATAGGGAGTGTGTAAACAGAGGCATGTCATTTTTTCCCACCGTCTTGGAGTTTAAATTAAATAGCTATCCATTTTGAGCAAGGGACATACTTCTGAGTAATGAGTTAAGTTCAGTTTTTGAGCGTTCGGATCTTGCTGTACATCACAATAAGGGTGTTTTTGTTGCTCAGTTGGGTCCTTGTTATGGAGGCCTGCCATACATGGGCATTTGTGAATTATTTATTTGTTAAAGGGCGTTCCTTTTATTTTTAGAAAAATTCACCTTTGTCTCCGTGAATTTAAGCAGTATCAACCCCGAGTAAACACCTTTTTCAGTATCAGTCTTTGATGCCAGGAGCTGCAGACAAGATGGTCCTGCCTTCTGGAGAAATACATATGTGTCTTTCATCTGGGAAATGTCTTTCTGGGGTAGTACCAGCTGGAAGATGTCAGCTGGGATGACCAAACACTTGATCAATGGACGAGGGGTGCGGCAAAGGTGGCTGAGAGCCATTCATATGCAGTGTGTTTGAAAGCACTTTGAAAAGTATAGCGTGCTTAGCGTGCATGTGTATATAATATGAAAGCATATTTTTATTAGGCACATTTGAACATATGGTTCCAAAGAAGAGGAAGGTGTTGTACTCTGATCAAAGTTTACTTTTTTTCTCCCCTTACACAGTTAGGAAAGCATAGTTAGGCATTGATTTCAGTAATGATGTTTAAACTTTTTAAGGCTTCCTGAGGAATTGCCCTAATTTCTTAAAACACTGCTTTCGTTGCCTCCATGCTTACTTCGGGAATATGTGAACTCCCTAGCCTGGCTTCAGGGCTTTCCACGGTTTTGACTGACTCTTCCCTGCAGTACAGCCTCTGTGCCAGAATGTCCTGGCCACCATCAGTTCTCATTCCCAGCCTCACAGTTCTACGTTTGTTTATGTTACTCCTTCTATTTGAGGGGCACCCTCCCCTGACGTCTGCCCAGTAGATGCAGCCCATCGTCTGGGGCACCGCTGATTCAGCTCCTCCTAGGAGGGGTCCCTGCAGCCTCCCCTTCGTCTCTCCTAACAGTAAACGTGTTCTCTCCGAAGCCCCCGGTGGGAATTATCCATGGCCCTGTTGTGCAGTGTCCTTATCTACCCTGCTGCTTTCTTAGCTTTAACGGTACGAGGTAGTAACAGCAGTGATACTGGAAATAATAAAAACACTTATTCAGAGTATTGTACTTTTTTTGAAGATCCAAGTTCTACTGATTGCTCGTTGTATGCGAGGTGGTTGATCACAAAGCAGACATGGGTCCCGGATTCATGGAGCTTATGTTCAAGTGGGGAAGATAAACCATCGCGCAGTCACTCAGATTATTGTGAAAATGTTGATGGTGACAGGTGGCACAAAGGGGTGGGTGCAGGACACCATGAAGAATTGGGAAGGGGCGTTTGAACTATTCAGGGAGGTCAGTGGAGGCTCCCCGGAGGACAGGCCTGGCCTTGGGATTTGTATAGCCCAGTGCAAAATGAAAACGCAGTGGCTCGCGTTCCACAATTACTAAGAATTTCAAGATGGCGACAGCATTGCATCAAATCAAGCACGGGGTCCTGTGCAACTGAGCAGGTTGTACTCGCATGGAAGGGTCCCACCTGAGGAAAGGATGTTTGTGTTGAGGCGTGAGGGCAGGGCAGGACAGGAAGAAGGTTCCAGGAAGAGGAAACGGTATGAACAGAGTCTCAGGCACATTCAGAAACGGGATGAAGGTCACTGTGGCTGGAATGCAGACGGCAGGTGGGAGACAGACGTATTGAGGCCAGGGAGGTAGAGAAGATGACGCGTAAGGCCAAGCACAGCCCTGACGGTCTCTGACCTTGATTCTCTGAGCCACATACGGCTACTGAAGTGCGTTCAGGAGGGAGCTAACACATCTGGCTTGGACGTTTGGAGTCACGCTGGCTGCAGCATACGGGATCGACGTGGGTGGGTGCTAGGTGTGAAAGTAGAAGGATCGTTTGGAGGCGGCCCATCCAGGGGAGATGGTGGGAATTTGGATCAGGGTGGTGGTGGTGGAGACAGAAGTGGGAAGTTGTGTTGAGGAGACTGAGTTGGCAAGGCTTGGCAGAGTGGCATTGGAGGAGTAAATGATGCTGAAGATGACACCTAGATTTCCGGCTTTGGACCTTGGGTTGAACCTCATGAAACTGCCAACATTCTGCCATTTTTGATCTGCAGAAACATCAGTTTCATACGACGCAGCCTAATGGGTGAGTGGTTGGTAGGACGTGCACTTAGACGGGGAACAGGTAGGTTTTGATGGTGCAAGAGAGGATTGCAAACTGGGTTGTGATACACTGACTTTGAAGTGCCTTTGAAACCTCTGAGTGAGGATAGAGAGGGGGCAGTTGCCTGTGTAGGTCTGGAGCCTAGAGGAGTAGCCTGAACAGAGAGAGAATGTTGCTAAAACAGGTGCTGTGTGAACACTTTACAAGGGTTGCCTCTTTTATGATGTGCAGAAATCCTATGAGGAGTTTATTCTTGTACTCTTTTTGCAGATTCAAATATTGTGGCTCAGAGAGGTTAATTAACTCGTCCAAGGTAACACAACTAGCAAGTGGAGGAGCTGGGTTTTGAAGCCTGGTCATTTCAGCCCAGGGCCCAAGCTTTTAACCACTATGCATACTGCCTTCCTGATGGCTTCCTCACACCAGTGTGCACAGCTCTTTGCACTGAGTGGGTCCTTAGGAATTCCTTACTGAATAAATAAATCTAAAACATTTGATGAAAATAGCAGCATATTCCCTTCTGAATAGGAGATTTTTGGAGGAGGTCCCAAGGCCCCAAAGTGTGAGCAAACATAGATGGAATTTTAATGATTGGCTTCCTGGTTATTTTCATGGCACTTTTCTCCTTTACTGATAAGCACCATCGCCCTCCCCTGCTGAGGTCTGAACTTTGTAGAGAGCCTTGGTTGACGAGACAGCAGTTTCTCTTGGATGGATCAATCCGTAATGTATTAGGTGTCCTCTACAATGTTCTTGGGGTGAATTTTATAGAATTTTGACATTTTAGGGCTAAGAGCTGGCTCGGCTGCTGCCATGAGCCTTCTAGCACCCCCGGAGCACGTTGCTAAATCACCAGGACACTCTTTCCTGCTCTGCCTGGATGCTGATTCAGAATCCTTCTCAACACAGTACCCCTCTCCTTTCAGGACTCAGGAAACTGAGATCCAGAGAAATGTTACTCCAGCAATCAGAGTTAGCACGCAGGAGTACATGTGTGTGCTCTCGCTGGTCTGAGAGGAATCGAAGAGACTAGATTCAGTCTCTTCCTAGGTAAGAAAGGTGAGGGCCTGGGTTGGGGGGCAGTGCCCTGCTCATTGCTGGCAGAAATGAGCTCACATCCTCATCCTCATCCCTACTTCCCCAGTTAGTCAGTGGTCCCTCCTCGGGTCTGGAAGAACGAAAACCCGAAGCAGATCCACTTCCTGTACTGGCTCATTCAGCAAGACTGAGCATATCTGGCTGTGTGCATGCATGCATTTTTCATCAGCTGTCCCCCTGGAAATTCCCTCATCATGAATGTGGACAGTGAATTGAGGGATGTGAATTATGCTTTATTAGGGCTGCCTTTTGATACAACACGTATTTCTATAAGGCTTCTTGGTACTCTCTGCAGTGCTCACCCTGGAAATACAGTATTTTATCCTCTTTGCCCTTGGTGTCGAAGTGAAGCATATTGTTTCCCTTTAGGACGCCATTAAAAGTTGATGATGACCTTTACAATGGCCAGTAGTTTTCATGGGGCTTTAATTGTGACTTTTTTTTGGCAGAGCAGCATCTGTCCACTTCATAAGTCTTTTGTATCAGGGAATCAATAAAAACTGCCGCCTTTTGTTGATGCTATAGGAGATTTTATGCCGATGACAAGGGATTTGATTTAATATTCTCTTTAAATAAGATCAGCACTGCTGCAGTTATAAACTCTTCGAAAAACTGTCAAGTCCATCAATGTAGCACGAAACAAAAAGTTAGCAACCTGGTATAAATTAGTACGTGCAGTGCGTCTTTGGGAAGGGTGGTAGATATTTATGATTGTGTGCTGAAAATATATATATATATATACACACACCTAGAGATTTCTTTCTGCTCTTTCGACCGTAAGTAGGAAATGCAGAGAAGAGCATTTCATTACCACCATCTTCCAAACTGCAAACTTTCTTTGCCAGTTAATGATTTTCTGGGGGCAATTCCGAATGTGGTGACATGATATAAACAGGTATTTATGGTCTGTGATACAATCCTTAGTGAGTACGGATTTATAGTTAAATGGTGAAGTGGGAATCCAGCCAGAGATTATTGACAGAGCTTCTAGAATCTATATTTTGTTTGTTTCCATTATTCACACACACTTTCTTTTGGGGCCTGATTATCTCTGTAAGTCTGTGTTAGCTAGTTTGGTTGGGAGGTGAGGATGAGACCTTGAAATTCAGCGCCATAGGCTCTGTGTGTTTGGCAGCAAGTGGGACACCTTGTCCCCATAACTGTTCCCCCATACCTTGCCGTTTTCATTAGACTATAATTTTGTTATATGATTATTCCATCTCTCTGGCTCTGTTTCAGGTGAACAGGGAACCCAGGTAGGAGCAGAGCCGATTGACAAAAAATAATTGGGGCGAGCACATGTCCACAGGTTATGGCAGTGTCAGAGACCTGGGGAGAATCCAGCGTGTCCTAGATGAGAGCCACTATGGCCCCAGGAACAAGAGCAGGCTTCCCCAGAACAGCTTCCTACAGGTGAGGATGTCACACGTGTTATAGACAGCCTGGGTGACGTGGATCACGTTAGCAGAACAGGAATAGGCAAGAGGCTGAGGCCCAGGCAAATCTGAGGTCAGGTGATCCAAGGTGAGTAGGGTGTGTAGCACACTAGGAAGACTGCAGTAGAGCCGCTGACAGCACCCAGCAGAATGCTGGGGAGGCCTCTCTTTTCATGAGCTTCTCTTTTAAAGGAGGTCCGCTCAGAGTTGCCTGCAGCGCCTGACCCAGGGGGTGAAACCATCAGACCAGAGTTGTTGAAGGGTAGTCCACAGACTGCTTACATCTCTGTTACCTGGGACTTTAATGAGAGTCTCTTGTGAGGAAGCTGAGAGTCCGTGTTTTGAAAAGCTCTCCAGATGAGTTCCATGCATACTGGTAGATCTTTAGAACCCACTGCTCCAGATGTAAGGAGACTTGCCAGGTTAGAACAAGCTTAGATCTCCTCTTTGCTTCTTCCAGAGGAGTTGGGGATTTGTATTTGGGGAGAGAGAGTGATATTCTTTGGATGGATCTGGAAGAGAGATGCTTCACTCAACAGGTCTATCTGAGAAACTGACGTTCTTAAGAAAATACACAGTACACTTGACCCGTGAACAGCATGGGCTTAACTGCAAGGGTCCACTCCTAGGCGGATTTTCTTCAGTAGTAAATACTCCAGTACTACATCATTCATGGTTGGGTCGAATCTGTGGATGTGGAACCGAGGATACGGCGGAACTGTGTATACGGGTGGCCGACTATAAGTTACACACGGTTTTTCAACTGTGCAGAGCATCTGCACCCCTAACCTTTGCGTTGTTCAAGGGGCAACTGTATATGTTTCCTTTAGGTTGTGTTTGATGTCTCATGGATACAAATTTGCATGCAATTTCCGGTGTCCCAACTACCCCCATCATGAATCCTGTGTTGAAAACTCTTGATTGGAAGACAGGGTTGTGTACTCGTTGCTGCCTTTCACTGATCACAGTATGCTTGTTCCAACAGTTGTGTTGAAGGCATGATCAAAATATCGCCTCTGTGTCTTGTCCTAGAGAAAGCTCTGCTTGGCGGAAATGCCGGTTTTCATCTTCATGAACACCTTGGTGAACGTTGTAACCTGTGACCCCCAATATAGACAGTTAATCCATTTGTCACCATTGGGAAGCATTGGTATTCTTGAATTTGTGTTTCTGTTTTCCTTCGACTGTTTGGTA
Source organism: Eschrichtius robustus (assembly GCF_028021215.1). NCBI lineage: Eukaryota > Metazoa > Chordata > Mammalia > Artiodactyla > Eschrichtiidae > Eschrichtius > Eschrichtius robustus. The sequence continues at coordinate 80,305,112 of NC_090830.1, forward strand.
TCCTTCCTGTAGCCTCAGTCCTACATGTGTGAACCATTTGGGAGCATCACTTGTGCAGGGGAAAAAGTGATAGAGCTGCCTTCTCCTGGGCTCAGAGCCCTTGAACTTGGAAGGTCCTGCTTTTCTGTCTGGTAGATGGGACTTTAACACGGAGTGACTCATAGGAACATGGATTAATGTTGTTTTTTTGAGAGTTCTTCATAGGTATGAGTCACTCACCAGACCACACATCAGCCGTCATCTGCCCAATGTTTTTGTCATTTTGGAGGAGAGGAGTGTAAACTGAGAACATCTCCGCTTGTCTTCCTGGGTGATACTTAAGCTGCCCGAGTGTTCCTTTTTGGGATTTATTAGTTAATGATTTTCTTTTCAATACACATTTGTAGCATACTTAGTGAGCTTTTCTAAGGGGATAATTTGGCAGTCTTTTCAGTTATTGGACTTTTTTTTTTTTTAATCTTAGGACACCCTTTTCCCACTCAGCCATTCAGGGATGCCTTCCTTTCCCTAGCCTTGGCCCCATCGCCTGAAATGTTAATGTGTTTTTCTAAGAATACCAGCCTAGTGCAGGCGCCCAATTGACACAGCCAGATCAAAACGCTTTGAATTTGGAAAATGATCCCCTTCTTGGTATTGAGCCCAGTGATAAAAGCAAAGCAGTTGTCATCTTGAAATCAGAGCTGTATACATGGCAGAGCCTTTCCAATTAGCACACTTAAGATGCGTGTTAGAAGTGATGGGAAGTGGGATGTTTCGGAGTGAAATGCGGGTAATAGGGCTTTAAATTTCCATGTTTCAGTTGATTTTTTTTTTTTCTATTGCAGTTTCAAGAAAATTGTTGCGCATTATTGGAGCTCCTAAGTGCATCTTAACACTGCTCTTTCGGTTTACAATAATATCTTCCAAAACAACAACAGAAATATTGGTCACAAAGAAAGCTTGTGTCCATTGGTTTTCCAAGTAGAGAGAAAGTAATCTATTATTCAGAAATTACTACTAAATAACAAGTCAGTTTAGACCATTCTCCAGCTACTTTTCTGCCTTCTGCCAAGCAACTGATTTGACGGAATCCTTAAACTAAACAACCTGGCGTTTTTTATATTCGCCAGACTCAGCATCAAAAATGAGTTCTCTCCACACACACGTGCAGAGAAGTGAAAGCCAAATGTCCAGCATAAAGCAATGGGTTTGTTACATAAAAGTATCATATCAGAATTATTTAAGTATGTGATATACTCCCTAGAATGTGGATGTCTAGCATAGGGTCTGGTAGAGAGTAATAATAATGCATGGTTGTGGTCAATGTTATTGGTGCTCACCATTTTCCATTTCTAGTTCTCCTCTCCTTCTGTGTACACAGGAGAGTTACACCTCCCTTCCCTCTTGAAATTAGGTCTGCCTTGCTTTGGTCAATTCAGTGGGAGCAGAAGTGATTTGTGTCACTTTTAGGTAGAAGCGTTTAAGACCCAGTAAACAGTGCACGTTTCTTTTTCTAAAAAAAATATTTATTTATTTATTTAGGCTGCGCCGGGTCTTAGTTGCAGCTGCGGGATCTTCGTTGAGGCATGTGAGATCTGTCTTAGTTGCAGCATGCGGACTTAGTTGCAGCCTGCATGTGGGATCTACTTCCCTGACCAGGGATCGAACCCGGGCCACCTGCAATGGGAGCGCGAGTCTTACCCACTGGACCACCAGGGAAGTCCCCAGTGCACGTTTCTTGTGCTATGGTAAACCCTAAAGCCTTTTATTGAGACACCAGCATTATAAGATGCTGAAGACTCTGTAAGCTTGGTTCCCTAAGTAGCTGCAGTGACCAGAGCCCCCTCCCCACTAGCCAACCCACACTGGACATGTAGAATGAGAGAGAAACCACCCCTTGTTGTTTTAAGCTACTGAGATTTAAGATTGGTTTGTTATTTAGGAATAATCTAGCCTACCTTGGCTGATACGCTAATTAACATTTATTCAGTGCTATGTGCCAGGAACTTAAAGTGCTCTCTATATGTATTAACTCATTTAATCATAACCTATGAAATTTACTCCTGTTATCTCCATTTTTTCATGAGAGGTAACATAGGTGCTGAGATGTTAAATCACTCGCTTAAGACTGCATTGCTGGTAAGGAGCAGAAGTGAGATGGAACCCAGCAGTCTGGAGAATACTCAGTAAATGGTGAATGATTGATGCAAGATCAGAGAGGGTTTTATTGATTTGGTAGAACATACAGTCTTTCATGTGGTATTATTGGTGCGGGTACCAGTTGGCATTATCTACCCCAGATATCTCCAGCTGCCTGTCGTTTTGCCAGTATGGTTACTTATTTTTAGGACTTGAAATTTGGGGGCCTTTTAGTTGAATAGTGCTATGGTGGACAACACCCTATAAAGGTTTTATAAGGTGAGGTGATCAAAAAAAGCCCATGAGAAAAGAAGTCAGGGACTCCAGGGCAAGTAAGAAGGAACCAAAGACTAGAGATGCTGTTTGGCTGAAGGTTGCCCTCATTAAGATTAGCGTCTGCTGTGTTGTGCTGTGAGCTCAGAGACGGTGAAACTCTCCTGGGAGATCCCACCTATGGGGTTGATCCAGGGTCTTGGAGGGGAAGTTGGGGATGGGATGATTGCACGTTTGCTCAACTGTTGATTGCTTTAGAAAGATACGGGTCAATTTTCTTATATGGGCAGAAAGAGGAGTTGTGGTGTAGCAGGGGAGCTCCAAGGGATGTGACTTTGCACAATCATTCTAATATGTTTTGGTCAAGGGTAGTAGTTAATCCATTCCATTCCTTTGCCTGCAGCTGGTTTGTCTCAGAAACGACTTTCATAAACACTCACACATACTTTCACACTGAGTTAGCTAAAGAGCCTTGGCCCAGGTTCTTCTAGTTGTAAGTGACAGAAACCCACTCAGAAACCCACTCAATCTTTTTGAAGCAAAAAACAGGAATTGGTATGAAGATGTGAGATAAAGAGTCATCTTATGGAACGCCAGCACTAAATGTGTGGCCATGGGGGACTGGAACAAGAATCTAGAAAGCTCTCCAGAGCTACACCTCCTTCAACTCACAGGAATTGTACAGAGCTCCTCTCCGTTCTCGTTCTCCCAGTACATTTGCTTTCTCTCCCTCCACCCCATACCCCTGTTAGCTTTCTCTGCTGTCATATGTTCATTGACAAAGAATATAGTTCCTGAGCTTATGGACCTTCAGTTCGCATACCCATTAGAAACTAATAAGCAGCCTTAACTCTCAATTCTACAAACTGGAAAGAGAAAATTTGATCCATGTTGAGTCATGGTCTCTTCCTGGCCCTGTAGGCAATGGTGATGGGATCAAATCAATCATGTATTCAGCAATATATGTGCCTAGGATGTGACAGTCACAGTGTTAAATGCTGGGGACACAAATATGAATAAGGTAGTGCTTCTGTCCTTGAGATAGTTCTGCTCTGGAAGGGGATGGGGGTCCAGAACTCAACCCAGAATATCCAAGGGGACCCACACCTAGCTGTTACAAGGAGTCACATTTTGTTTTCATATAAGAAAGGTTCTAATAGTGTAATGAACTGCTCTTGTAAAATGGCAAACTCCCTATGTTGAAATTATTTAATCTGAGGTAGGCTAATCACCTCTACCATAGGATGTTATCTGAGGAAGTTCTCTCCTCACCCAACAGGTTAGACTAGATGACCCTTCTTCTCTGATTCTATGATTTTTATGATAAACCATGTGATTGATACACAACCTATGAGAGCTATAGAAATGAATGGGGAAGAAATGGTATGTCCTAGACGTGGTCAGAAAAGTCATTTTAGAGTAATCAGGACTTGAATTTGGCTCTAAAGAAAGGGGAGCAGGCAAGCAGACAAGGCAGGAAGAATATATCGCAAGTTGCCATAGTGAAATGTGTAAAGACCCAAAGACGATGAGTGTGGTGTGTATGAGAGCCAAGAGACACATCTATTTGACTTCTGTCAGGAAGGTGAGCAAAGGCAAGACAAGTTAAATTTTAGGAAGGTGTTAGAATGTTGAGATTAGGTAGTTGAATTTACACTCATAGTACTGTAGAACCAGAAGGCATTTGTTGTGGGTAGAATACTCTTTATTATGACATAAGACTCAAGAAAAAGTGGCTTAAGCACGGAGGACATCTTATATGTCACATAAGAGAAAAGCTAAGTGAAGCAGTTACGGGCTTGGTCCAGTGATTGACATCAAGGACCAAGACTCCTTCCATCTTTTTCTTGGCCGATTTAGCATATTGGCTTGGTGCTTAAGCTTGTTTCCTCATAGCCGCAACCTGAGTGTGACGATTCCATGAATCACAGACAGACGCAGTAACGTCATGCTGAAGAGGTGGGAGGGTTGTTTCCTTCTGTGCGTCCTTTTTAATTTGAGGTATCCTTTTTAAAACGTCTCCCAGAAAACATCCTTTCGTGCCCTATTGGCCACAATTCACCACATGCCCACACCATAGCTTTAGGGGAGAATGAGATAGAGGAAGGCCAGCTGTGCCAGCAGAGATGGAGATGCTGCCTAAGGGTTGTGGGGTCGGCTGCCAGTGGTGTCTCCCCAGCCAGCTCGTGTGGGCCACCTTGTATCGTCGCTGAATTGCACAGATAATGATATGTAATAACTGTCCTACACCCAGTATCTGTTACATGTTGGGCACTCTGCAGTGTTGTGTTTTCACCCTTTTGCAACAACCCTTCCAGGTAGGTGGAATCATTCTCACTCACTGTTGAGGAAACTGATTGTGTGTGGGTGACTCGGTTAGTTAGTGTCTAGAGGGGATAAGATCTTTTTAAATCACAGAGTCACAGTCTTGGGTTTGAGACTGGCTTTAGGCCAGCCTCCTCCCTTCCTCCAAAGGTGCCCACCTCCACTTCCCACGTCCCTGCCAAGTGGCAGTGGAGCCAACTCTTGAATACTTGTAGAGACGGAAGTTGCCTGACTACTGGCCCAGTGTTCTTTCCAAACCACATCACTGGCAGAGTACAGACCTGTCATGGGATTGAGGAGAACTCCTGGTTTTCTTCCGTTGCTCCCCCGCCTCCCCCCAGGAGGCACCTTTTGTAGATGCTGGCTGCTAGTACTAGTGATGTCATGGCAGCTGGCATTGTGGGGCATGCCGAAATCCATTAACTGGTGTTCAGGTCCCCTCACGAGTGAAGTGGGCGCCATGTGAAAAGTTAGTTTGGCCTCCCCAACTTCCTTAAGCCCGAGACCCTGTGCCAGGTATTGCTATTTTCTATTTGCTAAACATTAGTTGAAACAAAGGGCTGTTTTGTTGGGATTGTGTTTCCCTGTGGAAAAGATTACTTTAGGCACATTTTAGAAAATGCTTTTAAAAAGAATCTTGTGTAGGTTGAAAACATAGGGAAAGAAAGCAAATGTCTTGATGACTTTTCATTACAATAAAAATTGTAGTGAGAGCTCTCTCAACTTCCTCCCTCCTTCTGTCCCACTAAACAAACCTTTGTCTGTGGGAGGACGATTAGGTTTAAACAACAGGAGCAGAGCTGGGGAAGTGGCATCATTTGGGGGCCTACCACTGAGAAGGTCACCACCAGTGACATTTCCTGAATATTTGTCAAAATTGAAGAGTAAGAGTTTGCTATTGGTGGTAGTGGGAACAGGTTACCCATAGGAAAACATTTTAAGTCTGTCACATGAGATTTTGAGGACTAGAAGGAGGATAGAGGAAGCAAAATTCAAGCAGCGAAAATATTTTTTTTGTTGTTATTGCTTTTGGGAAAATGCTTTCAGTATTCAGTTGCTCTCCTCAAATGCCTTTAAATTTGCCTTATCTTTTTTGACTGACAAAAAAGGCCTCTTGTAGAAATGTGCCAGTTATGGGAAATCTTCTCTCTAAACGTCCTCTGAAGTTTGGTGATTGGCGGGCGGGTCACTGTGTTGCTGGCTGCAGCTCTGCTGTGTCCTAGATTGGTCAGTGACCTGGGACCCATCTAGGGAGGAAATGATGCACGTGGCCCTCTAGTGGTCAGGAGGACCCTGACTGTTCCTCCTTATGGCACCTGGAACAGGCAAGGAAATGTTGGTCTAGACCTTCACTGTCAAATATGGTAGCTGCTAGTCACGTATGCCTGTTGAACAGTTGAAATGTGGCACATTGAGGTGTGCCGTAAGTGTAAAACACATTGAAGATTCAGTGGAAAAAGAAAGCAAACTATCTCATCGTGGCCCTTTTATTTTGATTACATGTGGAAATGATAATACTGTAGATATGTTTGATTAAATAAAATATATTATTAAAACGTTTTTGCCTGTGTCTCCTTACCTTTGTAATGTGACTACTAGAAAATTTTAAAATATCTTTGCATTTCTATTGGACAGCACTGGTCTAGATGAGGGTTCAGCAAACCATGGTCTGTTTTTGTAAATAAAGTTTTACGAGCACACGGCCATGACCACTGTCAATGTGTTGTCTGTGGCTATTTTCATGCTACAGTGGTTCACAGAGCCTAAAATCTTTGTTATCTGGGCCTTTACAGAGAAAGGTCACAAGGATTGGTCACAGGGACCAATCCTGTGGTCTCAAGGATTCCGGAGAACATGGCAGGACCTAAAAGCAGTATGGGAAGCCCTGATTCTTACCCCTGTGAGTCACTCCCTTAGGAAAGGAGAGAGAACCAAGGATGCCCCTGATGTCTCAGAGGTGCTTTAGGCATGTGCTTCCCTCTCTCCCCAGCCTGTTCTCTCTAAACAATTTGTGAACCTCAAGCCCCTCCACTACTGGAAGTTTGAGAAGAGAGATTGCAGAGCCAGAAAGTTAACTCTGGATGGAAGGCAGAGTTGGAACCCTTGACCATCCAGTGGAGGAGTGTGGAAACATTGCTCCTGATTCCCGCATCTCTAAAGGTTTTCCGTTAGAGACACAGAGTTATGGCTGATGAGCAGGGTAACGACATGGAGTGACTGGAGACCCACTTGCCTCAATGAGCTGCCATAGTACATTTCAATAATTTGGGGTCCTAAAGGTATTTTACACCTAAGAGCTCCCATCAGCGAGAATCTATTTCAAGGAGGTGTGAGATCTTAACACCTTAGTTATCACCTGACACCTTGGGAAATGGGTTTTTACCTGGCTAAGTAGAAGCTTTGGAGAAGGGTAAAGACTGGAGAGGGGAGATGGAAGGGACACAAGGACAGATAGCACAAGAGGCCGGAGCTGGCCCTACCTAGACCGGAGCCTTCTCCTGAGGCCGACCTGTGCGCGGGCAAGGGCCTCGGCAGGGTAACAGAGTCTTTGTTCCAAAGTGCACATTGGCATGGCCCTTCCTTAAAAATTCCTTCCCACTTTCTTCCCCCCAGTTAAATGCATTTCCTAGGGCAAGACGCTGCATCAGAATCAAATTCACCACAAGCTTTGGGTGGTATTAATGCCTGCCAGCACAGGGCAAAGCCTGTTACAGTGAATGGAGTCACCGTATTCAGAATGAATTGCAGGACGTTGGGCACGTGATTTACCATCTCTAGTAAACAGGGCTTCTCACATGGTGTATTTCTGCTGCATTGGTTAGTTATTAACTGCAAAAAAGGGCAAATTCATTTAGAAGACGTGCCCATTTTTGATGAGGTAAGGCCGCCTGGAGATGCATGGCATTTTAAAGCAAACAAATTCCTGGGAGAGCCTGAGCTTACCACCCAGAAATGTGGCAAGGAATAAAAACATTTACACCAGTTTAATATGAATGGTTGAAAAAAGTATCTATTGCACATTGAACGTGATATATGAAACCATAACCTACTCTCGTGTAGTAAGCAAAAGAACCATTCACCTAACAGATGACTATTCGAGTTGACATTATTCTGCATCTTTTCGATCTTCTCTTGCCAAGTGCCGGAGACTGTCAGAGAAAGCCCGCCAGATACATAGGCTCTGTTGGCCTGGGGGTTGAGAGCTCGTAAGACTCTTAAAGGCAGAGGTTACCCAGTGACCCTCGTGCTGCAAACTATAGTGGAAATCAAAGGATGACAGCCAACATAAACAGTGGCTGCATGTGGAACGTCAAAGTGAAGACTAATAGAGGTGGGACTTTCTCTGTCTCCTGCTCCCTTTCTAGTCTATAAAATGGAGCTTATTTCCTATCTTCCGGTAGAAGAAAAAGTGCCATGTGGCTTTTGGGGGCCTCAGAAGTGATTCTTGGTTCATTCTTATAACAAAAGTGGAATTTGACCTCCTCGAAAATTATTAAGGGGTGACTCCTGCTTAATCCTACCGTGATTTATCTACTACGCGTTAGCAGTTAAAGCTAGAAGGAGTCCTGGGAGACGTTTTTGTATAACTTTCTTCTTTCACAGACCAAGAAATCGAGGCCTCAGAAAGGCTCATGAATTGCCTAAAGTTAAGTGCTAGCCGAGTGCAGGCCTCGTTCTCAGAACCCAGTATCTCAACCCCAGGCTCAGAGCTCTTTCCATTCGACCTTCTGTGTTTATTCACACACAGAGTTACATGGGATCGCTGAATTTGAAAAGTAGGGAAATTAAAAATGACCCCTGATCTCTTTGTCATTTGATTTGCAAATGGCCCAGGTCATTGTCTGTGTTAGGGTACCTCACTGGGCTGGCTCAGGTTCCTAACGTTTCACAACTCCCGGCCTGTGGAGCTCTTTCTTTTAATTATTGTCTTGGAAGTTTTAGCGTTCAATTCACTCATATCTTCTGGGGGTGATAGTAACAATTTCATATTTGGGAAGAGTAACACAATTTGGGAATTTTAGAGAATTAACTTTACTGTCCAGTACATTGGCGGCATGCTGAAATAAACTGGAAGGGCCATTCCTTGCAAAAGCAAGAGAGGTTCTTTGTAGTGTGAGATTTATGGGCTTTGACGTTTCTGTAATTTTTAAACTCAAAAATCTTATTCTGATGGTTCGTCTGACATCCCCAAAGTCTTTAATTTAAGATCGCTGCAGAACTCTTGGTTTGTATTCATTTCATTTCATTTGTGTATTTTATGTGTTTAGTGGTCATATTTGAAAAACATCTCTTGTGAGTGCTCTGTATAATTTTGGCAGAAAATTACTTTTTTTGTGTTTCTGCGATGATCCCCTGAGATCATTTTTGCATAAATCCAGCCTTCTATTTTCAGATACAAATCTGTTGTACAGATGATTCTTCTTAGAAGAAAAGATGCATTTGTAGCTGAAAAATGTAAATTACTTTTCATGGAAAATACCTCTCTGGGCCCCCATTTCCAAAATGTGATGATTGCACATTGCATTTTTTTGTGCGTGCTCAGGAGACTGTTTTCCTTACAATTAGAAAAATCTTGATTGTGTGGCAGGTAGAATGCTGTGACGTGGCTGCTTCTGCCACATAGGCAAGTCGGGGGTAGGGGATGGGCCGAGGAAAAAAACGAAAGACCCAGTATGGATGTGGCACTTAGTTAAGGGGAAGGGGTTTTGGTTTTAAAGTGGAGGGGAGGGGGTGGAGGGTGTCATGAGCATTCTTTACCGGAAAGGTGTGTTAGCAAAGGACATTTAGAACTGGGGTCATTTGAATGTAATTAGAAACCCCCTTTGGCAGTTCATCCTTGCTTTTGCTTTTTCATTCAGGATTCACAGTTTTATTGGGTGTCTTATGGAAAGGCTTTTGGGACAACTACCCTCCCCATCTCAAGTATTGTAAAATGGGGGAGGCCAGCAGACACATCTTCCTAGAAAGTCTTCTCTTCACTCCAAGGGTTACTAGTTGAGGCACTTTGGGGCACTGCTGTAAAGCAAAGTGTAAAATCAACGTATTCAGATTTGTGCCAAAGAAAGACTCAAGTTTGAGAACATTTACATCTGTTTTCAATAATTCCTCACATATGCTGCAGAATGTACGTTATCCATCTTGTTATCCAGGAAATAACATTTGTTGCAAACAGTTTGCCAATTCGTAATTTTATTGAATTTGTTTATCATGCTGTGGCTTCATATGAGGTCTGAAAGATGGTGATCTTTGGTGTTCCAGCTGTCGTAACATTCTGCAGTGGGGCCTTAATTCCGGGCTCGGCTGGGATTCTTTGGAGGGTTTGGACTTTCTTAGAACTGCAGACTAAGAGCTGGCGTTGTTGATGGGCAATTATTTTGGGGGAACACAGTTAACTTTGCTCACACACTCCTCAAACCCATTTTCGTTTCTGACGTTTAACTACAATCTTGGGACTGATGTGTTGAATAGAGCGCCTTGTGTGCCCTATACCGTCTCCTTTGAAATCTGCCCAAACTTTCCAACTGTTGTCATGTTTGGTTGAGAGAACACTACTCCTTGTGGGGTGTGTGTGTGTGTGTGGGGGGGGTGTCTGATTCTTTAGAACTGTCCCAAACTATCTCAAACCTGAAAACTTTCTTCCACAGAGAAGCAATGAAATATCTTTTTGCCGCGTAAGTGTCATTTTCTTAAGAAGTTGTTTGTAGATGAAAAGCAAGTTCAGCTAGGTCTCATTTTATCATTTCCCTGTTTTCTTTAGCAGGCGTTTTCTTCACTGAGGTCTGTATTATTTTTGCCAAAACTGAGAAGAAAAAAATGATAGTAACCTCGAAAGCTCTTTCGATCTGAATTATTCCTTAATGTTTTTAATGGTTTATTACAACCCCACAGATGTCATCTTGGGGCCATTTGGAGGTTATTGAGTTTCCTTGGAGATGAGACTTGGCATTTTCCAAACCAGAGTTTGCTTTTGTGGCCTGGAAGTTGCGAGACGCGTGTATTTGGAGGGCTAAAGATTATTCCCCACCAAGAAGTTTGGTCAACCTGACCTTCTCCACTCTTCCGACGCTGCGCACACAGCAGTAATCTCTGCAGAGGAGAGCAAATAAAGTGAAGAAGTATAGCAGTACGTGTTATTTTTACATCCTAAAGTAAATTCTCCAGCGTGAAGGCTGACTGGGAATTTTCATCTCAGAGTTCTCGTGAACACTGCCCCATTTCGCTGTTGTCCTCTTGAATCTCTTTTTATTATAGGTCTTCGAGGGAGGTGTTTCTTGTCGTAATTTACTCAGCCAGACAGATAAGTGAGATGTGGAGCTGTGGAAACATGGGGCTGGCAGAAGCCTTTGGGGGTCAGCTGGTCCTGCCATTCAGTCTGCAGGCGTAGTGCTACGGCCAGCCAAGGTGAAGGACTTGTTGAGTTATATTTAGAGGACTTATGGCACCTAGAGTTCCTGTGACAAGATGACCTCTAGCACTAGATCCCGAAGTGAGTCCTGGCAAAATGAACATTCTTTGAATGTTGTTTGAGCCAAATGACTTCAGATGGCCTGCTGAGCTCTTTCCGTGAGGTGATGGTCCAAGAGTCATAGTGTCTAAGGTAGGACTTAGAAGGTTATCCTTTCTAGCTCCCAAAGAAGGAACCCATCTAATGCTACCCCCTGACAGTTTATCCTCTCTTGTCGGAACCCTCAGCGCTTCAAGAGGCAGCTGGACCATTGATGAAAAGCTGTCATGAGAACTTTCTTCTTTGTTTTGATGGCATGTCTGTGGCCCTTCAACTTTTCTCCATTGGTGTCAATTCTGAGAGACACTGTTCTTAAAAATCACTCTTCAAAGAGACAAAAATGAAAAATTCTAGGATATTAAAAACAAGCGAACAAAGTCACTTTGTTTTGACTCAACCTTCAAGGTCAGTTGTATCATTTTTTAAAATAAATTTATTATTTTATTTATTTACTTTTGGCTGCTTTGGTTCTTTGTTGCTGGGCGAGGGCTTTCTCTAGTTGTGGCGAGAGGGCGCCACTCTTCGCTGCGGTGCGCGGGCTGCTCATTGCAGTGGCTTCTCTTGTTGCGGAACACGGGCTCTAGGCACGTGGGCTTCAGTATTTGTGGCGCACGGGCTCAGTAGCTGTGGCTTGTGGGCTCTAGAGCACAGGCTCAGTAGTTGTGGCACACGGGCTTAGTTGCTCCGCGGCATGCGGGATCTTCCCGGACCAGGGCTCAAACCTGTGTCCCCTGCATTGGCAGGCAGATTCTTAACCACTGCACCGCCAGGGAAGTTCAGTTGTATCATTTTTAAAGAAGAAAATAGATATATTTGTTTTTCTTTTTTAGAATATGTTAGTAACCTTTGAGGATTCATTCACCATCTTAGGTTTTCCGGAAGGAAGATTCAGATAAATTAATTAAATCGATCAGTTCTTCCCTAAGTTCTTTTGGGTGTTAAATTATGGTTGGTAACTAATTTAGCACTTGGCCTATAAAATAAATGCTTGTTGAATGAATGTTGAATACATAATTCGCAAATTTTTGAATAAACCAAACCTTCTGCTGCTGAGAGATGCCAGCTGACTCCTTGTATCTCAACTTTATTTGGTTATTTACTATGAAAATAATTTTACTTGCTGTTGCCTTCAGAAGTGTCTATTCAGCCTGTGTCCAATCAAAAGGCTTTTCTCCTTCCAACTTTTCTCATCACAGATCTTCTCTGATCACTTATCACTGGATCAGTTATTTGGCAACATGGTAGAGTGGGAAGTGCTTTGAGGTTCCAGCCCAGCCACTTCCCTGTTTGTGAAGATTACCAGGGAAAACGTGTCTAACCCCTTTAAGCATCCATCTCAGTACCTTCCCTTGAGGGGCTCTTGTGAGCAAAATGGTCAGTGTGATGCTCCAGGAACCTAGCAGATACTCAGGAGGTAACAATAACCATTATTTTGGTGTAGTCTACTGCACTTGATCCTGTGTCTCTTACTGATCTTTGTGCATATCAAGGATTTGAGTCTTGTCTCCAGATGCCTGCATTTTTTGTGAACTTTGATTCTGAGATCCCAAATACATCACCACATTCTCTCTAGCTTCCTGGATAAATAAGGCGAGCACATATCACAGAATTTCTGTGGAAGTCTCATTTTAAAATACTTTGTCCTTTTGTCCCCTAAACTGTTGAAATGTCGAGAAAATCTGAATATTTTGATACCTAGTTTTGGAATCTCCCAGCCAATCCCTTGCGTCAAATATAGCACCGAAAATGTTGTCTAATGCTTTCTAATTTAAATCAGAAAATACAATTATCCTATTTCTGACATGTCATGGAATACCTGACTGGCACAAGACAAAGAAACGTTTATCAGGAGTAGTGTAGCCAGATATTAAGGCATGAAAGGCACCCTGGAGAACATCCCATGTTTCAAGGTGTGTGCTGACTAGGATGGTATAGCAAGAAGATAAAGGTGGTTCCTCCCTACTTCCAAGGGCTGTGATCTCTCCATAAGTAAGATCACTTGTGGTGGAGGCCTCTTCCTCTTCCTCCTTCTCCTCCGATTGCCTCTTCTCTCCCTGCTTCGTTAGTGTCCTACTTCTGCTATAACAAATTACCACACACTTAGTAGGACAAAACAACACAAATATAGTATGTCTTTGTCTCGCAAAGAATTACACCAACTGCACATAAAAAGCTTATTAACCTCATCCCAGGGTCTCCCAAAGTCTCAGCTATAACAGCTGCAAGTCCAAAAATACCATCTAAGTCTCATCAGCTCAAAAGGACCAAATTTCATGACCTCAGTCATCTATATTAGCTGTGGGTGAGGCTCTGAGTGGAATCCATTCTGGGGAAAAATTACTCCATCTGTGGACCTGTGAAACTAGAAGTAAGTTATCTTCTCCCAAAATACAGTGGTGAGATAGGCGAAGGATACCAGTTTAAAACATTCCATTTAAAAATGGAGAAAGTGAAAGGAAAAAGGAGTAATTCACCAGCCGCAAGCAATTTTTAAATCTAGCAGAGCAAGCTCCATTAAGTTTTCAAGTCTGGGAATAATTTGAGGCTCTGCCTTCCGGGTCTGTGGCTCTACCCTCTGGACCATCCTTTTTTAGTGAAAGGTAGCATGTGTTTACAGCTGAGTAGTTTTATCAACATGTCTCTTGTCTGTAGAATTTTGGTTACCAGACAGAGTTCTTTCAGTTCATGTTCTTTTTCCTTTCAGTTTAAGTGGTGGTATTTCTGCTGATAGAACGTTCTCAAAAACCTAGTGGTCTCCAGTGTATGTTATGGAATTCATTCTATGAGACAGGAGGATCCTCCACAGATCTTTTCTGGATAATCCTCTCTCTGTTTCTGACTTCTGCTGAGATGGTTGAGGGGATTCATGAGTCACATGCCTAATCTCTTCAGAGAGCCCTCTTTGTGATTAAATACTCTGATCTTTTGATCCTTCTGAGGCACTAGCCAAAGGTTTTCTAGTTACACCCTTGACTTTCTCTCTAGAGCATCCTTTCTTGACAGTATATCTTTAAATTTTAGCACCTTTTGCAAAATGAATAGGCTGAGAATTTCCCAAATCATCAAGCTTTGGTTATTTGTTGCTTAACAATTCTTTCTTCAATTTATGTTTTTCTTCTTACATTTCACTGTAAACATCAAGAGGACACCAGGCTTCATCTTCAACATTTTGCTGGGAAATATCCTCAGCTAAATAGGAACTTCATTACTTACAAGTTATGTTTTCCATCTAACTGTAGACTAATTCAGCTAATCTTTCTGCCACTGTGTAACCAGGATTCCCTTTCTTCAGGTGTCCAATAATATGTTCTTTGTTTCCTTCTGAGCTCTCACTAGCAGCACCTTTAACATTCATACTGCTATCAACAGTCTGTTTATTACGATTTAAGAATTCTCTTAGAGAATATTGGTTTTCTCTACCACACTCCTCACTTCCTTCCGAGTCCTCACTAATGGACTCGTGAATGCTAATACTTCACTAACCGTCGGCTTAAGGCAATCTAGCTCTTCTATTACGTTCTTCAGAATTTCTCCAGCTTCTATCCATTATCAAAATCCAAAGCCACCTCCATGTTTTTAGATATTTGTCATAGCAGTACCCTGTTTCTAGGTACCAAAATCTGCATTAGTTTCCTATTGCCACTGCAACAAATTACCGCAGACTAGTGGCACAACACAAATTAATTCTCTCATAGTTTTGGAGGTTAGAAGTTTAAAATGAGTTTTACAGGGCTAAAAGTAAGGTGGCAGTAGGACTGGTTATTTTGGGAGGCTCTGAGGGGAGAATCCATTTGCGTGCCTTTTCCAGCTTCTAGTGACAGCCTGTATTCCTTGGCTTGTGGTCCTTTCCTCCATCTTTAAAGAATATCACTCCATCTTTGTTTTCCTCATCACCCCACCTCTCCTCTCGCTTCAGCACCTCCTGTGTCCCTCTTTGAAGGATCTTTGTGAATACATTGGGCCCACCTAGATAATCCAGGATAATCCCTCCATCTCAAGATCCTTAATTTAATCACATCTGCAATATCCTTTTTTCTATGTAGGGTAATATTTGCAGGTTCTGGGGATTAAGATGTTGACATATTGGGTGCTATTCCGCCTACCACACTGCTGTCCTTTCAGTTCTCCCAACTTTTAGGTTGATAAACAACATGTAGTAGTGGAAGAAACTAATCTAGCTGTCAGGAGACCTACATTTCATTCTCACTTGCCCAACTAAAAAGTGGTATGACTTAGAAGAAGCCGTTTTGCTGCCTTGGACCTCAATTTTGTCAACTGTAAAATGAGGGAATTAAACTCAGTGATTGCCAAGGCCCTTTAGGACTGTCCGCTGTTACGGTTCTTTGGTTCTGGACTTTCATTGCAATCACATGCTTCTTGAGAAAGAAGTGATGATGAGTTCCAGTTGTCAAAGAGTTAGGAGTGAGTGAGCCAAAGTGGCACTGCAGTGTGGTGGTGAGTTTCAGTTGAGGTGACTTCAGTTTTCTTTGGTTGTTCTTGCCGGATTGTGGACCTGTTACACTCAGCACCCATCACCTCGGAGCAAAAGCATTCTCAAGCGTGGTTTCTCTTAGAAGGTGCTTGGATGGAATAACGAGAAAGAATCATCACTGTCTAATGGGCAGGGGGGTCAGGATGGCTTAAATGGTAGAAACTGAGGTCTGAGTAAAGCGTTTCTTATGCTCTTCATGGTGGAAAGTGTGGCTGAGGAAGGGTGAAGGTAATCCAAAGGTCTCTGTCTTCAACAGGAGACAGAGACCTTTGGAGCAAATGTGCGTTGGCTTTTGCTGGCTTCCTGCAGCTGCAGAGTGGGCTGCAGCAGCCAACACAGGTTATAGAGCTCCAGAGAGTTGGAGGTGGTGTCAGGCGCGAAGCCCTCCACAAGCAAAACAGGGAAGTTAACTCGAGCCGAGGCCTCAAAGAAGTCAGGTCATGAAGTTTAAGCACTGAATCTAGGAGAATTCAGAAGAGGAAATTTATTTTTTCTCCTTGTCCTCTGGGACTCTGTGCCACTGGGAACTCATAGGCAACATTTCTCTTGTTTCTAAAGGACAAGAAGTATGATGATGAGAAGTTGAAAGCGGTCCCTTCGGTAAGGCCATAGGATTTTCTAAACTCTTCTGTAAGCCTGGGTTAAATCTTGTTTCTAAAGGACAAGAAGTATGATGATGAGAAGTTGAAAGCGGTCCCTTCGGTAAGGCCATAGGATTTTCTAAACTCTTCTGTAAGCCTGGGTTAAATCTTGTGTTTTTAACAAGAGGAATTTTCTCTTCTCCCTTCAGAGGGTGACCTCACCTTTGAGGCTTCATAATTTTTCTTGTGTTACTTCCTCTGCCTGGAAATTTGTGCCCATATCTTCACATGCTGACAATCTTCCCTGTCCTTCAAGGATTGGCTCAGATGCTATGCTTGTAGATGGAGCCTCCTATTTCTTCTCTCTCCACATGATCCTTTTTTTTTTTTTTTTTTTTCCTTAAACTCCTATAGTATTTCCAGTCGTTAATTTTTGAATGGCATTGGTCACAGTAGGTATGAAACATATGTTTTTCTCTCAGGCACATTATAGTATCAAAGATGAATTCATTTGTCTTTGTATCTCTCATAGTATCTCAAGCAGGAGAAGGGGCTTAATTAACGTGTGTTGAAAGAATGAATAGAATAAAGATCTACCTCACACTTAGGCATAAACTTATTGAATATGTAAGATACAATAAATGGGTATCTATATTGATATATACTGATATTGATAACAATATTGATATGGAGATAACTTAGGGTTCCGAGAGTGCTGAGTATAGATAAAATGGGAGATATAAGAGAAGTCTAACATGGGATCCCAGGTCTTAGTAAGATCCTATCATCATTGCAGAGAAGACATAGCAAAATGTCAGTGAGCAGGAGTGCTGGGTGGGGTTGAATTGTGTGGCACAGATGGCCACTCTGCCTGTGTTTGAGAAGAGGATGGTGCCCGTGGGCTTGGGTGGTTGGGGAGATCTTTATGGAGGAGGTTGAATTTGAGTGGATCCTTGAAGGATATTTGCAGCCGACACTTGCAGGTTTGAAGGTCTTTTTAGAATGTCAGACATTTTCATTCCTGTTTGCCTACATGACAGTAGTTATATCTTTAAGTTGGTTGTTTATAAAACAAAATAGAGTGGACAAAAAGCAGTATAATTGAAGATTAATTTACACCTGTTTTTAATGTATGTTTTTTATTCTGTCTCCAACCAAGTTTGTGGCAAGTATGGATTTGAGGGCTCAGGAATGCCAAGGCTCCATGGTGGACTGTGGTCCTCGGGGAACCTGTGGAGTAGGACCTTATAAATACTTGTGTAATGTTGATGGATTCTGGTTAAGAGTTCTTGATTTATGCTTTTAACAGTTCTTCACTGTGTCTGCTAAGATTTAGCTTCTTTGTTGTTGAGTAGATATGTCCTAAAAGCTATTTTTTTAAAAAATTTAATTATTTTTATTTATTTATTTTTGGCTGCGTTGGGTCTTTGTTGTTGCGCGCGAGCTTTCTCTAGTTGCGGCGAGCGGGGGCTACTCCTCGTTGCAGTGCTCTGGCTTCTCATTGGGGTGGCTTCTCTTGTTGCGGAGCATGGGCTCTAGGTGCGCGGGCTTCAGTAGTTGTGGCACACGGGCTCAGTAGCTGTGGCTCGCGGACTCTAGAGCGCAGACTCAGTAGTTGTGGCGCACGGGCTTAGTTGCTCCATGGCATGTGGGATCTTCCCGGACCAGGGCTTGAACCCGTGTCCCCTGCATTGGCAGGCAGATTCTTAACCACTTGTGCCACCAGGGAAGTCCCCTGATCTCAGAAGATTTTTCTCCCAACTAGATGGAACTGTATTAACAATTCAGTTAATGAAGTATATAAAAAACCACAGTCACTAATGGGGCATTTTAAAGAAGGTTAAGAGAAGGAGAAGCAACAAAATTTGATGACTGAAACATTTTCCTTTTCAAATGTTTATAACATTATCAGGAGAGGGAAAAACCAGAAATCACTGTGGTTAAAACTGGTGATACTGGGCTTCCCTGGTGGCGCAGTGGTTAAGAATCTGCCTGCCAATGCAGGGGATGTGGGTTCGAGCCCCGGTCTGGGAAGATACCACATGTCGCGGAGCAACTAACCCCACGAGCCACAGCTGCTGAGCCCGTAAGCCGCAACCACTGAAGCCCACAAACCTAGAGCCCATGCTCCACAACAAGAGAACCCCATGCACCACAACGAAGAGTAGCCCCTGCTCCCTGCAACTGGAGAAGGCCCGCGTGCAGCAACGAAGACCCAACGTAGCCAAAAATAAGAATACATAAATTTACATAAAAAATAACTGGCGGTAGGATAGTGCGGCTTTATGGAATATGTAATATGATTATTTCATTTGTAAAGTGTTGGTGCAGTGCAGGCTGAGTCAGATGCAATACAAATACTAATACAGTATTCAGCATTGCAAATGCAGAGAAAAATGTATTGTCTTATCAGTTTAAATGGAATTTAAACTGATTTCCAGTGATTCTGAATATTTAATACAGAGGAAATCTTTCTCCTTTTTTGTTTTTGTTTTTGCTTTTCATGCTTCTGATTAAATGACAGGAATAAAAACAATCACTTGAAAATAAATTCTGAACGATTACTCCGTGACATATTATAATACCTTTGTTATTTTGGACTCTTGGATTTAGCCAGCTTGGCCTGATTTCTGTGGCTCATTCAAATGATGAGTTCAGGTTTTTCTGGGATGAAAAAGTTGAGTCTCTCGGTTTAGCTGAAGTCTCTGAGTTTGTGATAACCTAAACATCACCTTGTTTATCAAAACTAAGCAAGCATCTTGGCTCTCTTCTGGAGAACTGGAGAGAAATACTATTGCTCAATTTAACGAGTATTTGTTTCCTACATGCTGATCTAATATGTTTTAAACATTCTTGGTAACACAAAGAGCAGTTCCTAATTTCTTGACAACTTATTGGTTGAAAGTCTTGCCCAGCGAAGAGTGAAGGCACGTATTTAAATACCATGCTGTGTGATAGAGATTCCAAGAGTGGTAGGTGATTAGAGAAAGGAGAGGAAATCCATTGCTAAGACAGGATTCTGTAGGTGGGCCACAGCCAATGGTACTCGACACCGAAGATTCTAGGCAAGGTCTCCCAGCATGCCCTCTTCAGGGCCACGGCTGGTGAGTGTAGAAATACAACGGGTGGTGTGCTGAAATTTCCGGCGGAGTCAAAGGGGAAGGGGGAAGAAATCCTCCAGGCCTATCCTTCATTTGGCTTTTTATTTTTAACAAATGAAAAATACGCAGAGTAGTTGTCATTTGTTAAAGTGTAGCAGAGAGAGCAAAGCAGGCCAGCGGAGGCTTCATCAAGAACGCTCATTCAGAATGATGAATGTGGCTAAACACACATTTGTTCGTAAAACTTGCAGAGTGGCTGAGCATCATTAAGCATGAGGAATAGGTGCAGCATGCTGAGAAGAGAGTGGAGCAAACAGATGTTGTGAATTTTCACAGGCATCCTTCATCCACCAGTCTATCATTAATATCGTTGAAGGTGATCCTTTCTTTTTATTTAATAAGCACAAACAAAGTGCATGTGCTATGATTCTGCTGAACAGCCTTCTTTTTCTATGGCAGTATGGGCGTGTGAGGATGGGGAGGGTATCTAGACACATCAAATCTGTGTGCCCGTAATGTGATACCAGCTTTGGGGCTATAGCCGGAGTGGAGGACCTCTCTTACTTTTCCCTTTCACTCATCCTGCAGAAACCCTGTCTGCCCCATCACCCGGCCCTGCTACCTAGAAGATTGTCCAGATCTGCTGGAGAGTGAAAAGCTTTATGGCTTTTGACTTTGACATTTGCCAGTTATACTTCCTTCAGATGTATCCAACTTTTGCAGTGATGAATTACAATTTGTTTCCTGAAGTCAGTTGGACAGAACCATTTTGTTGTTTGTTGTTGTGGCCAGATTTTTTCAACTCTACCTGTATCATCCAATTCCGCTTCTTCCCCTTCCTTTTCTTCCCTTTTACTTTCCAGGCCTTTGAGAGCATAGATCTTGGCCCACATGTGCTTACAGGTCTTCCTCTACCTCTGTGCGTTGTCGAGGCTGTTGACCTTAATCCCTCAGCCCCTCTACCACCAAACAGTAGGGAGCCCTTTCTTTTTGTAACCTCATTTTCCCATTCTATTAAATGAAGAGAGTAATGCCTTCTTTCTGGGGTTGGTCCAAGTAAAAGCATTTTATGAATTCTAAAAAGCACTGTATGATAATTATTAATGCTGTTTTATGATTAACTGACCAGTGAGTTCTCCTTGTAGAGTTTTCACTAGGAGTTGTCTTTATATACTTAAATTCTTGTGGCATATTGGCCTCAAGCTTCACGTTTAGTGCCAGCGATATTGGGCCTATGAAGCTATGTCTGTTGTCACTGTGTACGTATATGGTGTGTGTGTGTGTGTGTGTGTGTGTGTGTGTGTGTGTGTGTGTGTGTGTGTGTGTGTGTGTGTGTGTGTGTGTGTGTGTGTGTCTGTATTTATTTTCAGACCAGACTAGATAGGGTAAAAAAACAAACAAAAACAATACAGAGCAATGAAAGTCTAACACAGAGCTAGGGACAAGATACTGCTTTATTTTGCTACTAATGGACTATGAAGAATAAAATAACTTACAACTTTACAGTGGCTCCATTCTTTGTACAGACCATTTAATGTTAAGATCTTGAATACCTTCAGGCAGGAGTGAGGAACTCTGTAGTAAGTCGTTTTAGAGTAGAAAATATCTACTGGGAACCTCATACGTGTTCAACTTGGTACGTTTACTTGTTGATCATTGTTGGTGGTCTGCATATGCATTGATTTGGTGTGGTGAGTTCAAGTGTGTTTATTTGTGTGTGCTTTTGTTAAAGACCTATATATCTCTACTATCAGAGGGACCCGTTTATGTTGTAAATGCTAACATTGCCAGGGCTTTGTGACGATGCTCACATACTCTGTAGCTCTGGGTACCATGTTCAGTAGAGTTCATAGACCACAGTGCTGGAGATGGAGTTTGAAGTCGAGAAGCATTATTTTAGGTAACATTGAGTCCACATTCTTTCTAGAGGTAACACTCTTGGTTCTTAAAGCCTTACCAACATGACAAAAGAACACATTCACATGGCGGGTGTATTTTAATCATCTTCTTCCTTGGGCTCCCGAACTCTTCAGTGTAGCACATGTGTCCTTGGAAACTTTGAGTAGCCCTGGGTTTCCTACAGTTTATTATTGAACATAAATATAACCTGAAGTTTGGAATGCTGTGTTTTGTCTGTGTGAACAGTTGCCCTCAGGAAGAACATACGTACAACATAGACTCAAGCCAGTCTTGGGAGGCTGGGTCATGGGCTGTGTTTGCCATATGCTGCTGCCCAAACATTGAGAACCCCGCTGTCCCCTCTGGCTGTGTGGGCACTTGGCCAAGTGCACCGGAAGACAGGGAGTGTACTTGGAGACTTCGGATAGAGCGATTTGTTCCACTTAGTTCCCTTTACGACCCAAAGACTTACCTGCGAATGAGGTTCAGTGGCCACTTACATTCCAGCCCAAGTGATTACTGTTCAGGGACTTGGAGATCCAAGCACCCTGCAGGTTATCAGTGTTATGGCCAAGAGGCAGGTAGGGTTGGCCTTGGCACTTTTTGGTAACCTGCACGGTGTAAGAGAAAATGAGTTTATTAGAATGCATGGTAATCTCTGCTGGTGCCTGTGGAGGAGTGAGGGTTTGTTGTTCCAGAACTGATCTCATTCGCCACCCCTTGGTCATCTCAGCCAAACCCTCTCACAGCTTAGATGGGTGGATTGGCCTTGGCCTTGGAAGGTTTTAGGCAAAGTCCCGTTACACCTCTGCCTGAGTTTCTTCCTTGGTAAGATAAAGATAATGGGTCCAAACTCATAGTTTGTTGGGAGGGTTAAATTGGAAAGTTTCTCAGTTATTTAGATACATTTCTCTGGCTGTCTCTCAAGCACCAGTTGAAGGTATTCTCTATACCCAGTATTGTCAAGAAAATAATTGAAATTTTAGGATTGTCAATAAAAATTGGTCTGGCTCCAACTCAGAAGTTGGCAAACCATGGCCTGCTGCCTCTTTTCATGTGCCCATGAGCTAAACATGGTTTTTACATTTTTAAACAGTATGAAAAATCAAAAGAAGATTAATATTTTGCGACACGTGAAACTTACATGAAATTCAGATTTCAGTGTCCGTCAATAAATTCCACTCCTCAGATATTTAAACTTGTGTTACAAAAATTAGACTCAATTATTATTATAATATTTTGAATTTTCATCAATAAAAAGTATGTGGAAAAAATTTTTTTCTCTTGTTTGTGCCTACATAAAATCCTTGATTTTACTGCTTGGCCCACAAACCCTAAAATATTTACACCTGGCCCTTTATAGGAAGTGTTTGCCGACTCCTGATCTAAGACATTTTATAATCTCAGTAGCTGAGTGGTTTTCAAACTGTGGGTCAAGATCAATTATTTGTTGGCGAAATTAATTTAGAGGGTTACAAATAGCATTTTACAAACATTTTATAAAATAAGGCAGAAAATATTAGAGTGCATTGAACATAGTAAGGTTAAACGCTGCTTTATGAAGCTTTTTTTCCGGGGGCTGTGTGTGTGTCTATACACAAGCTGAGCCACCACCTCAAATATAGTGGATCATGGTCAAAGTGTTGGAAAGCCAGAGCGCTAGACTGTCAGCTCTTTGGGGGCAGAGAGCCTGTCATACTCATCTTTGTTTTATTGGGCCTGGTATAACGCCTGGGGAAAAAAATGGATTTTTTGTAAGTGTTTGGAAGAGATGAATGAGTTCAGGAAAGAACTAGGTGTGATAATTGACCATCATGGAACTAACTACCAAATAAGCTCTAAACATATCTTCCTGTGTTCAACTCAATGCCTGCAGTTTCCTGAAATAAGGACATACATATCAATGGGTGGACAAATAAATTTTCTCTTTTATTATAGAAGATTCACACAAGAAGCTGGTTTGAGTTCCATCCCGAAGGATAAATATGCCACATGATGAGCATGGTGTATAGAAGGGGCCCAAGCACTGGACTGAAGGTCCTGAGTTCTGGTGCCTATTCCTTCTTAAACTGTTACGAATCTTGGACTAGTCACCTGTGCTTCTTTGCCAAGTTCCTTCAACTGAGGGGAAGTGAGATGATAATGATGATTATTGTACACCTCAGCTGTGAGATTCAGATGAGGAAATGTGTAAGAGAGTACTTGGGAAAGGGTAAATCCCCATGCGGGGTCAGTGTTTGTGATTATGTCACATTAAAATATTTGTATCAGACCCCAACTCTGGGCAAGGCTCTGTGGTGGGCACCATGAGAAATAGAAGTTCAAGTAAAATAGATGTTCAAACAAGATAGAAGTTCAAGTAGAAAAATCAAGAGTTGATACTGATGTGTTTTACCAGTTGAACCGTGAGGACTGTAAGGTCCCTATAAGATCTTCAAGGGTGAGAATCCTATAGTGGTCATGGTTAAATTGGTGAAAGATGAATAGCAGCACGAGACTTAAAATAAGGCAATAGCAGAGTGGATGTCCTAAGGCCACCCATACCATGTCAGTGTTCAGACTTCAAAAGGTGAGGTGACATCTCTGGCTGGAAGTGGGGAGGACAGGTGGAGGGAAGAGGGGAGGTGGTGAGAGGCATGTGAGTCTTGGATGGAGGGGAAGCATGGCCTGGCTGTGGTGGTGGCGACGGCGGCGGCAGACAGGAGAAGCCCCTGTGGGTGAAAAAGTCCCTTCCGAGTGAGTGACTCCCTGGGCAAATTGGTGCATTACTCTCTGTGATGGGCCTGATGGTGCTGAGATAACAAAACGAAAAATCAAATGAGAAATGGAACCTAGGAGTCTAAAAAGTTAGTAAATTTTGACATTAGAAATATAATCAAGTTTCACCAATGCTTTTCTGTAGTGACAGCCAAATCCATCCGTGTCAGAGCAACAGCCTATGGAATGTGGTTTCATGTGGCTTTTCTTCCCTTTTTCTCTTTTCCTTTTGCAAAATCAGCATTAGGCTATTTGGAGGACAGGCGAGAACTATTATGTTAAATTGTGCTACCTACAACTTAAGCTTCTGTCTTTGCTAAAGCTGCCAGTTTTTATAAACAACAGAAGACAGAAAGGGTTTACTAAGAATAATGTTGAAACCCAGAAGAATCCTACAGCCTATAAATCTTAATAGAGGTTCTGAGATTCCAGCAGGCTGGATGTGTCTCTTTTACCCAGGCTCACTCCATCTTGGCTCCCCTGTGATGACTCCAATTTTCTTGAAACACAGGCACAGTGCCTTGAATTTACTTGTGGCACTATTTGCCTACAAACAGGAATACATGCATATAACCTATGCAAATCAATAAAAACATGTCAAGACCCCTTAGATCGCACCACTCTTCTAAAATGCAATTTATCTTGCCGCAAATGAGAGTAAGGGCCTAGGTAACAAATAGCGTCTGATCATTTAACTAGCACCTGTTGTCAATGCATTTGAAAACTGCATTTTTCATTTGACATACAGTAAATGCATTTTCATATATATCGAGTGGAAAAGGGAGCTGGAGTGTACATATACAGCCCTTTATGAATTTTATGAACAATGGATATTTTAGAGCTGTATGTTTAAAGGGGTCCTGTCAAACACTGCAAATCTATTTGTTCCTTCCAGCGTTGGTTGTGAACACACCGTACTTTTCTTTTGGCTGCGTGTCGAAGCGCAGCAATGCTGAAAGTATAATTATAACATTCATATTAGGGGAAGGACAATTACTATAATTTTTGTATAAAATTGAATATAACTTAAATGTGTACATGTGAAATATAAGTTTTGAAAAAAAAGTTTCTCAGGGGAAAACTGCTTTTTATAAATTACATTTTGCAGTCATTCCCTTTGTCGGCTTAAATTATGAGCCACAGGTTTTTTGTTTTTTTTTTTTTTTAAATGCAATATTTTGTTTGCAGATGGATGGCTGTTGCACAAATTCAACAACACTTATTAGGCTTATCAGCAACAGTGGTTTTCACATTAGTGAGCATGGTTTGGCAATATTGTTTGACATCTGGAACAAGCTATATTATACCAGACATATCAAGTATAACTGAATGGATCATTTAACTGGCATTTGTTTCAAAAACTCCCACTCTTCAGCTTTTGCCTGGCTGTCATGATGTGCCGGCAATGAAAACTGCATTCCCCGGCTTCCGAGCCTCTCATCTGCTTTGACAAGCTCACCGCACTTCCTACTCCAAGTCAGGCATTTTGTAATAGTGGCCGTAAGGCCATGTTCTTGCATCTTTCTTGCACCTCCATCGTTTCTTTGTTTTTTTGTTTTTTTTTTAAGAAGGCCATGATGCCAGGCAGCGGCAAAGGTCAGGGGCTTTGAGACCATCTTAGTCTGGACTCAGGCCATCAATGGAGCTTTTTCTCTGATTTTGAGTTCTTTTTTTTTTTTTAACATCTTTATTGGAGTATAATTGCTTTACAATGGTGTGTTAGTTTCTGTTTTATAACAAAGTGAATCAGTTATACATATGTTCCCATATCTCTTCCCTCTTGCATCTCCCTCCCTCCCACCCTCCCTATCCCACCCCTCTAGGTGGTCACAAAGCACCGAGCTGATCTCCCTGTGCTACGCGGTTGCTTCCCACTAGCTATCTATTGATTTTGAGTTCTTGATTGTGGGTCCCCTGCATGTCTACATTTTTTTGAAACCGTGTCACTGGGAGATCTATTTTGTTGAACTTCATGTATCTTAGATGGAGAGAAGAAGAAACAGGAAAGGGCCCTCCTGCATTTTCCGTAAATAAAAGAACCACGTGGGGGCAGAGAGGGAAGAAGTTGGAAATAGGAGAAAACGGTAAGAGCAGAATGTTAGCGCTTATAACTTCTCTTCATCTGTCTAGTGAATTTCCCCTAGCATTTCAGGGCATGCAGTCACAGTTTGGGGACCTAGCCCCCCAAAGTTTCATGGCATTGCTGCTACTGCTTACCTTGTTGCTCTGCTTAAGGAATTTATTCCTTAGAAGCTCAAAGCCAGGACTGTGAAGAGTTCCATGGAGACGCCGGTATGAGAATGCCATGAGTGCTTTCTAAATAAGAAGTAATGCATTTATTTCATGAGTAATGCTGCTGCTGCCGCTGCTATTTGTTTATTGTTTTTGTTTATTTGTTTTGTGTGGGAGATTCTCTCCTTAAACTCAGCAAGATACAGATTCCACCCAGCTTACTGGGCGAATTCATACCAACCACTCAATAATTAAAGGGAAAGAGGGGCTTAATTAGGTAGAGTGAATAATGAGCAGGTCTCAAATAAAAGGCAAACATTCAGATGATGAGAAAAGCATAGGCTTGTCTTGTTTTCATTGCATTTGGTAAAATTGTCTTTATCAACACAAGTCAAGTTGAGGCTTGAGGCTAAAAGGTCTTTAAAATTATCAGTACTAATGTCATTGAAAGGAACTGGCCAAGGTGGTCTTACGGTTGGAAAGAAAGAGGCAGCCTCAACCCTCTTAACATTCCCTTTTAGGTTAATTGGAGACAAAATTCATTCAGTCAGTCTTTCATTCATTCTACAGATATTTCTTGATGATGGAATGTTATGTGAAAAGTACTACGTCAAGCGTGGAAAGGAGGCAAAAACAAATAAGACAACAGCAGCAGCAGCTGCAAAAAAAAAAAGAAAAGAAAAGAAAAAGAGAGCAATCTCATTGACAATGGCGTCAAAAAGAATAACATGCTTAGGAATAAACTTAGCCAAGGAGTTGAAAGACTTGTACACTGAAAACTACAAAACATTGCTAAAAGAAATCAAAGAAGACATAAATAAATAGAAAGCCATCCTGTGTTGGTGGATTAGAAGACTTATTATTTTTTAATATATCTTTATTGGAGTATAACTGCTTCACAATACTGTGCTAGCCTCTGTCGCACAACAGAGTGAATCAGCCATATGCATACATACATCCCCATATCCCCTCCCTCTTGAGCCTCCCTCCCACCCTCCCTATCCCACCCCTCTAGGTCATCGCAAAGCACTGAGAAGACTTATTATTGAGATGTCCATATTTCCCAAAGCAATCTGCAGATTCAGGGTAATCCCTATCAAAATCCCAATGACATTTTTCCACAAATATAAAGAATCATCCTAAAATTCATGTGGGATCTCAGGAACCCAGAAGAGCCAAACCAATTCTGAAAAAGAACAAAGTTGGCAACCTCATACTTCCTGATTTCAAAACATACTACAAAGCAGTAGTAATCAAGACAGTGTGATCCTGGCTTAAAGACAGACATACAGACCAATGAACAGAACTGACAGCCCAGAAATATACCCTGTGTAGAAGATCAAATTATCTTTGACAAGGGTGTCAAGTTACACAATGGGGAAAGGACAGTCTTTTCAACACATGGTGTTGGCAAAACTGGATATACGTATGCAAGAGAATGAAATTCGGTGCTTATTTTACACAAAAATTCAAGATGAACTCAGGACCTGAATGTAAGACCTAAAACTATAAAACTCCTAGAAGGAAGCATAGGGGAAAAGCATCAGGACAGTGGATTTGGCAATGATTGCTTAGTATATGATACCAAAAGCATAGGCGACAAAAGCAAAAATAGACAAATGCAACTACATTAGACTTAAAAACTTGACATCAAAGGGGACAGCCAACAGAGTGAAAAGGCAACATACAGAATGGGAGAAAATATTTACAAACCATGCGTCTGATGAGGGATTAATAGTCACAGTATATAAGGAACTCCTAAAACTAACCAATAACAGAAAACCTGATTAAAAAATGGGCAAATTATTTGAATAGACAGTTTGCAAAGAAGGTACACAAATGACCAACAAACGTATAAGATGCTCATCCTTACTAATCATAAGATAAATGCAAATTAAAATCACATTGAGATTTTACCTCATACCCATTAGGATGGTCACTATCAAAAGAACAGAAAATAACATGTATTGGTGAGGATATAGAGAAATTGGGACCCTTGTTCCAATTGCTTGCACTGTTGCTGGGAATGTAAAATGGTGCAGCCATTATGGGAAACAGTTTGGAGCTTCCTTAAATAGGAAACATAATTACCATGTTATTCAGCAACCCTACTCCTGGGTATATTCATATATATATGAATTCAAAGCACATCTTGAAGAGAGATAACTTGACACATACATGTTAATTGCAGGATTATTCACACTGTTCACCCAAGAGGTGAAAGTATCACACATGTCCGTGACCAGATGAATGGATAAAGAAAATGTGGTATATATACACACAGTGGAATATTATGTGGCATTAAACAAGAAAGCAATACTGTCACATTCTACAATGTGCATGAACCTTGAAGACATTAATCTCAGTGAAATAAGTCAGTCACAAAAGGCCAAGTATTATATTATTTTACTCACACGAAGTATCTAAAGTAGCTAAAATAATAGAAACAGAAAGTGGAAAGGTGTTTGTCAAGGATGGAGCAAGGGGAAAGAAGGGAAAGGGAATTTGTGTTTAGTGGATATAGACTTTCAGTTTTGCAAGATGAAAGCGTTCTAGAGACCTGTTGCACAACTATGTGAATATACTTAGCACTGCCGAACTGTGCATTTAAGTGGTTAAGGTGATAAATGTAATGCTATATGTTTTTACCACAATCAAAACAACAGCAAAAAATCCAAAGTACATGCTGGTCCCTGTCCTCGAAGTGTCTTAGAATCTAGTCAAAAAGATGTAATTTTAGCTGATTTGCAGTAGATATTATTGTAGGCAGGGAGTAGGCAGGGAAGGCTTCCTAGAGGAGGTAGGTCTTGGGCCTTGGTCGTTGCAGCCCTTGATCCACTTGGTGGGCCTTTTGCACCTTCTGGCTGCTGGTGGGGCAGTTCAGGTTTTCATAACACACCACTGAAGTAGAGTGTGGGTTTTCTTCGGGGGAGTGGAGGGGAACCCCGTTACTTCACCGGCTACGTTAGCAGCTTTCTATCCGAGGTCACTGTTTTTGTTTGTTTGTTTGTTTTTTGGCCTCACTGGGTGGCATGTGGGATCCTAGTTCCCTGAGCAGGGATGGAACCTGCGCCCCCTGCAGTGGAAGCTAGGATTCCTAACTACTGGCCTGCCAGAGAATTGCCCCAAGGCCACTGTTAATTCAGCCGGCCTACAAACATGCCTCTGTGCTCTGCTGAGGCCCACTGATGGGACCCAGCATTAGGCCTCCAGGCCTACCTACCTCGTCTCTTGCTTTCTTCTTCATGGATTTTCATACACATCTGCCTTCCAAATTTACTTCCAAATTTACTTCCAAATTCCAAAGGTGAACTAGGCTCATAAATCTTCATGATACCCCAAAATGAAATTGTAATTTTACCCACTAGAGTTGTTCCCTTAATGCCTCTCTGATTATCTTGTGTACTCAGACTTTAGATACTCACCGGGGAGGAAAGGTGAAAGCAGGGGAGGACAGCAGCCTGCATCTCTCTTCTGCTTCAGTTTCATCTGTCTCGTAGGTCTTCTCTTTGGGAAAGAGATGTGGCTCATTTTGCCCTCAGAGCCATCCTTGCCCTTGTCCTGTTTTGCTCTCTGTCACAGGGAGGCTGTCATAGGAGCATTTCCCAAGCTTTCTCATCAGCTGGCTTCCTTTTGGGTTTGACCAATGGGAGGTCCTGGCAGGAGACTGGAAGGCAGGAGGAAGCGATAAGCCAGGGTACCTCTCTCCATCCCATGTCCCACTCTGCCTCTGGCGGCTTCACTGTCGGGGGCTGAGTCTCTGCTGTAGCCCTGATTGCTATAGGATAAGGCCTGCCAGGATTCTGGCTTTAGTTGCTGACCTTGTCCTAGTCCTTTCTTTGTCTCTTGACAAAAAGAGACAAAAACATCCTGAAAGTAGGAGAGGTTTCTTGCTGTGGCTTCTCCATCATTTGTATATCCAGTTCCCTGCATTAAATTCCTTCTGTTGTAAATATTAGAAGCAGTTCCTATTTTCTAGTTTTGACCCTAACTGATACCTGACGACTTCTTGGTAGTCCATGGGCCTTCAGAAAGCCCTAAACAGTTCTATTGAGTAAAAACCTGTGTAAAGCAGGAAAGCAATATTGGAAATGAACAGTGTCAGTTTGGGTATGACCACTCATTTCAGTGTTAGTTATAGGAGAATGCTGTTTGCTGGGTCTGTAGGCAAAGGTGAAAGCAATTGATGACAGTGTGAAGGTAAACTGGTCTGTGGTTCATGAGTCTTACTTTACTCGTGGTAGCATATAAATTGTGAAATGGGATGGAAATAAATGCTGGACTCCCAGACTTTATTTTAGATCATTAATATGATGAACATGGTATTTTCATATTAAAGAAACTCCCATAACCCAGCACGGTTACTCTATCCAGTTTAATAAGGCCGTATTTATTATATGAGCACCTTGACAGTCGGGCATCAGGCCAGACATAAACTAGATAGGGATAAGATAGAAAAGAGTGTTTGGATTGGGAATAAAAAAAGATGAAAAACTCATCTGCAGATTATATTTATATTAGTCTGTAGCCATTTTTGCATCTTATTTGAGATAAAAAGGTATCGTGGGATTATTATGAAAGTTGCCATTGACGCAGTCTTTTATTTTAGGAGTTTCATAGTCCCATCGGGGTGTATTGGAGCTGTCCCAACAAGCTAGTGAAGCCCTCATTAGCTTCAAGAGTTGGTTATTCCCATGTTATTCCCATTCAAACTTAAAAGCGTTCAAAACTTGATGTCATTTTCTACTTTTTTTCTCCTCCTTGGTTTTTTAAGCTGCCAAGAAATACTGGGAGAGTAAGACAAACAAGTCTTTTCTTGTTATCCCTGTAACACCATCTAGTTTTCCTAAAGGGAAACTTGGGACCAAATGACTGTGGAATGATATAGAAAACATCAAAGTCAAAGCAACCACATAGTCAACAATATTGATGCAGCAGTGACTTGGGTCCTGGGGTTTAGCAGCTAAGAAATCACTCAGTTCCTGCTCTCATGGAGCTTATAATGCACTGGAGGAATAAGGTCATTTAGGACTAGAATCAGGGGAGTTGCAGGGGTTTGGAAGGCAGAGAAAGGTATCTAGATAAACTTGATAAATTGAAGTTTGAAAAATGACGGAATTCACTTGGTAAGCATTGAGAAAGGAGTATTCTGGCCAGAGCGTGCAAGGGTCTGGAAGTATGAACAGGAGAGACTGTATCGCTTTATGGGAAATAACGCAGAAGTATTTTAAAGTTGGATCTTTCTGAAAGTAACATAATAGCTTTTTTTTTTTTTTTTAAATTGTTGTTGTTATTTTCTTAACCTCGCCTAGGAGAAGATCATTTTGGTAGAGGTTGTTGTTCAACATGATTGAATATGATTGGGTATTATTAGTTGCTGATGGGACTTAATTTTCTCATGTTTAAATGTGATCCATTATCTTGTGTCTAGAACATATTAAAATGACTTTAAAATGAGAAACAAGGGAACTCTGGTTATTTCAGTGCAAATGTACTTGTTTATTGAACTAAACTGAAGGGTGCTGGGATATTTTAATACTAAGATTACATAGATGCTCAAATCCCAGGGTTATAGGGCTAGATCAGCCATTTGTGATACTGAGGCTGCCCAGACCACAGTGGTAACAGGGTTTATTGTCATTTTTAAGCCTTATTCTGTTTGGTTTTTCCTCCTGGCTTTTCTTTTTCATTCTTTCCTTCCTTCTCTCCTTCCAACTCAAAACATCAACTTGCAATACCCCTGATAAAACTCATTTATAATGCTGACCAAATTTTCTGGCTTTAGCCAGCTGTTCAGTTTTTTTGTTTTTGTTTTTGTTTTCTGGTGGAAGGCACCAAACTCTTCTCACTACTTGTTCTGAAGATAAATTAGCGACTTCTAAATAATGCAGTGAACCCTAATTCTCTTTGATTAGTAGCGAGTTAGATGATAGTGACCCATTGAAATTGGCCATCAGCATAAATAATGAGTGAATGAACTGATAAAATGCAAAGTCACCGGCCGTCATAAATCAAATGAAATCCACTTTCTCTGGAAGTCACTGAAATTAGAAGTCCATGCTCCTATTAATTATTTTGCCTCCTGAAGACGACAGTGTTATAAATCAGCCTTGAAAGGCCCTTCACTTAGGAAGCTGAAGGAGCACGGCTACCTGCAAATTGCTTTGTGTACGCACCTAATTGTTTCTTAAGTAATCCACCTTTGTAGCACGGCTTCGGGAAACGAAGAAGGTCCCCTTCGGTGGAGATCCGTGGAAGTGGCCTTAGGAAGGGCCTTAGAAAGGGCCGAAGTGGAATGGGAAGTTATCTATCCCCTTCCCTAGAAAAGATATCTCCACAGTCCTTATTACACGACCCAGACCCCATCAGGGCCAGGCATTGTTGGAGTGGTTTTCTATGGCAGGGGCCAGGAGGCTGGCGCTAGGCCCCAGGTCATTTTATCATCTTGTCTCAACTCAACTTCCAGCCAGGTCAGAGAAGCCAAACTTCACATGATTTCAGTGAAAAACAAGATTTTTAAAATTGGGGAAAAAACAGGGATGGAAAACTTTGACTTCTCAGGTTAATTTTAAGAGTCATTGTAATCTGCATATATGAGGTGTGAAATGACACCTAATTTTTGCTAAAAAGCGGGTGGGAAATGATATTCATTTAGGAACCTATTTTGCAACAGACATTGAAAAAAAGCAATGTTCTGCAGAAAAGAGGTTAATTGCATCATAGGAAATGTTGTAAATGAATTTCATTTTGGACCACTACCTGTCATACGTGAAGTTCTGAAGATGAGACCAGTTCTCTCCGAGGGGTTGGTCTCAAAATTTGGTCCAGCTTTGCCATGTGACCCTGGATCGTTAGTGAATCTGGACAGAGCTCTCCAGGAAATTCTCTGCTTCCCATCGAGTGTGTGTGATTTTTTTTTGTTGGCCTCTGTGGAGACAAGGATGGCAGTTTTATGGGGGTGAAGATAGGCTTCAAAAGGAGGTAGCTCTTGGGACCTTGGGTGCTAGTCAGGGTACCGTCAGGGTACGTACACAAACTATAGCTTCAGTGTGGTGGTGGGGTCGGGATAGAGTTTTAAAGGAAAAAGCATTCTTTCTTTTCTCTTTTTGTCAACTTCTTACCATCTGCTGCAGGCCTGCCAGATTTGCCTGGGGGCCAGTGCACTAAAGGTAAATACTAGCCCTGGAAAATGAAAATTATCTCCTGGGTTATATGTGGAAGCACATTCTGTTACTTCTTTGTGTTGTGATTATTTGGGTGTCCTAGCCTGTTTTGAATCATCCGTGCAAAGAAGGGGTGTGTGTATGTGTTCCCATATAGCTGAAAGAACAACCTAGTATTAAAGTGAGTGGTGTAAATTGTCCTATGTGAGTGGGTTCTGACGTTGGGGTTAGTTGCCACTAGATCATTTGTGAATTTGAATAGCCTGTTCTGAAAACTAAACTTACTGATGTATAAATGAGCATTATGTCATGAGGTAGAAAGGAGCAATTATTCCCTGGGATATTGAATCCTAAATGCAAAGATGTTCTGGGTTGTATCTTTGTTTTTGGTTTTGTTTTTTTTTACATTTGTTTTTTAAGGAATCAATTTTATTTATTTATTTTGGCTGCGTTGGGTCTTTGTTGCTGCGCGCAGGCTTTCTCTAGTTGCAGCGAGCGGGGGCTACTCTTTGTTGTGGTGCGCGGGCTTCTCATTGTGGTGGCTTCTCTTGTCGCGGAGCACGGGCTCTAGGCACGCGGGCTTCAGTAGTTGTGGCACGCGGGCTCAGTCGTTGTGGCATACGGGCTTAGTTGCTCCGCGGCATGTGGGATCTTCCCGGACCAGGGCTCGAACCCGTGTCCCCTGCACTGGCAGGCAGATTCTTGACCAATGCGCCACCAGGGAGGTCCCTGGATTGTGTCTTTGAAAGCAGCCAAGTCTGTAGTTTCGCGGTGGTTCCATGGGCCATTCCACACCCTTGGGGTGGGAGGCTGTCCCAATCCCCTGGACACCTCCACAACTGCCTCATCCCCAGTGCTGAGCCTCCCTGGCTCTTGGCAACTTCCTCCCACAATGGTGGAGTTCTGCTTGTTGTAGGAGAGGGGTCATGGAAGAAAATACAGCTTACAGTCTTCGCTAGCTGCTTCCGGAAATCCAGGAGGCTCCTGATGGTGTTCTGTGCTCCAGGGCAGAGCAAGACCTTCGTGATCTGTCCTGGAGTTGATCTCCTGGTGTGTCTTTCTTGGTCCTCTTTTTGCTTGGCTTTGATTTTGGAGTGCTGGTTATGTAATGGGGGTTGCCATAAAGATTGGTGGACTGTTGGAGACACAGTAAGAGTGGGAGAGGAGTTCATCTGAGTTAGTAGTATTTGTTGGATTTCCTTCTGTTTCTGAGGTTTTTAGAGGATAAGCTAGGTCCTGACCATCTGTACGACTGTGTCCTCCTGGAATGAAACATTTCTTGCTCACAGTTTATGGGTTTTAGAGCATCCTTCTTTTTCTTGGGTGATGTTCCCTTGTGTGACACATAATCAAGGTGACCGTATGTCCTCGTTTCCCTGGGAAAGTCTCAAGTTATGCCTGTTTTTCCGATATAATTATTAATTGTGATCCCCTCCTCCCTTTGATTCTCAGAAGTATCGAGATTTGGATGACCACCCTATACGTGATACTTGAAAGGAATTTTTATATGCGTTGCCCCAGCCCCATAGGGGCAGTGGCATATTGACATAATCAAGGCTTTGGAAAGAGGCAAACATTGAATTTGTCCCTTAGCGTGTGACCTTGGGCTACTTAAGTTCTCTGAGCCTCTTTTTCTTTATCTATGAAATGAGGATCATTGTATATCCCTCACAGACGTGTGCTGAGGATTAAATAAAACAACATGTAAAGAACCTAGCAAATTCCTGGGCAGATAGATAGGTGGAGGATAAAACATTTGTCCTCCTTTCTTCCTCAAAATAAGCCCAGAACCCTGGTGGAGGGGGCAGAGACTTTGCCATGCTTCTGAACCTGACTTTGATGCAACCAGTTAAGTCAGCATCAGCCCCAGTGTGACACACACACACACACACACACAGAGAGAGAGAGAGAGAGAGAGAGAGAGAGAATGGGAGAGAGAAGGAGAGAGAGAGAATCATTCCCTGCCACTCTTGTGTGAAAAAAAGAATGTGAAGAAAGACCCTCTCCCCGAGCCTCTTGGAATGCCCACTACAAAGAGATGAAAACGAAAGCCACATAAGAGAGAGATGCTGAATTTGCTTTTCAGGCAAAACAAATGATGGATTTATCATCTGTAGCAAAAGGAGCAGGAAGAGGTGCAGTACATGGCTTTGCCTTTCAAATGTAATATGTTGGTGAAAATAATCTATTGGTCTTGAAGCCTCTGTCTCTTCATCTGTGAAATGGCGATAAAAAGATTGTAGTAGGAGTTAAGTGGGGCCATACGTGGAAAGGAGCCCTGCGAGCTGCACCGGGCTGGGCACACACGGGAGATCATGGTTTTCCTGCTTTTGCAGAGCTGAGGCACCCACACACCTGAACACTAGCCCAGGAGTAAAATGACCACGGGAGCAGTGCTGTGCCGTGTCCTGAGATCCACACGTCTTTACAGAGATGCTCATGAATACCTTGTTCTTTCTCTGAAGTCACAGGAGAGCACACACAGCTCTGTTTAACTGGTCCAACGGGGACTGGCATTTTTAAAGCAATTCGTGCGGCTTTATGGAGATTACTGTTCTCTTTCACATTTTTAATTAGAGCAAAAAAGTGTTTATTTTCCTCAAGATTTCCAGCCCAGATGGCTCAAAGTCTGTAGAAGAAGGTTACAGAGTGCCAGCGGCCAGGCCTGGCTGTCAGATGTGACCAGCTCCAGGCAACCCCCTTGCGGCATGGGGGGCACAAACTCTGAGGCCCTCTGTGCCTGCCCGCTGCCAGTGCCTTGGACCCTCTGTCCACTCAGGAGAGGCGGGCGCCCGGTGGGGACTCTGCTTCATCTTAGTAAATGGCTGTGTGCAGATCACACTGGGCCAGCTGCAGAGATGCTTGTGGCTTGCAGGAGCCGTTGGTAGGAGAAGATAAAACTTATCTGTGCATTTCCACTCCTGATGCTTCTGGTACCTTCCCTCCGCCTCCTCCTTCCACTGATAATCACAGAACAGTCTGGCAATGCATAAGGCCCTCCAGCTGAACTTAGACCTCAGCGGGATTCCTGTTGAATTTAGTTAGCTAATACCTTGCATAGCACTTAACATGTGCTGAGTAGCAGCAATGTTTACTTGACTACTATGATGTTTGTGTCCCCGCCACAAATTCAGATGTGGAAACCTAACCCCCAAGGTGTGGTATTAGGAGGTGGGCCCTTTGGGAGGTCATTAGGTCATGAGAGTGGAGCCCTTATAAACGGAATTAGTGCCCTTATAGAAGAGGCCCTAGAGAGCTCCCTGGACCCTTTTGCCATGCACAGACACAGAGAGAAGTCTGCAACCCGGAAGAGGGCCCTGATCTCAGACTTCCAGCCCCAGAACTGTGAGAAGTAAATTTGCTCATAAGCCACCCAGTTTACAGTATTTTGTTATATAACAGCCTGAAAGGACTAAGACGTTGACCAGGTCACACTCCTCAGAGTGGCGGGACCAGGATTTGGGCCAGCTGACACCACCATCCTTGCTTGACACTGTTTTGCTTCTTATCCTGCTTCATTGTAACCTCTTCTTTTTTTGTTCGTTTGGTTTGTTTCTTTTTTTGTTTGTTTTATGAATTTCAAAGAAGACTACGCATGCTTTGGCGAGTTTTGGGGGGGAAGGTTGCTCTGCTGTGTCTTTTTATTTATTGAATTACACAAGTACAGTATCCTCTGTACTAACCGCTAAGGCTCAGTTCTCTTTGGCTGACCCTCAACCTGACCCACTCTCTTCACCAGAGGTAATCACATCAGGAGTTTGCTATGTTTACTTATCTTTCTTCTGTAAATTTATACACTCCCAGGCATAGATGCATATGTACACATACTAAGACTTTATGATACTATCTAAGGTCAGTAGCTTTCTGTTTTCACTTGTTGGTATGTCTTAGATATCTTTTCCATCAGTGCATGGAGATATACTCACCCTTTTTGACTTGTGTGCAGTATTCCATAGTTCAGATATGCCAAAGTGTATTAGACCATTAGCTTTCTGTGGGCATTTTGGTTGTTAGTCATTTCTCCTTGTCACATCATTAATGAATGGCCTTGTTATGGGCCTCTTTGTGTACACGTGCAAATGTTTCTCTTGGGCGTATTCTAAAAAGCAGAATTGCTTAATCATAGTGTATGCATATTTTAAGTTGTAATGGATACTATAAAATTGTCCTCCACTGTGATTTATCAGTATTCACTCCTACTAGTAGAAAGTACCATTTGACCCATTTCTGCCAACATTTGGTATTAGCACACTCTCAAAATTATTGCAATCTATTGGGTATAACACAGCGTATCTCATTGCCATTTAAGATTTTCATTTTCTTGCCAAGTTTGAGAATCATTTTGTATATTCATTGTCTAGTTTTTTTTCTGTTTTGAATTGCCCATGTATATCACGTGCCCATTTTCCTATTGGCTTGTGTGACTTTTACTTACTTAATGATTTCTAGTAAGCCTTTGTATATTCAGGTATACTTGGCCTCGGTCTCTCATTTTGCAAGTGTTTTCTTCCAGTCTGTTGCCTTTCAACTTTATGGTGCTTTTTATTACACACAGGTTTTTAATTTTGATGTTGTCAGATTAGCAAGTCTTTCCTTTATGCTGTTTTCTGTCTTGTTGCAGGCCTTCCTGACCCTTAGGTCATAAATATATTCTCCTGTATTTCTTCTAAAACTTTGATTTTAAACCTTTGAGGTCTTGATCCACTGGAAATAAATAAATATCTATATCTATATAGAGATATACATATGAATGCTCTCATGTTGAGATCAAATATATATATATTCCCCCCCCCACCCCAAACTGGATAGCCAACTGACCCAGAACCATTTCTTTTAGGCCATTTTGCTAACTGTTTTGAAATGCTGTTTTTATCACATACAGAATTTCTAATTAGACGATAACTGGACTCTATTCTGTTCACTGATCTATGAACAGAGCAGGACTATGTTAGCTGCCTGTGTTCTTGGGAAGCTAGACCATTATGGCATTTCTAGCTCTTCTCTCAAAGCCCACTATTGCTTGTGTGGCCCATATTATCACTAACATTGAGATAGCTCTCACAGGCTCTAATTCAGGCATAAGAGTCAGCTTGATTTTTAGCAGCGGGATGTCCATCAGAAGATACAGGTTCTTGGGCTTCCCTGGTGGCGCAGTGGTTGAGAATCTGCCTGCCAATGCAGGGAACACGGGTTCGAGCCCTGGTCTGGGAAGATCCCACATGCCGCGGAGCAACTCGGCCCGTGAGCCACAATTACTGAGCCTGCGCGTCTGGAGCCCGTGTTCCGCAACAAGAGAGGCCGCGATAGTGAGAGGCCCGCGCACCGCGATGAAGAGTGGCCCCCGCTTGCCGCAACTAGAGAAGGCCCTCGCACAGAAACGAAGACCCAACATAGCCATAAATAAATAAATAAATAAATAAAAATTAAAAAAAAAAAAGAAGATACAGGTTCTAATTTTAATCCTGCTGTAAGCTCCATGGCCTCAGATCACTTACCCTCTACCCAGTGGGGAAGAAGTTAGATTGAGTAGGCTTGGGATCCTGACTGGTGCCTGTGACTGAGGGGTTTTGGGGTAAATGTTTAACTTCTCTCTCTCATCTATTAATAGGGATATTATCATCTACCTCTCAGGATCGTTTTAAGGAATCTTTATAGAAATACTGTATTAGGGAGCATTTTGTTAATTATAAAACACCACAAAGACTGATACTGCATACTAATGTGTACAGGCTTTGTTTTTATTTTGGTCCAATAAAGTTAATACACCTTTGTCTCACCTACCTCAGAGGGCTGTTCTGAACATCAGATGGGATGTGCTTTGATAAAATTGAAAATGCCATCCAGATTATTTATTGCTGATGAATCCCAAGAGGTGGACTGGAATTGACAAATATTAACCAAGCCCGTGGGGTTATTGTAGTGAAGGAGGGTCGTATTAATACGGTATCCTCTGGGGAGAATTAGGGGAGCCAGATTTATGGGGCCCCTTAAGTCTTCACCCACTTGAGTGAAAAAAGGTATAGCGTTGGTCCTTTAAAAGGGTGCAGGTGGTCTTTTAAGTGTGAACACCAGGCAGAATGAGTGCTGTATGGAGTTCTTGTGCTAAGACGATCAAGTGGAGGGTGGGGCTGGCTACAGGTTCCCTTGTCTTATCAGTGGCTATATCCTGTTTTTGTGTTATTAAAGAAAACAAAAGTTTGAGCTTTATTTGCTTATAAATTGTGTAGTCCTTCCTCTTTCTTGCCCTGCCTACCCCTACTTTCACATTGAACCCCAATCTTCAACACTTAAGCAACCATCAAAACACGAAGTCATTGAATATTAAAGTGAGAGACTGGAAAAAGAAAAAAACATTAATAGGGCTTGTTATTATATTGACAACAGTCTTCTTCCTTCTGGGGGGCAATAGTGCTACTTGTGATACACTGTTACTTTGGTGACTCTAAGTAAACCATGCCTC
The DNA here is from genome assembly GCF_028021215.1 of Eschrichtius robustus. Classification (NCBI taxonomy): domain Eukaryota; kingdom Metazoa; phylum Chordata; class Mammalia; order Artiodactyla; family Eschrichtiidae; genus Eschrichtius; species Eschrichtius robustus. The sequence goes on from NC_090830.1 coordinate 80,345,018, forward strand.
CCGGTATGCACACCTCAGTGTAGTTTCCTTCCACGGTGACTCTGGACTTGGCCAGTGGGACATTAACATGTGTGGCATGCAAGCAGAAACTTAGTAAGTGCTTGCATGATGGAGGTGGTCTTGGAACATTTGCTCTTAAAGTCCACCTGGCAGGTAAAGAAGCTCAAGCTAGCCATGTGGAGAGAGAGAGAGGTCACAGCCCCCAGGCTCTTGACGTGTGAGTGGAGCCACCTTGGACATTCTGTCCCCTGCCACCATCTGACAGCAAACACATGAAGCCTTGAAGCGAGAGCAGTAGAAGAACTGCCTAGCCAAGCCTCTGTTAGTCCACAGAATTATGAGCGAATGAAATGGTGGTTGTTTAAATCCACCATGTCTGTTATATAGTGGTAGATAGCTGTGACACTGGGTTAAAACACACACACGTATTAAACTCAGTTTAATGGATGAGGATTCACTGGTTTTTCATATCTGAGAAGTTGGTATTTTTAGACTTGAGTTCAGCCTGTTTCACCTGAAGACTCTCATTTACCTTCCTAATTTAGTCTACTCTAAACACCAAGGTGAGGTGTTGCATTTAGAGTATGTCCATTTCATCAAGGAAAAGGGGCAAGAAACATTTGTCCCTTTCCGTTTAGGCCAGTTCCCTTCCCATCAGGCCCCCTAGATCCAGAAGGGCCCATAGGAGGAGGTGACTGGGTAAGGATATTTATTTCTGCAGCTTGCATCCCCCGGGGAACCTGGGAGAATTTATAAATCCATCATTTCAAGTCATTAGGCGGCATGTTGGTCAGTACAGAAGACTGTCTTCTCATTAATTCAGGAGAGATTTACTTGTGTCACCCTCATTAGTATTTATGGGATTTATCCACATCAATCGCTAGTGCATTAACAGGGAAATAACTAAACCTCCCAGGGTTTGTTGGTGCTAATAAAATGAGCTGGAAGTTCCAAAAATCACCAGAAGTATTCTAAACCGGGGCCTGTAATTGATCCTTTCAAAGTACCCTCAGGATGTTTCCCTGTTTGCTTCCCATCCAGCGACATTTGCATATTAGCACAGTATCTAAGGCCTTCTGTGAAGATTTAAGAGTAGAGCCCATTTCTTACCATGAAATGACGGTGGGCAACCCAACACAGTGTTGAAAATATCATTGTTGCACCAAAGAACCTAGGTAAACAGTGGGTTAAGTTTCTTATAATTCTTTTTTGTTTGGTCCTGGCTTATAAAAAAAAAAAAAACAAAACCACCCTGCATGTAAATATATTTTTTATGTATTCTGAACATAAAGATAGCTCTGTCCTACCATATTGATTTATTAGATTCTCTTGACATTTTAGTTGTGGTCGTTATGTTATATTTATGAGATGAATGTTGGATTCCCTCATTATGTTATCCTCATTTATTTTACATACTTTTATGGCTGGTTGTGCATCGCTTTACAGTTAAAGCTTTATTGCAGCTGTTAGCGTTGGGGGGAGGGGAAGGCAAGTAGTTATTGATCAGAATTTACATGTTTACTGTTGTAATCATGATTTATTTAATCTGTTTGCACATATAAATATAAGTCCACTCTCTGAAATAAAAAATATATACTGTATCTATATTTTAGGAGTATTCTTGTCACTCTCATATGCTTTGGAGTAGAGAATTTAGGGATGATACAGTGTTCTGTAGATGAGGGGTTTCCTTGCAGCCTGGTGGTGAAGAGTGTGGCCTTTGGAGCCGGACTGCACGGGCGGTTCAAATCCCACCTGTACTGCTTACTGCTTTATGTCTTGGGTTGAAGTATTTATCCCTCAGTGCTTCCAATTTCCCTACCTGTAAAATGGGGATGATATTAGTATTTATATCATACATTGTGAGGATTAGAAGATTAGTATTGGTAAAAGTATACCTGGCCCAGAGAAATTGCTTATTATGTGTACTAGTCATTAGAACTCCAATAAGTAGATGGTTAGGTAGTTATATTGGAAAGGCTCAGTTACTTTCAAGTGGGAACCTTGAATGTAGTTTTTTTTTTTTTTTTTTTAAAGAAATCTCCATTTTAATTTTTATTGATTTATTTTTGGCTGTGTTGGGTCTTCGTTTCTGTGCGAGGGCTTTCTCTAGTTGTGGCAAGTGGGGGCCACTCTTCATCGCGGTGCGCGGGCCTCTCACTATCGCGGCCTCTCTTGTTGCGGAGCACGGGCTTCAGATGCGCAGGCTCAGTAGTTGTGGCTCACGGGCCCAGTTGCTCTGCGGCACATGGGATCCTCCCAGACCAGGGCTCGAACCCGTGTCCCCTGCATTGGCAGGCGGATTCTCAACCACTGCGCCACCAGGGAAGCCCCTTGAATGTAGTTTTGATTCAGCAGAGCAAGAATACTTAGAAGGTGTGCCCTAGCAAAGAAAGAGAAGGATTCATTGAAGTCCGATATGTAGTCCTAAAGATTTATTTTCGTATACATTGTCTTAAAATGTGTTTTTATTCGGGGTCTGCCATTCGTTAGCTTCTGAAGATCAACCTCCCTCTGCCTCAGTCTTCTCATCCATCACTTGGGTTTAATAATACCTATCTAGAGTATGATATAGTAGTGACACGGACCCTGGGTTAGAAGTCAAAAGACATTTTACGGCCCCAAGTCTTCCACTGAATATCTGTGGCAAAAGGCTTATTATTATGATTTTTTTTAAAAAAGGGGCCAAGTCTCTGTCTCCAGGGTTATGTTGAGAATCAGGTGAGTTGATATTGGTGATAAGAACTCTAGGTACTGTAGGGCACTACATAAATGTTAGGGAACTATTAATAATGCCACTTAACAAAGTTGTTGCAAAGATAAGATGCTAACTGATGTGAAAAGCCTCTGAACAAAGCGGCATGTGCTTTGTGAGCATTGAGCACATGGGAAAGACTTGGCTGTATGACCCCCTGATGTTGTGGGTCTGAGTCCCAACTCTTTCCAAGAGACAAAGGCCTAGAAGGACCCTAGGCTTCCTGGATCCTTGGTTCCAAGGAATGTTACGTTACCCCTTTATTCGACTCATGTGCTGCTGTTTGGCCATATCCTTAGGGGACAAAAAATAAGTCTTGCTCTTGTAATTTCCTTACTGTTTGTCTGTTGGGTACAAGACTGTGTATTTTATTTGTATCATTTAATGTAAGTCACACATTCCGCCCTAGTACCAGCGACTCAGCATTTGCATTTTACACTTTACAGGTTGGCAGTGATTCTTTGAAATAATTTACTTCTATCGTCTTGCTTCAGATCTTCAAGGAATAATCCATCTAGCAAAGCAGTTTATCCATTCTATATTTTCATTTCTATTTTGAGGCTCTTTAGCAGAACTAAATGATTTTTAATCAGATTTCTAGGCCACTCCATCATAATTAGGTTGAGAATTATGAATTGTGCACATCCCACCTCCTTGTGACAGGTAAGTGAATCAGATCATCATCACAGGATTTTCAGGGCCCTTCAGGATGGTTTATGACTTTTAAAGAAAAACCTCCAAATTTTTCACTAAATGTAGCTTAACACATTTCTAGGAAAACCTGTGATTTTTTTCCCCTTCTTTTTATCCTCTATCTGAAAAGGCTATTGCCTGTTAAACCCACCCTCCCCCCACAACCCCAAATCACTTGGACTCTGAAAATTTTACGTAGCTATGTTTTGAGAAAAAGTTAATCAAAACTGAATCTCAAAAATATTTTGCTGAGTGAAATAAGTCATGCACAAAAGAGTACTTATTCTATGGTTCCATTTTTATGTCATTCTAGAACTAATCTGGGGTTGCTTCTGGGGGACAGAGATTAACTTGGTGGGATGGTTCAAATTAGAAACGTTCTAGATCTTGATAGAGGCGGTTATACACAGGTGCATATGTTTGTCTAAACTGATTAAATTGTACCCTGAAGATCTATGCATTTCACTCCATGCAAACATACCTCAATAAAAAAATAAAAAAATTAATTATGACTAACCTGTTGTTTTCATATGTCATTTTATAATTCGTTATTTATTTATTTATTTTTGGCTGTGTTGGGTCTTCGTTTCTGTGCGAGGGCTTTCTCCAGTTGCGGTAAGCGGGGGCCACTCTTCACTGCGGTGCGCGGGCCTCTCACTATCGCGGCCTCTCTTGTTGCGGAGCACAGGCTCCAGACGCTCAGGCTCAGTAGTTGTGGCTCAGGGGCCCAGCCGCTCTGCGGTATGTGGGATCTTCCCAGACCAGGGCTCGAACCCGTGTCCCCTGCATTGGCAGGCAGATTCTCAACCACTGCGCCACCAGGGAAGCCCCCGTATGTCATTTTAGATGCACCTCTAATGATGACTAAAAGCTATGGAAAATTTGAGGCAATATGGTGCCTTTTCCTTATACCTTTTAAGCCACGGCTTAAAGGAAAAGATGTTACATCATGATGCCAGTTCCTTTAAGTCATTGGAGGTTTGGAAAAAAAATTTGTCTGTCAGCTCTGTTGGCTATGGTTCAAGTGGGTACCTGCTGTCTGTTAGCTTTAATAAGAAGCTGTTACTCATTCTAAAAATGTTCCCTTCTGCTGCCATTTGACTTATATGGAGGAATAATTTCTTGGCTAATTTTTTGGGGGGTGCATGCTTCTGAAATACAAATCTGCTTTTTCTAATGAATCATTATCGTGTACTACCGTAAAGGTTATTCACTGAAAGCTCAAGAAAAAAAGCAATGAAAACTAATTTTGATTGTTAATGGAAATGTATTTTTAGTCTTAAAGAGCTTCCCTCGGCAATGATTATAGTTATGCCTCTTGGGTGTTTTGGGACTTTTAAATTTACATCTAGTAGCTCTTTTTCATTTAGCAGTTAATCTTTTAACGGAGCTCTGCAAATTTGTTCTTCAGTCTAGTGTTAGGAAAGGATTGACAGAGAGATTTTCTTTCTTTCCTATTCAGTTTTCGCCCCCTCTTCATGGTGCTTGCACAGGCCCAGGCTGCGCTCGTTCTTGTGTTAGGCTGCATCCTGGTGTGATTGTGGCTACGCGGGCAGCCGAGGCCGGCAGGGAAAGGCTGGAGATGAAGGCCTTGCTTTCCTGCAGCCAATGGGCATCCGGGGCATGGCTAGCTGCCTCTGCTCCATGCAGCACAGAATGGCCGCACAACAAGTGAGCTCGTAGAATGTGTCTGCGGCAAGTGGGCAAAGCTCAACATTGTGACCCAAGGATTGGAAAACAGCCTATAAGGAAACTGGCTTGCAGCTGCCTGCCTCTGGCTTCAGACTCCAAAGCATCTGGAGGCATGTAGGGAGATTCAGAACAACAAGATGCAGAGCTTCTTAGCAACTCAGACAGCTTGCTGGTCGTGCTAATTCTTTGCTGACTTCAGAGAGAGGCAGGGACAGCTTAAAGAAGTGGGAAGGGAAGGGGTTCTGGCAGGAAGTTTGCTGAGAGTTCTGCCCTCTTGTTAAAGAACGGAGTGGTGCCAATTAACCTGGTCACCTGATGAGAGAAAGCTCAAGCCACCACTGAGAATCCTTCTCCTGGTGAAAACTGACCTCCCCCCATGAAGCCAGGGAGCAGCCAGACATTTGGGTATTTGCAAAGCAGCGCTGAGCGTTAGGGAACAGTTGAAATTAATCCTGTGTACTGCAGCTCCCGAGAAAGAAAGCCAGCCTCGCGTGTCAATAAATCTAGATCTGTTTGAAGCTCACGTCACTAAATCTTCATCTTGACTGTTTGCTGGTGGTGTCAAGAGCTGCCCTGGAAGATGAATTTGAGGGGAGGATGCAAAAGGAACCATATTAAACTGCAGCTCTGATAAGTTTAGTTAAGAGGCAGGAGATGTGTCCTTGCCATGACATTCAGTGGCTGATATTTGTTTCCCTTTAAATAATATGCTGTACATCTGTGAGAATGATGGTTTAGGGCTGGTGACATTGCATTTCCACCAAGGTTACTGCCTTCTGGACAGGCAGGCTCTCTTCTTTCTTTCTCTATCCCACACCCTGTCCATAAATATCCTCTTGTCTGAGGAAGTGAGATACAGATTTTAGAGCTGACACCAGAGCGTCTTCATTTCTGGAAGCAGTGAGGTTCAAGCCACGTGTAGAGAAGGGTGGGGGTAGAGAGAAATTAAAGGGACTGTGGGAAGCAGTTTTCCTTATGAAACTGTCACATGAAGCCCAACAGCACCCAGTGGGGAGATACCAGCATTTTGAGAATTTCTCCCTGAAAACCTTGTTTTCATAAGCCAAGATATGGAAAATCTGGGTACTCAGGACTTTGGGTTCTATTTTCTCCTGCAATTCCCCTCTCTAGTTACCTTGTTTTCTCCTTACTGTAATTACAGATCTATGACTTACGACCGCAGTCAGCAAACTCCTTCTATAAAGGGCCAGATAGTAAATATTTTTGGCTTTGTAGGCCAATACAGTCTCTGTTGTAACTCTTCCACTCTGTCCTTGCAGCACAAAAGCAGCCATAGCCCACCCGTAAATGAGTGGGTGTGTCTGCGTTGTGGACACTGACATTTGAATTTTATATCACTTCCCATGTCGTGAAAGATTATCCCTCTTTTGATTTTTTCAACTATTTAAAAATATAAAAACCAGTCTTAGCTTGCAGGCTATACAAAAACAGTGGGCTCGATTTGGACCGTGGGTGTAGTTTGCTGACCTCTGACCTATGATTTTGCTCTGTCTTGTTACTTTCCTTTTGTCAGTGTGAAAAGATGGGGGCTGTCCCTTTTGGCTGGTTGATGTTGCCGACCTAAAGATTAAGTCCATAGCTGTATTCATCCAAGAGATGTGGTGGATATGGATGAAAACAAGGCTGGGCTCTGAGGCAGACAACCCACGTTCCCCCACCAATCCTCCCTTAATACTTATTAGCTGTGTGACCTCAGGTTGGTCACTTAACGTCTCTGAGCCCCAGTTTCCTTTTTCTTTTTTTTGGCCACACCGCATGGCATGTGGAGCTTCCCGGACCAGGGATCGAACCTGTGCCCCCTGCAGTGGAAGCGTAGAGTCTTACCCACTGAACCACCGGGGAAGTCCCTCCTTTTTCTTTTTATGGAACAGGGGTAACTGTACTTTCCTTGCCTATATTGCATGACTATTCTATAGACCAAAGAGTTAAGAGAAATGGGAGGTCTTAGTAAACCAATAAATCACTATATGAATGGGCTTTGGGTTTGTTTTCACGGCTTCACCCACGTAGGTTCTTCTTGTTAACTATGTTTGTTGTTAATATTAAAGGATTATACCTCCTGTATTTCAGCTGCGAAAACAGAACTAGAATTTGACTTGCAGAAGGAAGAAAACAAATATTCTTGTTTTTCCCCCCTTTCTTAGACTCTCATGTTGGCTGGGTTATATCGGAGCCTCTCTAACTTTTTAAACTGTTTCTCCCAGTTCATCAGATAGATGCTCGGCCTACGTGAAATGATCATGTGCAGTTTAAGCTGTCCCACTGCTCAGAAAGCCTCGCCCTCCTCACTGTCTGTTCAATCTCAGCGAACCTTCAAGGCTCACCTGAAGTGCTACCTCATCCAGGAAGTCCTTCTAGGTGTCTCTGACCCATGCAGTGCTGTCCTGTGTAAATGGCTTGACCCCGCCCCAGGACCACACCTCTAGACAGGTATCCTGTTTTCCAAAAGCTGTATAGCTTTTAAGAAAAAGGGTAAATGCAAAGGATGGAGATTGCTGGCCAACCCAGCAGGGTGTTTTTTCGGAGCAGGGTGAGTTCCACTGAAATCATTCACTACTACCGCACAGTGGGAGAGAGATTCAGATACGAAGTAAGAGGAAGGTCTCGGGAAGTTACTCTGGCAGGTGACATCACAGAACTTGCTGGAGAAACTTTTCAGCTCCTGGATTCCCTCTGTGTAGCCTGTTACACTTTCAAAGCATGTTAATGTCCACTAGCTCTTTTGATCCTTGCTACAAACCTTTGACGCACAGGGAACAAATTTCTAATTCCTATTTGACCCCGAGGAAGCTTAGGCCCAGAGAGGTTAATTTAACTGTCCTAGCACCATGCAGATGGTTAATAATGAAGTTGAGATCGGAACCTAGCACTAGTTACCATAACTTTACCCTACTCCCACCCATAAGCTGCTATAAGCCCGGGTCATGGTCTCTTGCTATGTGCGATATTCGGATTCCTGAGGCTGAGAATACATTTATATATGGCTATATTGAACTAGCTGTATTTGAGTATGTCTGTCTGTCTTATCTCTCCTTCCCAGAATACATTTGGGTGTGGTAGGTGTTTGAGGTCGAGAGTCCGTTATCACATATTTTCACCTTCTTCTCTTCTGGTCAGACCTACATAATGTAAATGTGCATACTGGGAGTGGCTGCCTATTTATTCAGTCTGTGGTGGGGAGACCCAGTGCATCACTGATCAGCCTAAACACCTTTGGCAGCTGCTCGCTGCTCACCTGATGGAGTGTGACCCCTTCGGGTTGGCGTTCCTGGTCCTCCCTGATCTGGTTCCAGCTGCTTTTCCTCCTCAGTTTGCATCTCAGAGAAAGCGTCCGCCTCTCCCTCGCTGGGCTTATCCTCCATCCTCATCTAGGACTTTGATCCACCGGTTTCCTCCACTTTCTCACGTGTCTTCTATTTTTCCTCTCCAAAGAGAATTTCCTCTTTACCTCTGTCACTATGCATATGTTTTCTCTACTCTTTAAGAAATTCTTGATCCTAACTCCCCCTCACACTGTTGTCTCCTCTTCTCTTGCCTCTTTGTTATTCAAAGTGTCTACCAGCATTTCTCACCTGTTGCTCAGGTGGTAACTAAGCTCTGATGTTCTAGGGTGGGCACACACTGTCACCTGAGAGCCAAATCTGGCCCATCGCCTGTTTTGTTTGGGCTCATGAACTAAGTATAGTTCTTACATTTTTTTAAAGCGTGAAAAAAATGTAAAAAAAGAACAATTACTGACACTTGAAAAATATATTAAATCCAGATTTCAGTGTCTATGAATAAAGTTTTATTGTCACAAAGCCACACTCCATCTTCTTGGTTATGGCTGCTTTGGTGCTACCGAGGCAGAGTTGAGTAGTTTCAAGAGACCGTGTGGCTCTTTATAGAGTAACTTTGCTGACCCCTGTCCTAAGGCATTGATGGTAACTTCTGTGTATTTAGAAAGGTATTAGTTATGTACCACCTGTGGAAGAATTGAGAAAATAGTCACAGAAAGCACATTCTCTGATTGATATGAGGAACCCCCATTGCAAAAGACTGACTCCCTCTCCCTTATTCCTTAGACCTGGGTCAACCAGACCCTGGAGCTAGCCTGATCTCTACTGGAACATGTCCTTGGAGCTTTCCTGTGATTCTCAGTCACCACATTCAGGGGATGCTTCTGGGTCTTTATTATCCATCCTCTCTTGTACATTCCACCTTGTTGACCAGACTCTTACTCCTGAAATTCTCTGTTTTCTATATACTTTGACACTGTGATGTCTCCTGTTCTATCATCTGTCTTCCCTTCCCATTCATTAAAGGTAGACATTTCTCTAGTTTCTAACCTTTTTACTTGTTTTTTTCTTTCTTATATAAACCTCTTAGCAAAACTGTGAGTTCAGCTACTGTCTCTATGCTGATAATTTCCAGTTCACTCTTTCCCAAACTGAAGTCTTGCATTTCCATTTTTCTCCTGGGCATCATCTTCTCTTAGCAGCTCTTCTCATGTACATTTAACCTTCTGTTCGTGACACCATCTTATTCTCAGTCATGGAGGTTTAGAACCTCAGTTATCTATGATAACATCTCCTTAGCTCCAAACAGCTAATTAGTAGCTTAAATCCTTGGTGATGATTGCGGCATCCATCCCCTCCTCACCAGTCCCACCATCTTTATTCAGTTCCCCCCGTTATCTTTCTCTTTCCCAGCCTAGACAGTGACTGTTGTTCTTGGCTCTTTTCCTTCTCCCCTACCCTGCATGCAGGCTGCCGCCTGATTCCAGCAAACATTTTTGGGGCCCCCATCACATCCCCTTGGTACACCGCTGGTTTCGGTCACAGCTGCTTCGCACAGTTCCGTGTGCGTTCAGACACCTGCTGACAGTGTCTCACCTCAAGTTACTCCATGAATCTTTCTGCTTTCTATCCCAGGACCTTCCCAGGAGCCATGCGAATCTGTGCATAAGCTATGCTCCGCGTGGAAGTACAAGGAAGCCAGTGTCCACAGCAGGGGCAACCCTCAACCAATGGGGAACTGAAGCTAGTGGATAATTGCCCAGCCTCCTGTCCATCACACAGACAGTTGTGGGAGGGCTTCTCTGTGGTCCTTAGGTGCACTGGACCCCATTGCCAGGAGCAGCGACCTCGACAATGCACCCTGATAGTGGATTTTCCTCCTCCGTGCTTTCTTTCTCTCTCTCCTGCTTTCTGGGATCACCTCCCAAATAAACTCCCTGTACCCATGTGCTCAAAACAGGCTCTGCTTTCAGGGGGATTCGAGCTAAGAGACAGAGCAGTCTTCTAGAAGCTGCTCCCCAGACATCTTCAGTGGCGTCACAGGCCTTCCCAATGTAGGACCGCTGTGTTCTGAAGTGCTAGGCTGTCAGTTTGGATACCAGCCTGTCTTCCCAGTGTTATCTTTCTTTATTTAACTTCACCCTTGGTTCCAGTCAAATTGAGTTCCTTGAGGCAAGAGGCTCTGTCTTGTTCATCTTTGTTTGCCTTATTGTGCTCAATATCCAGTGCATGAGGAAACTAAATGTACATGTGTATTTTTAGTGAGTGAATGAATGAAAGGCTGTGTGCATCCTCACATTTCCATCCTTCGAGGCTCTTCTCCTTGCTGCTTGGTAGTGACCTTTCCCTCCACTAAATTTACAAAACCGTGTGTCTATACCCCTGTGTGATACTTTGTGCTCTCTACTTTGTTTTTATTTATTTACAAGTTTTCGCTGCTAAAATGCAAATTCCTTGAGGGAAGTGACCTTGCTTTATTTTTCTTTACATTTCCCCATACATGTTATGGATAGATGGATAATCAATACATGTTGGTTGAATGGGAAAGTATCTCCCTACTTTTCCAGGCATGCTGGCTCCTTTTGGATGGTTCTGTTCTCAGTTTTCTAAATATGTCCCATGTTTCCCCATGCCCATGAAGTGAGGCTATTTATTCCTTTCTTGCTTCTTAAACATGCTTCCTCCAGTGTTTACCTATGGAAATCCCATCCTTCAAAACTCAGCTTAAATCTCCTCTTTTTCATAAAGTCTTCCCCAGCCTGCCGCCTTCACTCCCCCCCTGTCCCCCACTTCTTGTATGTTATGCACTTGTATTATGCTGCTTAAAATAGCACAGTTTTATTTGGCTTGTCTCCCTTCCTTCTGGGAGATGGTAAGCACCTTCAGGGCAAGGCTGGTTCCTTCCTCACTGTGTCCAGTAGCTTGCTCAGTGCGCTGTCATCGATAAATATCTGTTGGAATGAACTAATTTCAATCGGTTAAATCATACCATCATGCCTTTTCATTCACATCATCTTAGCTGTTGCCCCCCTGACCTGTCTTTGTGTGAATTTCTGGTAATGGAAGAAATATCAAGCAGAAGGAAGGACATATATCCAGAGCCAGTCAGCGTGATCTACTATGTTTGAACGTGCATATTGGGACATAACTTATAAGAATGCCATTTCAGTTATTTGTAAAATATTTAAATAGTATAATCCAATTTACATTCTATCATTCCCAACAGCTTTAAAATTTACTTTCCACCAAAGTTAGCTCAATCACTTTAATTCAGTCTGGAAAAACAGTACAAATGAAAGCTTAATTTGTATTTAATCTCCCCTTTTGTTTCGACATTATTGCCTTCAAGTCATTCCTTTTAGTGATCGAGATTTAACCCAGAGAGTAGAAAAAAGGCTTGATGAAATATGTGAGAAGAATACAACCCATAATGAAAAGTTTGGAGTAAATGTTTAAAAAATTCAACTGGCTTTGTTCTTTGGGGTTTCAATTCACAGCAGTGTCTTTGTTATAAACCCGAGGTATGAGGTATGTGGTTTACCGTGTCAGAATCATAGGACTGTGACCCTCAGGCATTTAAAACCAGGTGATTCATTTGGAGCAGATTACATTTATACCCTGTATATGAAGATTGGCAGGGAATACAAATGTGACTCATTATTATTTAGTGTGTTGATCATGCTCGTATATTTCTAAGTGGCTTTATGATCATTTTGGTGAGTTTCTCTCTCAGCTCTGGCAGCCTTCCAACTCATGTCATCAGCAGGGAGTAGCAGCAAGGAGAGGTGGCAGAATTGTGACTAACCATGACTTTTCTGTCCCCATGTAGCTTCAGATCTGATGTGGGCATGGGAGGAGGGAAGTCCCCAGAAGGGGTCAAAAGACCAAGTGGTGCGCTTGGGGTCGGAACAAAACACCCCTTTGTCGTTCCTTTGTCGTTTGGTGGAATTTATAGAAGTGTTAGAGAGACCCATCCACATCCTCTCCTGGGCCCTGTCCCTCACCCCCGCACCCACCACCTCCCTCTGACCCCCAGTATGCCTCCTGAGGTTGAGCGGTGCTTCAGCGAAGGGGACATATGAATGAATTAATCTGATTAATAAGAAAGAACCAGTGAAGTAAAGAGGGAGGAAAGAAGGGGTTCAAGCTCAAGTATAGCCAAAAAGCCTTAGAGGAGACAATCACATGTTCACTTTAGAAAGATCTCAGAAGGATGGTTGTGATCTCATGGGCCCGGACTCTGAAAGGCAAAAAAGCTAAAGGGGAGTTCTACAGTTTCATCACAAACGTTCTCAGAGAAAAGGAAAAGGGCAAGGTATCTAGACACCTGAAAACTACACGAGATAAAAGTTTTAAAATGGGGCAGAAGGTCACTGAAAAAATGAGTTATATTTACCAGTATGTTCTTCTCTGTTATGTCAGATGACCTCATAGCGACTCTGTGATTTTGATCCACATGAAGTAGTGACCCTGCCTTACAGATGAGGAAATTGAGACCCAAGAGTTTTAGGGACTTGTCTAAGGTCACGCTGTGAATAAGAGGTAGAGTTAAGTTTCAAAGAAACCCAGGTATTTTTGTCTCCATAATTTAATGCTCTTTCTGTAATACTATGCTGTAAAATGTTGGCAGAAATTTTAATGGTACTGTCAGATGACCAAAACCACCCAGTGAGCTGAGAGTTATAAAGTATATAAAAATACATAGTAATGACATAGGATAAATGATGGAAGGTTAGTTCCCCTGCTCCACGAATGGAAAGAAGCAGAGCTGCTCAACTCACATTTTTGCCTTCATCTCTTCTATTAATTCAGCTCCCTGGACACAGGGCTGTCTGTGTGCTATACCTGTGTGTGCATGTGCAGGTAGGCAGGGAATATAACCTTGAGTATTTATCCAGTATCAGGTCTCCATCTGCCTAGAAACTCTTGCGAGCTGGTATCAATTACTTGACCATCCACCAGCCCCAGTCTCATTGGACAATGGTGATGTGTGTGTTGTAGCTGCCGGGATTCGCTTCACAGCTCATGTGTTTTCAGGGATGGAAGAGGGGCGGTTACCTGGAGGTTCAGATTCTTGACCGCCATCTCAGCCTTTCATTCTGCAAGGCCAGGACTGGTGGAACTCGTTACCTGCTGGGCTCTGCATCCCCTTTCCTCCCTAAGGGATTTCCTAACCAGAAAGTCAGTTTCCTTTCCTGCATCTCTTCCTGAAACATGGAGTCTTACGTAGGGGGGTGGCATCACGCCTGGGCAGAGGAGGCATCCGCTTTCTTGCTGTGATTTCAGCATCTTCCAGAGCATTCCCCTGAATGAAAATGCTTTCCCCACCGGGCGTGACATAGTCCCTCAAATTCCCACCAATGGAATTACCCTCTTAAGGTAAAGTTCTATCTCCAGGCTGTTTTCTAGTTAGCGTGAGCGCTCCTGGAGGGTGCGAACCACATCCTATTTGTACTTAAACTTCTTACGCCTAATGCAGTGCTGGGCTCACGCTAAGTGAGCATTAAGATGAGTGGATAAATGCTTCCATGAAATACATTACTTGGAGAGTATATATGATTAGACCTATTACCTGGGTTTAGATTAGTCCAAGAGGCAAAGTAGCTTAGAGGGTAATAGTATGGGTAAGTTTTGGATACTTGGAGATAGTATGAGGAGATACTGCCTTACTCAGTAAAAAGTGAAACTTAGAACCTTCCACTGTTAGTGGGACTCTCTTGGAGGGGAGGAGCTGGTGACCCACCTGCCCTGGTTTTCCTGTGTTTTATGCCGCCACGCTGGTCCCTGACATAAGTTATTTTCTCACTCTATCCTGGCACAAATGAAACAGACGGGACGAATTTTCAGACATAACACAGGGATATCAAGAGGGGACCAGGAGTTGAGTTAGTCTAGTTTACAGAGCCCAGGGTTCTGATTCTGCCCTGACCAGTTGCCTCCCAGGGCTCTGGGCATGGTCAAGTTTGTTCCAGTGCACCGGGACAGCCCTCTCTTGGTGGCTTTTGCTTCTGTGTGGTGGATGCTTTCCTTAATTCGCAGCTTGAGGAGCACCCGTGTAGACACTGGGCCTTCCAGATCCAGGCCAAGGGCAGTGCTGTTTCTCTCCCACTTACCTAGGTCAGTCCTCTTGGATATTGCTTCTCACTTGCAGACATACCTGTTCCCCAGGTGACTACTTATGGGGATAACCTTGCTGTGCAGGTGAATCCTTCATCCCCTGCCTGCAGAGGTGTGACCTTATTGCCAACCCTTCGCAGTGTCCTAAGGCAATGGCAGCAGCCGTCTCATGACGTGGGTCATGCTGGGTGGCAGGTGGTCTGAGGAGGGCGTTGGCTTCTTCTCACAGGGTCAGCAAGTCCAGAGTGTAGGGACCACAGGGGTGAGGCACCAGGAAAGGGGACACCCACTTGGCTTCTGTAGAGTTTTGCTTCTGCTAGCCCCACTTGTGGATTCCTTTACTCTTAGAAACTCCCTCGTCCTGCCACTGGGTTCCCACCACACGGTGATGGTAGCCATACTTTAATTATCAGCCACCTCGGGCCCCAGGACCTGCGTCAGCAGCGTGGTATTCACGATGGTCGTTACCACCTCAGATTCTAAATAACACATCAGCTATGCTGATGGAAAATGCTGTTGGGGTCTGTATGGATGTCACTGCTTGTTGCTGCACTGATGTATACGAGCCTGTTTCCAACTGGATGTAAAGTCTGGGGGAGGAGACCCAGAGGAGGCAGAGAGGAATTGGAGCCTCTTATCCCTTTGTTGGTCATTTTCACATCAGGACACGGGTTTGGGTGCCTTGAGGTTGTTATGAGAAACCACTGGAGTTGGGAATTTTGTGGGGAAGGGTTTTATTTATCTTTTCGCTGTTTGGTGATTTTCAACTCTGAATGTACCTTTCCGTATCTATATGCCATGTTGACTTACTTTTTCCATTTCTTGGAATGATGCAAAATGTCTCGGTTACCAAGAATATGGGACTGAACTTTTTTGTATTTCCTTTGTTGAGTATCAGAAAGTTACTTGAACAAACAACTTATTTGCCATTCATCCTTATAATTGCCTGTTTTGATTAGCTGCTTCTAAGAGAAATATAAAAATGTGATTCTTAAGAGAAATATAAAAATTCCATGAAGCTAGCAGTATTCCCTTAGATTGTGCGGTAGATATATTTAAGCCAATTAAAATTTTTTTAAAAAAATCATTGCTGTTTGTCACTCTGATTCCTTTGTTTGCGTGTCATCGGTGTCCAATGAGTAGTATGCATTTCTTCCAGGCATTGTTAAAACCCAGTGTTTATACCAGCAGCTGTTACAAATCTGGGGCTATGGATTAATGTCAGCTTCTGAATGTAGAGTGCTTTAGTTAATTCCACCCAAGGACAGATGATATCATCTAGGAAGAAGGAATATATTAGAAACTGTCAGCCAGAAGGTAGTAAAAGGAGGTGATATGTTATAAGGAGTACTAAAAGGTCATTCAAAGAAGAGATATTGCTAATAACTCAATTAAAATTTTCATGCTGACATTTTACAAATTTCTGTGTAAGCCCTAAAACATTTTCAAAGCTAGCTAAATTCATATCCTAGATTGGAAATTCAGGGGTCAAATGGGATTCACACAATCCCTTTGTGAGTTGAACAAACCGGGATAAACTCCTTTTCCAACAAGTCAGTGAAACTCCTTTGATATGCAGGTAAGAGAGAGGAGCTTTGCAAGCATTTCCTTTCATTGGGAATTTTGCCCTTTCTTCTAATAGGCTTCGGGGCAGGGCAACCGACTCTTTCCGGCCCTCAGCTTCCAGGAAACCAGTATTTGCCAGGTTGGTGCCTCATTGTAGTTATTTTCTGCGTTTTGCCGCCTGGAAAACCAAGGAATTCATATTCTTCTTGGGAGCCAAGAGGCACAACACAGAGTAGGTATGAAAGCTGTCGGTTGAACCTGCACTTGGAGCAGAAATGCTTCCAGACCCGGTGATTACATGTGGTCGCCATGGCGGAACAGTCAGGCTGCAGGACAAAAAACACAGGAATGGCAAGGCTCACGAAAGGTCACCTGATGCATCTGCCTGCTGTCCTGTTTGGAAGGGATGATCCCTTCTTAAAGATGTTTTTACCTGGAGTCCACCTGGCTTCTCTTGGTACCTTTTTCTAGGGTTGCATCACTTAATGGTCATTGATTTCTTCTTCCTGTCCAATGAGTGTGAGTTCCGTTCTCTTGTTATTTTTTTCCATAGTCTTGGAGGAGAACTGTTACATATGTATGTATATATGTATGCGTGAGTGTATACATTTATTCAGTAATTGCTTTAGCTGCCTCCTAGTGCTTGGTGCTAAGGGTTTGGTGGTCAGGAAAGGTAAACATGATTGCCTCCCTCATGGAGCTTACAGTCTCATGGAGGTGAGGGTCACTAAATAATCACACAAACACTGACACAGATGGATGTCAGATCACAACTGGACTTGGGGCTGGGAGAAAGGACATGGTACTATGCTGGGAACTAATTTTGACTTAGGGAGCTTTGGAAAGACTTCCTGAAGAAGTGATGTCTCTCTGGGTGCTGAAGGAGGTGGAGTTAGTTAGGAAAGAGAAGAGGGAAGAGCACTGCAGGCAGAGGCAACAGCAAGTACCAGGTTCTTGACTGGAGGGAGCTGGGTGATGGCGAGGCACTGGGAAGAGACCACTGTGGCTGGAGAGATGGTGAGAGAGACAGTGCTGGGCCTGAGGCAGGTGGGGAGGATTAGTCCATGGAGGGCCTTACAGTCTATGGGGAGGAACTTGACTTTTAAAAATGTTTAGTAATTATAATGACTAGGCTCATGCCAAGCCAAACCAAACTTCCTCTTCTCACAGTAACAATCCCAGTTCCTTTCCTTTTCAACTCTGGGGACCTGTATTGAAACTTGGAGCAGGGGATTTCAGACTGACTTCTTATCTTTGAGATTCCTTCCTTAAAGGTGGTTGGCATAGAACTGAGAGCAGCAGCTAGAGGGCACCTAAAGTTTGCTATGGGCATCGCACGATGGGGTGTCTTAGAGTCAGACACTGTTGCCTGCTTGTCAGGAGAGAGAGAGACGTATGTCTTTGCTCTGTACTGTGTATGCAGGAGGCACTTAATAAACTCTTGCCGATGAATCAGAGGTGACATCCAGCTCTCAGGAATGCAAAACTAAATTTTATCTTTTCCAGCCATCTGAACGACGTTCACAAAGAGTGCCGGGGGAGGAGGGACGGGCACGGCTGCATCTGCTTCGTCGTCCTGCATGTGTGCTTGGGCCACCGGATGCCAATTCCACAGTGGCACGTTTGTCTTATTAAGTGTGAGCCAACCCTTTTCCCTCTTCTGGGGCCCTCCGGACGGTGGCCGTGGAAGACAGGGACGTGTGGTGAAAGCCCCGTTAACGTGGTCTGTAAAGGGAGGTGGTGGCTGTTGGGGACTGCTCAAATGAAGACAAATGCGTTGTTAAGTTTTTATGGACCAAGGCCGCACTTTCATTAAGTGTAATTTACATAACATAACTGATGCTCAAGGCCAAACAGTCCTTGTGGCCCAGTGACAGCCTCTGACAACCCAAGGATGGCAAGGCCTCCTGCAGAATTCCTCAGGTCACAAAGCCGCCTCCTTCCCCTGCTGGCTCAGCATGCTGGTAGCTCAGAGCTCTCTCCTTGACCTCTCAAGCTACATGCTGATGACATCAAAGCTACACCTTCTCCTTCGCAGCAAACCAGCCCCGCCTCCCTGGGCAGAGCTCACGTGCTGTGTTCCCCCCTCTTGCCCCAGAGGGGTTGGCTTCCTGGTGTGAGCCCTCCCTTAGCCCTGGCTGGGGACTTTCTGGGGTTCATCTTGGCCTGGCGAGAGGTTCCTGGTTCAGGGTTGAGATGTGGGAGTGGGGAGGGTGGGCTTTAATTAGAGCTGTCCATGTTCCCCAGCAGCACACCTTGGAGGTGAGGGTGTCTGGTGGCGTGTTGGGCGGTGGCCTTTGTCTGCACCCATCTTCGTGACCCGTTAATTCCACCGGAGACACTTTGAGGTCAGCTTCTCTACCTCGCACGGCAAAGGCAATTATCATTTCCTCTAGCTGCAGGGGTGAATGTTCAGTATCACATGATGGATTTTTGCTGGTAATCAGGACTTTCTGCCCGTTGGTCTTTGGGACATACTTTTGTGTTGACATTTACAAGGTATGTGTCAGGCAGAGCCAAGGTGCAGAGTGAGAAAATGAAAGGGTGGGGGGGGAAACCATTGTATTCAATTTAATGATGACAATTTCCCTACATTTACAACTTCCAGAAGTAAGAGAAAATAGGTATGTGTCTTCTGCCTGCATGCATATTGAAGAAGATGACACGAGGAGATTCTGTTAGCGGGAATAGTGATATATTACCTTAATGATTTCATTGCTTGCCAAATAAAAGAAAGATTCTTGCTGTGGTGCAGAGCCCTGTCCTTATCAAGCTATTCATTGTGAAGCATTTGTTGTGAAACTGGAGGTCTAAGGAGGAATTCTGACCTTCCGTAAGCTGCTTTCGGGTTTTTATTTTTTTTTCTTGGCTACGTTGACAGTCTGGTTCATCTCAGTTTACAGGACATGCATGAGCATTCGTAGATCTAATGTTGAAGCTCATTACTGGATTGAAAGAGCTCTTAGGTTTGGGCAGGTAGGTGTTGAATCAATGGAAACTTGCATAGTAGAGTTCAGTGAAAGCTCTCCTCTACTGTTACACCGGTGACTGGAAGGGCAGGTGACTGTGTGTGTCTGTGTGTGGGGTGGATGTTAGCATGTGAACTGTGGATAATTTGAGCAAATCCCCAGTTACGCATGGAAGGTTTAAGCTGAGGTGGGATCCTTGGGTCTAGGTAGGATCCAAAAGGCCATTTTCTCAGGGCTGCTGGAGGCTGGACAATGTGAATTGTAGACAAGGAGGAGTTCAAGGTCTTAGTGGGAGAACAGCACCAGGTGACGAGTCCTGTGATCCAGGCAAGGCAGATGGAGAAGCAGAAGAAGGTCGGAAGCTGGTAGGACTTAGGGCTAGCTCGGATGAGATCATGGACAAGTTTGTGGCTAGACCAAAAGCTAGGAGCGTTGGAAGCTTCTGGATTTCATTATGATACGAGCCTGACTGTCTCTGTTTAAAGGAGTGAGGCAGGTCCTGATTGTAATGGCACGATTGTCACCTACGTATCCCGTGCAGTCTGCTTTTTTCTAGTAGGCTACCTAGATTTCCAAAGTAGATTTCCAAAGTTTCCACAGTAGAGCTTAAGAGCTGAAGGGGCCTTTAAGATCATGGAAGTCATGAGGCCAGAAGACCTGGAGAGGACAGCTGGCCTATCCAAGGCCTCTTAGGGCATCACCAAACTTCCTCACCCTGCTTCCATGTACTTAATTGAAGCAGCCCTGCAGAAGTTGGGTTGTTGGCACACCTGACAGGCTCCCTTCCCAAATGTGCTGCCAACTCTGGAGCTGGACCTTATCACCCCACTTTGGACATGATCCTCTCAGGGCTTATTTTTACCTACTAGTTGTGTGACTTTGGACAAGTGACTTCACCTTTCCAGGTCCCAGTTTTTTCATCAGTACAATGTTAGAAGGTCTCTGTGGACCCTTTCAGCTTGAGCATACTATGTTCTGTAACTATTGCTGGGTATTCAAGCAGGCTGAGTTAGAAGCTCTTGGTGCATTATCCATGTGTTTTAGAGGCAGCCTCAAAGAACCTATGGAAATAGAAATAATGCTGATGTTTGGGTTCTTCACCCACTGGAAAGATCCCGTGGAAGAGTCCTCTAAGCTGTAAGCTCCTTGAGGACAGTGGCCACATCTCGTTCTTTTTGATACCTCCAGAGGCATCAGATTGTCTGGTGAATATCTGATGTTTAATAAACTGGGACTGAGTATGGGGAAGTGATGCCGAATTTTGGATAAGACGTACTGTTTCCACACTTTAAGGAATGAAAATACACACCGTATAAGTACATGTGCGTAGGACACACCTCTTCTAAAGAAACTCACCAACTATTATACATTGGAGCAGTGACCAAATCTGTCTTATTCACCACTGGTTCCCAAGTGCGTTCATGTACCAGGAACATAGAAGCTGTCAGGAAATGTTTGTTGAATAGATGCATAAATAAAAAACTGAGACATAGAAGATGGGTAGTTGGACTTTCTAAGGTTAACTGGGAAGTAAGGAGAGAATATAGACCTGGAAAAAGAAAATTAGAAACTTGGCAGTAGTGTGTTGGATTTTGTTTTCCTTCCAGCTGTGAGCTGGAGCTCAAATCTCTTCTGCATATGAGATAGTGACAACCAGGGGACTCTGTCTACTTGTTGATGGCTGGGCTGCAAATGGCTACCAGTCCGTGAGAAGATAGTACAGAAACGAACAGAAGCACTTAGAGACTTTGGGTGTCATTTGACACCCAAGCGTGCGATCACTGGATTTGTCTTGTTAAACTGTGCGTAGACCAGTTCGGGTGTCGTCACACTTGCATAGTGAGTCACACACAGTGTATGCTGCACTCTGGTCACGCACAGTTGGACCACGGACTGGCCCAGGACACACTAGGGAGACAAGGTCCTTCACCACATCACTGGAGAGAAGCCAGGTGAATTATCTGGTTGTGTTGTCCAATAGTTGTAATTATATTAAAATATTAATGATATTGTTGGTCATATAAAGCTGTTTCTGACCTACTGCAATCACATATCATTTGTGTTGTTGATATGAGAAGGACTGAATGAGCCACATTCCCTCAGTCAACCAGGTTGAGTTATAACCTGTGCAGCAGTATTTTGCTCTATTTAAAACTAGCTGGCTTTGCATGGCTATTTAACTTGCTCCTTTGGCCTCAATATTATCCTGTAATCAAATGAGCTAATTAAGCTGTTTTCTAACCACTGATCAGAGAGTATGAAAGCTTGAAGGTGACTCTGGCCATTCTCTGATTCAACTCACTTATTTTTCAGAGGCAACTGAGGCTCAGAGAGGGTTAAATTATATGTCCTGGTCATACAGTTATTTAGCAAAACGAATTGGGACTAAAACTTTAGGGTCCTTCACTACTAGGTCATTGTGCTTTTCCAATTTACCTTAAAGTTCAATAAAATCCTTTGGGATTTTGCAGTTTCCAAGGTATATGTCTGTTGTAGTAACTTAATGCACCCCTATTTGATAGAGGTCCTAGAATGGACAGATTCTGTTCACCAAATAATTAGATGGTCTACCTTTAAGAAAACTCGGTATTTGAAATTATGAACAAGGGAGACAGAAGAGGTGATTTATATATAAATACTCACATATAATATATACATATGTTACATTGGAATATTATATTTATACATGTAATATTTATATTTGTAAGTATATAAATATTAGCAAAATAATATGTGTGTATTTATGAAATCTTATAACAATACTCACTCTTGAGTAGAAGAAGGGTGTTGACTACCATTCATCATAGTTCAGTCCCAAAATGAGGATAAAACTTCGCATAAAAGTATGCGTTAATGGAAAAGTAGGATGCAATTTAGAACATACTGATTCAGTCACATGTTCAGAAATGTATTTATTGGAGAAAATGAGATGTCTTTTTACTGGTGAATTAGCATAGGCGTTAGTGATGGAGGCTTGGGTAGGAGAGTTCATTGCCCCACAAATGTCATCCCTAAGTTAGCAGGTTTCAGTGTGGTCTAACTCAGGTGCTGGCAAACTATGACCCATAGACCAAATCCTGTAGCTACCTGTTTTTATAAAGTTTTATTGGCACACAGCCACGCCCATTCATTTACTATCATCTGTGGCTACTTTAATGCCATAGTTTCAGATTTGAGTAGTTGTGACATAAGCGTTATGGTCTGCAAAGTCTAAAACATTTACTATCTGGCCCTTTACTCTCCAAGTTCTGGTCTAGATGCATATATGTTTTATAATTCTGATTCTACTACCGTCAGGCAAGGGGTCTTTATTTGGAATCCCACCTAGGTGAGTTCTGGTAAGGAAGGAAAGAAATGAACTTTAATCATCTTGTTCAGAAGTCTGTTTTAAAACCCTGTCACCAGCTGCCAGTTTTTCGTCTACATGTGACCTTTTGGTGATCCTGGGAAAATGAAATTAACCACCTCAGGAACAAACATTCAGTCTTTTTATTTTTTCCACTTTCTTGGGAGAGTAATAAATATAGTCAGCGACTCTGGATTCTATTACTATGTAAGAGCTCTTTAAAAACATCTAATCATCTGCTTAATGGCCAGTAATACGTTTCTAATGGTCACTCTCGATAAGACACTTTTCGTTCACTACTGTATAATAGTCATCCAGCAGCCAGGAGGCTCCAAAAGTAATAGGATTCATAGGCCAGTCTCCAGCTCTGTTCCGGTGGCCTGGAGATAGTTCAAAAGAGAAAAATGGAGGCCTCCTGTGAGTTATATGTGCAAACTCTATCCAATGAGTGCACGGTCTGTCCACAAGTAGTTTCGACTAATACAAACTTAGAACTTTGATTTTTTGGCATTTACACATCTAGGTATAGTTGCAGCTGGAGGTCGACTTAATATCTGTCCTTTCATTTCAGATGACATACACTGAATTATTGTCACAAAGAATCCTGCATCCCTGGTCTGGGCCCAGCAGCTGGTGACAGCTTGGCAAATTATGAGTTTCCTAGCTTAGAACAGACTAAATTGCAGACAAAACAAGCCATTAGCTGAGTAAATACTGTATTTCTGTTCGGCTTCTGTAAAAAGAAGGAGATTAGCATGAGGGTTTAGTGTTCATAATTATTAGTAGGAGGCAAATAGTAGGCTCAGGCTGACTGGAGATTGTTTCATTATATCCAATTAACACCCACTTGATAATTCTTAATTACTTCTGCTTCATGACAGAGGAGTAAAGATGTCATACTTCAAATGTACAAATAACAACTGGGTCATCAATAGACACATATTTGTATTGTCAGATCCTGCTCATTTTGGGGTGGCTATTTAATATCTCAGAGGGATGGAAAATAGAATATCCACTTGTCAAGATCCTGGTAAATATTAAGGGGAACTTAGCAAGATGCTGAAAAATAGATATTAGGATAAAAATGTGTTTTTCTGCCATCTGGTTTAGAAATATTTTCTTTGAAAACACGTCACTACCCATTTGTTTGAGAATTCCTTTTCATTTGTCCACTCTAACTGTGGCACAGAAAGTTAGGCTGTAGCATAAAGATCAATGATTATAAAGGGAAGTACCTGAATGCAAACTTTCGAAGAATGAGTAAGTCGTACATGTGTCAAATGATGTGAAATGGCAATCCCCACTCCAGCGAGGTTTATGGAAGTTTGAGAAGCTGAGACAGAATCAGCCTCTGTCCAAGAAATTTAACGACTAGCTTGGTAAAGAATATGAAATACTAGCAAGTGATGTAATCTCAGAAGCACGTACAAGGGGTAAACACAACGAGCCAGGTTTTCTTAGGTTTGAACCTGAAATGAAGACCACCATTAGGAACAGTAGTAGTCCTCTTTCCTGTCTCAAGCTTTTAGGGAGAAAATGAATAGATTCTTCCCCTTCAGTTATTTTCTTGGGTTGGGAGGAGTTGCCATTACAGCATACGTGGGAGGAATTCTTTGATTTTCTGAGTAGAGGGTATTACAATATTGAGTTGCCTCTCCTTGCTTGCTTGTGGTGTCCATGTTCTTGGACTGGAAACACTTGGGTTGTTATAATTTTTCCTGGATCATATTTAGGTGTTCAGTCGTTCTTAGGTAAAGAGGGAAGGAACTTGGCAGCAGCAAAGAATGGTGAGGTTTGGTGGTCGCGCCAGGGCATTCTTAGAACTGGCAATTGCTTGAAGATCAGAGCTGAATGTGCAGTGGCAGCAGGTTGGTACCAGACAAATCCCCTGTCAGCTCTGGAGGGCAATCAGCAGTTAGTTACCTGAGCTCGTGCACAGCCTCAAACCGGACACATAAGTGGGTATGGAATGGGCCAAGCCCTCCCCAGCTGGGGAGACAAGACCTTTCTATCACATGGTTGTGTTTAATTAATTGCTGAATTGCATGTTTCAAACTAGGGGCTGTAGAGGTTCAGTGAAGAGGGCTGGGTTAAGGAGGGAAGACCAAGACTTCAGAACTGAGACCTGCAAGGCAAATAGTCTTTAGCTACTTGGGGAATGTTCTAGCTCTTGGTGGTTCAAAGACTGGTGGGAGAAAAACCTGTTCCAGGTGAGCAGAAACATGACCCCTCTGTCCTTTGATGCAGACTGGCCCAGCTCCATGCTCAGGCCCAGGGACCAGTGACCTTAGTACATCTCATGGTGAGCAAACATGGGGCTGAATCCTCGGATGGAAGGCCATCTCAAGGAGAGGGCCCCAAGGAGATAGAGTTAATGAAGATTCCCCGGAATCTATTTCCATTATGAGGGAAGAGACGTTAAGCAATCTGTTAAAGTCAAAAATTCATAAGTATATTTAAAGATTTAAGGCTAAAATGGAATATCTTAGGCAGTCATTTGAAGTCTATATATATATTTAAAAGGCACACAAAACATTTAAAAATGACCTCGGGAATAGTGTACCCTCCACTGAATAATAAAGGTGTAATATCGGAGAATGGAGTGGTGTCAGGGTGTAATCGATTCCAACTTGACAAATGATGGTTGGGGCCATCTTTGCTGGTGATGTGAGAATCCAATGCCAGTGTCCCCTTAGTGGACAGAAGGGGTTGTTTGGCAGGTTGTGTGAGAGCCATGAAGTAGTTGAGATCTTGGTAGTCTTGTTTTCTATGTGTGCTTTGTGCGTGTGTGTGTGTGTGTGTGTGTGTGTGTGTGTGTGTGTGGTGGTGGTGGTGGTGAGGGGGTCTGCACGATGCTTCACAGGATTCGACAAGATTGATGTAGTGTACACAGGTAGGAAGTTGGGAGTGCCAGCTGGTTGTTGAGCTTGCGTATTATAGTTTAGAACTTGGCCCAACTGAGAAAACCACCAGCAAGCTGTTGAAAGGTTCCTAGCCTTCCCCACATGGGGAAACAAAAATGGATTCACTTTAGATACTGCTGAGGTGTGCGTATTAGGTCTTTGCTACTAAGAGTGTGGTCCATAGACCATCAGCATCTCCTGGGAGCTTTTTAGAAATGCAGATGCTTGGTCCCCACCCCAGACCCCCTGAAGCGGAATCAGCATTTTAACAAGATCCCCAGGTGGTTTGTAAGCCCACTGAGTCTGGGAAGCACTGCTTCAGACTTCACTGCTCATTTCTGGACCATGTTTGGCTCCAGTTCTGCCTTTGGTTAACTAACCAGGAATCGGTGTGTCGGTCCATCCTTCTGAGTCTGTTTCTTTTTCGCCAACCTGGGGATATTTATGCCTCCTCCACCTACCACCCAAAACCTTTAGGATGATGAAAGGAGATAATGCAAGTGAAAGCGCTTTGTAATGGTAAAGCTCTGCCCCAGTGCTTGGCAACAATAGCTGCCCTTTAATCATCTAAGGGGCTTGAAACAAAATGCTGGTGCCTAGGCTCCAACCGCTCCTGCTTTCACTGGTCTTGGGTGGGCCAGCCATTGGTACTTTAAATAAACTCCCCTTTTGATTCCAATGGGCACAGCCAGGGTTTAGCTGTTACTGTTCTGATCTTAATTGTTACTGTTCTCTCAGCTTCTGTTCCAGAACCTTGAGAAGGGCTGGAGCGGGTGGCAGGGTGAAGGGTCACTTCCTGCCGATCGATCGCGCTCCTCTGTGGATGTGGACCAGCATGTCCTGTTTCTCCAGAAATGCCACCGCTGGGAGCATTTTACTTGCGTGTTTGACTTGTCGTCCTTAAGTCTTGTGAGTGTCTGTTCATATCTGCGTGCAGGTTGGACACTGTGAACGTTTGAAAGGCGAGGCCTGCCCTTCTCTTCCTGTCTGGTGCAGCCAGCATCTCACCCAAGCAGGGAGGATGCGTGTGAAGCGAGATCGTGGGGCTGAGGAGCAGGAGGCCTGGGTTAGATGTGAACACCTTCTTATTGGTCTTACCCGTCTGCATTTCCTGGATCACGGAGTTTGTAGTGTGAAAGTACTTTACTAACTATAAAATGCTATAAAAGTTAATTTTGAGCGGTAGAATCATGTAATGAAAGAATACTGACTTTGATATCACGAGTTGACCCCAAATGGAGGTCTCTTAACGTACGAGTAATTAACATTTGGCACGTGCTAACCATATACCTGTTCATTTATACCTTCAACAAATATTCCCCTAGCGTCTATTACGTTCTACCTGTTGGGAAACAGCGGCGACTAAAACAGAAGAAAAAAAAAAAAAAACTCAGACGTCACGCGTGTTCTCGTGGAGATGACATTGTCCTATGTGGTGTGTGGGGAGAGGTGCAGTAAACACGCAGGTCTACTTCAGGAAGTAGTAAATAGTATGGAGACAAATAGAGCATGGGGGGAGTGAGAGAGAATGAGGAGGAGGGGAATGCGATCCGTACGGGGAGATCCGGCACAGCCTCTCTGATGAGCGGGGTTACTGCAGAGATCCGAAGGACGTGAGGGGCTGAGCGATCTGGGCGTCTCTGGAGGTAGCAGCACATGCGGAGGAGGCTGGAGACAGGGGTGTGCTTGGCACCTGCCATTCAGCAAGGAGGCCCCGGGGAGAGGCAGGTAAGTGAGGGGAGCGCCACAGCCCATGAGGTCAGGAGCTGTTTCAGAGGCTGGGTCATGTAGGGGCCTTTTAGACTCTGGTCGGTCAGAGTTTTGGGTTTTATTCTGTATTAGAAGGGAAGCTATTAAAGGCTTTGAACATAATTTGACGAGTTTTAAGTCAAATTGGTCACTGGAGTGGTGGTGTTTGGGGAAACCAGCAGGGAAGATAAAGTGGAAACAGGGGGACCGTCATGACAGTTCAGGTTGATGTGGATTAGGGTGTTTGCCCTGAGGGTGGTGAGGCCTGGTCACATTCTGGATGTTTTGAAGGAACAGTTGAAAGGATTTGCTGGTTAGAAATGCCATGTGAGAGTCAGACAGGGACAACGGGAGGAACGGAGGTGCCATTTGTTGTCACGAGGCAGTGGGCTTGGGCTAATCGCTAGTTAGGTTTTGGACGTGTTAAATTTGAGATGCCTGTTAGCCGTCCACGTGGAGGGGTCAAGAAGGTAACTGAATTGGGAGGGCTTCCTGGGGAGGGGTCAGGCCTGGGGACAGAACTTTGGGAGTTTATATCAGTAGGTAGGTGATACTTGAAGTCACAGTGTGGATGAGATCACTCTATTCTGCACCAGACACACGGAAGGAATTAGTGTGATGGTGGCGATCAATGGGTTTTGGCGATCTGTGGGTTTTAGTGATCATGGTGTTATTACTGGAACTTAATCAGCTCTAATGTTCTCTGATTCCATACAGTGTACTCACTCATTATCTTCTCTAAATTTGAATGCATTTTCATGTCCATCAGTGGCAGCAAAGGGAAGAAAATATGTTATCGATTGAACTCATGGGCTTCTGTCTGTCTGTACCAATTCCAGTGCACACTAGGGGAACTCTTCCTCCATGCTCGCCCCAATGAGCTTGTCACCTTGAGCTGGCTCAGCCCCGAGAGCTGTGGTTTGTCGCGGGGGAGGGTGGGCAGGTCGCTGATCTTGGCTTACTCTCCAGGACTTCATCACAAAGCAGGATAGATGAGATATTCCAACTCATTACTTACAGGTGTTCTTTAAGGGAGCACTTAGGAAGTTTTACTCAATTTAACTTAAGACATAAGTAATGCCATTCCCAATTCAGGGCAATGGCTTAGAACCTGGCTCAATGTCCTTTTGACTAAGTAATTATCCAGATTTCCTTACTAAATGTTATTTTATGTATTATGTTTAATAGACTCTTTCTTTTGGCTATGGAAGGACGGTAATAGCAGCCGATAATGGATCACATACTCATCTTAAAGTTCTGCCTCTGGCACCTGTGGCCAGCCTGGAGGGAAGCTTTCGGTCAGGGCTTAGACCGCTCCCATGGCCCCACTCACTGGTCCTGGGGTGGTTTGCTTCTCAGGGGCCTAAGGGGCCACAGATCACTTCTTAACCTTTAAAGCCTGGATCATCTTTAAAGATTCAAGGAAGCCTAAGGAGCACAGCTGGCCAGACTTCTCTTTGGCTTCAGTTCAGAGCCCCCTTCGGAGAGCTGTGAGTGATGGAGACCTGAAGCCCTAGCCAGGGGGAACCGAGCAGCACAGACCATTGGATGATGGTTAGACATCATAGGTGCCTGACACAAATTAAGAACCACTGCCATTGCCACTCAGGGTAGCCAGTTCCTTTCAGTATCTTGATCGCTGCTTCTCAGGAAAGGTTCACTGGATTGAACTCATGTGGTAGGAACTATGTTACTGATGTCGTTTGTATAGTACGTATGTTGGGCAGCGTGTACATTGACTTCTTAGTGATGACCTAGTTATGCAAATAGTCTTCCAGTAACTAGTGAGCACCTACTTTTTGCTGGTTGTGTCCCCAGATAGTTATTGAGTGCCCAGTTGGTGCTGGGCATCACTGAGACGATACCAAAATATGTGTCACTCATCTCTGTCTGCCATGAAATTATGTTCTCTGGAGAATCAGGACTAAAACCCACATCACAAATATATATGACTACCTCGGGGTGGGGTGCAACATTGGTCCAGGTATTTATAAACATGTTAGGCTTATTTCCTGCCCTCAGAGAGTTCCTGGTCTAGTTGGGAAGGCAGGATACCCCACATGAAATGCCAAACTACAAAATAATGCTGAGTGTTAGTTGGAAAGCAGGAGAAGTGACAGAGCTTCCAGGCACCATAAGGATTTGTGAACCTTTTGGCTACATATCAGAATCACCTGGGCAGCTTTGAAAACGAGGATGCCTGGGCCCCGGCCCAGACCCACTGGGCATCTGTGTGTTTTAAAATTTCCCTGACTTTTATTGTGATGCATAATGAGGCATAAGAACCACTGCTCTGGAAGGACAGGTAGAATTCGGGTGTATTGATAGAGGTGGGAGTTACAGCCTGGCATGAGAAGGATGCAGGATGGGTGCAGCAAGACTCCTTGGTACAATGATTGTTGTCCCCTGCCCTGGATGGGTTGGTGAGTGGGCCTTGTTTGGAGGAAGAATGGAAATCCAGTGGGAACGGAGAAGCTTTCAGAAGAATTTGAAGTCCTGGAGAGGAGGTTGGATTTTATCCTGAAAGCTACAGAGGAAATCCTGTGGTCACCACCATACTTTATGTGACATCACTTTCAAATAGTATTTGGACTTTTTTCAGTAATAAAGGGGAGCTTTTGAGCCAATGAGAAACTTGAGGAAAGTGTTTTAAGCCAACTGTCAGGTGCTGGGTGGATTCAGGGAAGCAGAGATGAGCTACGACCCGGGCTGTTTCCCAACACACCACTACCCACCAAAACAAACACTGATTGAGCCGTCACTGTGTGCCAGTTGCTGTCTTAAGTCCTTTACATATATCATGTTGTTTAATCTTCAAAACCTATGAAGTAGGTACTCATAGTATGCCCATTTTACAGATGTGGAAACTGAGGTGCAGATAAGTAACTTGCCCACGGTCACATAGCTAGATAGTATCAGAGTCTGGATTTAAGCCGAACTGCTTGATTACACTCTGCTATAGGCTCTTATAACTCCTAAGACTTTGGCAGTGATACTGGAAATGGGAAACTGAGATATGTGATCTAAAGGGTGAACTTCGATCATGCATGGTGTTGCATGGTGTTGGAATAGCCCAAGCATGCTTAGGAAAATCCCCACTGGGGATTTGCACAAAGGAATGGAGCAGGATTTAGAATGGCACATGGAGGATGGCAGAGAGCCTTGCTGAAATAGTGGGTCTGTGTTCAGAACACGCGAGAGAAGAGAGAATAGGAAATTGCTAGCATCGTAGTGCTACATGCACTTCGCTGAAAAAAAAAACCAGAGACTGAGAAGTGAGTATTGTAAAATGGGTAGAGGACTGGGTTTTGAGTCAGACAGATGTGGTATGAGTTCCAGTCTTCTCGTTAACAACTTTGTGAGCTTGGGCAGTTCACATAACCGCTGCATCTGTAGTCTCATCTGTATATTGAGGATGATAAAAGCATCACTCTCATCAGAATGCTGCAGAGATTGAGCTAACGGATATAAAGCGTGTGTGAAGTACGTAATATGTATTCCACCAATTCCAGCCATTATTACCATTACAATTCTCATTCTTATAATAATTCATAGGCATTGGAAGGAAATAAAGATAGCACTATTTGGAATGAATACTTAGGCATTAATGGATACACACTCAGGAGCTGCTAGGGTTCCAATTCTGGTTCCATCACCTGTTAGCTGTATGATGTGGGGTAATTTACTTAACCTATTTTTCAGTTTCTCCATCTGAAAATAAGGAAAACAGTCTCAACTACCTTGTGGGTTTAGGATGATGATTATGTAAATTAATATGTGTAACTTACTTAGAACAGTGCCTAGTGCACTCAGCTGTTTACTGATGATTTTTTTCCTTTTAATTGTGATTTCCCCCTCTTCACCATCTGTTGCCTCTGAAACAGACCTTCTTGTTATCCCTGGCACGTATTAGGGACCAGTGGGCCCGCAGTGTCCTCCTGGCTGACTCCTATGTAAGTGTTGAGAATGTGCCCCCATCATAGATTCTTCATTGAGCAAAGTGACCGTGACTTCTTGGATGTTATATGAGGGTGATGATTGCATATAAAGGGCTGAGCCCATGGTTACAGGAATCAGGCTGGGCTGCAAGTTTCTGAAATCAGTCTTCTCACTGAATATTTATCCAGCCCTCTTCTCCCTTGTGGGCACCTGCATTGTGGCATGGACCCTGCTACCCAAGGAGAAAACTGATAATTCTGGGAGCATGAAGTGTGTGCATGCCTGCACTTGTGTGTGTGTGTGTGTGTGTGTGTGTGTGTGTGAGAGAGAGAGAGAGAGAGAGAGAGAGAGAGAGAGGGGGAGAGGGAGAGGGGGAAAGAGAGAGGGAGAGGGAGAGGGAGAGAGATTGAGAATATTTGTAGCCTAAAGGTAGTTCTTATGGTGCTTTGCTTTGTTTCATTTTTTGGGGGGTTTTAAAGTTGAATAAAAGGCACTTAGTCCAAAACTTTAAAAAATTGCTACCGGGCAAAGTAATTTTGTGTCAGGCTTCTGTTCAGGGCAGATTTACACTGGTTATAAATCTCTGAAATTAAGGTCTTACCGTAGAAAAGCTGAAATGTATTCAACATTAGCAGATACCCAGCCTTGCTCTGAACCAGGGGCCGTTCTCCCCCATGTATAATAAGAATATCTAGCTATGTGTTTGGGGTAGTAATGAGTTTAAATATGCCTCTTGGAATGGGTAATGGCTCTCCAATGAGTAGCAGGATTCTCTATCAACAGTTCTTTCCCTAGAACCAAAGGTTAAGTTGAAGAGTTTGATTTAACGACAGATTTAATTAGGCCTTTAACATTACAGGGTTCTTTCCTTTCGTTTTCTAATCAAGATCATGGTCTAGGGTCAACACCCTCGCATAAGTGGGGAAACATACGCTTCTGTACGCTGTTCTGACACTGTTCTTCTGATGTTGGAAAGGGTTGGGGTAAGACTGTGGGTGATTAGAAATTTCTGAGTTGACAAAAAGCCTGGAAAATGCCTCCTAGTCCTAAAGTATTTCTTCCTCACCTTCGCCAAACCTTAGATTTATGATATCCTTGAGCTGTCAGGAACTTCAGGGATCATCTGGTCAGTCCTTTCACTTTACAGCTTGGGAAACTGAGGCTAAAGTGATGGAGACATTTATCAGTAGTTGCCTAGATCAGTTGGGGCAGGATAACGGATCTTCTAAGGTCAGCCCATCTCCTTCTTCCGATCAGAACGGTCTGTCCGCACACATTCATATTCAGGGAAAAGCAAAACCTCTTCTTGGCTTATGGAATTTATGGACCAGTTTGCTAGAGCACTTCTTCCTACTACTTTTCAAGGCAAATGTACCCCCATTTGGTCTCGTCCGTTGGGTACCGGTAAAGACTCTTCGTTGCAAACAAAAGAAATTGCCTCTTGCTCTCTTAATCACCTCCCCACTCCAAAAAAGGAAAATCAAACAAACAAGAGAACACCAGAAAAGGGCATCCGTTACACACAGGGCTCTCAGAATAGACTGTGGGCTGGAGGACCTGGTGAAGGGAAGGAGCACGTATCACGGCAGGTTCAGAAGTTGCAAAAAACGTTATGGAGGTCAGAACCTGAGCCTCCAGTGCTTGAGATCGCTCTGTTGCAAATGAGTGGTCATCACTCTTTGTCTTTGTCTCATTTGTTCCTGATTCTGAGTCCAGGTGGGAGATGTCCAAAGACTGAGCCAAGGGACTTGCCCATGCTTTGACTGTTGGGGAGGCAGGGAGAGGGGAGGTACGGACTCACGGGCTTCTACTGGGACTTGGGACGGCCACTGCCCACTCCAAGACCTCACACAATGGGGAATTCCCCAAAACAAGAAAAAAAAGTCATTTCATGTTTTGGATAGTCTGAAACTTAAGAAATGTCCAAGGTAAAAGGCTTCATGGGTCCCTCTGAAACCTGACCATGCTTTATAAATCCGCTTCTATGGGAAAATATATCCCAAGTTACAGAATAATTCATCAATAACTTGAGGGTGCAATTTACTTCTGGGCTTGGCCTGCTCACACATCTTAAATAGGGGTGTGCTGGTCCAGAGCATTCATCTTGAAGTACAGCTATTGTGGCAGGATTTGGGGACAGTGTAGGAGATCAGATGTGAAAATACTTTTGGAAACATTGACTTAGGAAATGCTAAAATCATTTATCTATGCATCTTTCCACATAGGAAATACTTATGAGGACAAACTATATGCCTGGCGGTGTGCTGGGCATTTGTTACACAGAGGTGGACAGAAGGGCCGTGTTGTGCCC
This sequence comes from Eschrichtius robustus, assembly GCF_028021215.1. Lineage (NCBI taxonomy): Eukaryota > Metazoa > Chordata > Mammalia > Artiodactyla > Eschrichtiidae > Eschrichtius > Eschrichtius robustus. The sequence goes on from NC_090830.1 coordinate 80,378,357, forward strand.
TCCTGCCACTTGGGCTTAAGTCTGGTTCAGATGCAGTGTGCTTTGACTTCACACTTGTAGTAAAAGATTCAAGTGCAAAGAATATTGAAGGAGATCACATCTTTGGTTGTAGATGAATAATTCAAGAGCTCTAACCCTCTCCAACAAATTGGTGCTCACTTTTCCAGTAGAGATGCTCTTCCAAACTTGGTCCAGAATCTTCAGCAAACATTTCTTATCCGACCTGGTGCATGGGCAGGTGTAGTCATGAAGAAGTGTATAATCCAGTAGAGAAAGCGGACGTTGAAACGAACCATTTCTGTGTTGTATGTTGAGTTCTGGGACAAGGGTATGCCTAGCATGCTTTGCAAAGGCAAAGACTAAAATGGTTCAGATGAGCTGGTGTTAGGAAGGTTTTCCTGTAGCTTGTCTTACTCCTGGTGCTGCGGTGTAAACCCATCTTTCGTGTTCACCTGGGTGGCTTGTCCACGGGCGGTTTGTGGATGGTTGTTACCTGCAAGGCCAAAACCAGGACCTGTGGGACTTGCTGCAAAGGACATCCATTCAGCCAGAGGTGTTGTCTTATCTTCATTTCCTTTCTAAGAGTGGCCGACCACTGCAACTTCTTGGATTTGGGGATGGAGTAGAGAGGGGATGGATGAAGCATCCACCCTTGGCTTTTGTACCCAATTCCACTCAGGCTTGGATGTTCCCAAAGCACTTACTCTGCAGGGACAAGGACAGAGTCCAGGAGAACTGCCTTTGGTTGCATCTTCTTCTTCAGTGGTGCACGGCTGACTCAGCTCCCTCCCAGGAATATTCTTAGGGGAGTGCTATGTAAATCCAGATCAGGCCCCGAAGATAAATGTTTCTTGACAGACCTCTCTCTATTAATTTGCACAAACATTTGTGTATGATTTTATTTACATTGGTGAGGCAGAACAGTAGTTCTCGGGCTTTGATGTGTGTGAGCCTTGGAGATTAGAGCCGGGGCCCTTCCTTTGAGAAAACAAATACTTTTGTGTTGATTTCAATGAGATATAAATCATACCCAGGAAGTTTACAGTTGAGTAAGAATGGTATAATTACTGATTGTATACCAGAAGAGGACATATTTATGAAACGACTTGAAAAAGCTTGTAATCCCTTCCCGCATTTTGAATAACTAATTGCTATGTCATTGTGGCATATTTGCACCACAAGAGTTAAGTCTGTCAAACGTTTCCCTCCGAAAACCTTGTTTTAAGGGATTTCTAACTTGGTCGTAAAAATGTGCTCCAAGTTGGAGCTGACTTGATGGGAGTCTGTGCTGGGAACACTTGATTTGAATGGTGCCAGTCAGAGTTAAATTACAGGCTGGGAAAAAGGAAACAAATTTTTTAAAAAGGAGGTGTTTATGGTTCCCGGCTCCCCTAAGTACCTCTTGAGGATCAAAATAGCCTCTTTAAAATAAATTGCAGACCATTAGTACACGATGGAGGAAACCCCTTTGAGACTGGGTTGTGGGGAGGGTAGGCAAGGGGAGATGGCTTTAGGCCACTTTTCAGCAATGTGAGCACAGCATACCCTACTCATGCACTGACCCCCTGGAGCGGTCCGTGCACACAGATGGTGCTTCCCGCACCCACCAAGGACATTTCTGTCAGGCCAAGTGGACATCTCCACAGATCCACTCCAACTCTGAATCTTAATGGGCATTTGGGTGTCTTGGAGCAAGATTCCCCCTTCCCCCACCTCTGTGTTTTCTTTTAAAATAAACAGAACACTGTTGCCTGCCTACTTTTATGCCCATAGAGATCATAAAGTCCTCCTACAAAAGACCTCAAGTTTGTCCTGTCTGCTGAACAAGAAAGTACCTCTTTGATAAGCATATTTGTCCAGAAGTTCCCCCATATGTGGTGCCTGACATTCAAGTCAAAAAGGTAGCACTTGGCTTGGAATACTTACGTGATTACTTACATAGAGCTTAGGTATCTTTTCCATTGGTCAACAGAGGAAAATTCAAGATAATGAGAAAAAGAGGCAGAAAGGGGGTGGGAGAGAGAGGGAGAGAAGATAGAGAGATTGTTTCTGTCTCTCTGTCACTCACTTTGAACCCCAGTGGTCTGGGTACAGCCTCTGTTCTCTAGCCCCTGTGGTCAATGGAAGTGAGACAGGTTTACAATCTGGCTTGTTCAGCCGCAATTCAAATTTCCTTGTCTTTTTTGGATTTCACTCATGCCTTAATGACACTTTTTTTTTTTTAATGGAGAAAGCTAATTGCATTGGTTTCTCCAAGAGGCATCACTTTAAACAATCCATCCTGACTGTGAAAACAAACACATGCTTGACTTATTTCATTTATTTTTCCCCCCAAACCTAAATTAGGATAAAGCCATTTTGGGTAAGAAGACATGTGTGTGTCTTTGTCACATCTTTTATCAACACGACTGCTTTTCCAAATAATACAACTCGTGACAAATGTGAACATTAATTACAGTTAACAAAGAAATGTCATGTGAAGTCTTCATGGTGGTGGGGGGGGATGGAGAAGAAAAAAAAAAAACCCACCAGACAATCAATGAGATTACATCTTGTACCAAGCCTCAAATCAAAGTGCAGAAGTCAGAAATCAAATACCGTCAGTTATCAGATTATGTTAATGATTCTAATGAAAGCTTCTGGTATTTTGTTCAAGAATGTGTTGCTATAATGGTAACTAATAGAACAAGGGAAGCTGATTGCCATGAATTAATTAGGACTGACTGCCGGAGTTTCCTTTTCATTTATTTATTTAAATATTGACAATCTGTTTAGAACCTGAGGTTTTTCATGTGGTCCTTTTCTTCCCTCATAAGTCATCAGTTAGCTGCACACTGAGAAAGTAATTGCGTTTTCTCCTACTGCAGGTATCCCTCACCAGCCCCAGGGTTGTGACCCAAACTGATACCAGACAAATTAAACTAAAGGATGGACATGCATATCCATATACAGGTCTATCCCTCACATTTGTAGGGCTCAGCGTGAGAGTACAAATGAAGTCCCTTCCCTTCTCTTTTTACCCCTGAGTTCCTTCTCCTCTGCAGGAGGCCTCTGCAGATACACATATGGACACCCGGCTTGCCCACCCAAGTTGCACCCACCAGCAGCTGCTGTTTGGCTGTTGCTTGGACTTAGAGTTACAGCCCCGGTGGTACCCTCCACTGCTGGGAGGTAGAACCCAGAGAAGAGGTCCTTGCATGCCCTAGAAAGATGCTCAGGGCTGTTTATAAAGGGCATTTGGGGGTTTGGGGTATCTGTAACATGGTCTACTAACTGGGGAATAGGCGCCAAGGTAGAAAAGCTCTAGGCCCATGGACTCCTTGTCTCGTAGCAGGTGGAAGAGGATGAGAGCTGGGCCTTCTGAAGTGCTTGACCTAAGTCAAGGGCTCTGCTTACTTGGATCGAAGAGCAGTATTGCGCATGTATTTTCTTTACTTTCGAGTACCTGAGTGTGTACATCCGGAGTGCTCTCTCACTAGAGTCTACTTTGTTCTCTTCTGTTGTTTATTTCTTCATTCCTTCATTTATTCCCACATCTGTTGAACACTTACTGTGCCAAGCTCTGGAGACATAGAGAAAAATAAGTTAAGATCTCCATCTTCAAGGAGCTCACAGCTTTTCAAATGTGTAACTCATAATAAGTACTAGATAGAGATCTGTTGAATGTTCTTGGCCATCCAGGTCTTACTTGTATCCTGTTCTTTCTATGCTTCTTTCCTCCCTATCAGGCAGCAAGTATTACAGATTCTGTAGAGGAGAAGTGAGGAGTGAATACCTTGACCTTAGGAGAGGTGGCTACCCCAGCCTCCCCCGGTGGCTCTTGGGAATGGTGTACTCCTGGCCTCCTTTGACCCTCCTCTGGGGTCCTTCAGAGTTCCTACCATCTAGCCAGAGACGTGCCCCCACTGAAACCAGAACAGAGGCAGATAAAAGGTGGAATCTGGCAGAGGGCATCCATCCCTCAGAGAGCTGTCTCCAGCTTTTCTGAAACAGCTGGACCCAAGGAGGGTCTGTTTTAGCTGACGACCCCAGGCAGTCCCTACGGGCCACAGGGCCCTTTTGTGGGGCTTCTGCCTACAAAATGAATTCCGTCCAAATGAATATATCTCGTTCGCATGTTAAAGTCACTCTCTGTATTTAAATCACTAAGGACATTTCCTGAATCTTTCACCATGGAGTGAAGGCGTTGGTCATTATCAAATGGATATTGACTGGCCCGTGCTCCTAGAAAACTAATCATGACATCTGGGTAACTGAGCACAGGTCAGTATCAAAGCCCTCACCCTGGGTGCCGGGAAGCCCATCAGACTATGTTGAATTCCCTTCGCTGGCTAAATTGGTACATTAGGGTAGAAACGATTTCCACATTTGCATAGTTGATTTCATTACTATAGCCATTATTGATGCCCAGCTCCTCTGAAAGAAAGGAGCCATAAAAGCAAATAAAATCACTTTGCGATTCCATTATTGGATAAATTACCACATTACTGCCTGCGTTTTAGGGCTAAAGCCATTCCCCACATTTGCATAGTTTATTTCATTATCATTATTAATAACAACAACAATAATAATGATGATGACTAGGAGCCTTGAGTGAAAGGAACCAGAAAAATGCGACAGCCTGGAGCAGTCTATGGACTAGCCGCGATCACCAAGAGTCCCTTTATCTGCTGTGGAAACGCAGCCACTTCGTGGAGTGAACCAGAAGCTTTTCACAGACCCCACTGAAACTGGTGCAGAACTTGACTTGTGGGGCTGGCTTGCTGGTCTGAAGCAGTGACTGGTCACTCACCGTGACCTGTAAAGACTGAGGTTGGGAGTCCTTGCTCGGCCACTTAACTCTTCAGGAATGGCGCTCAAAACGCACCGAAGGGGGCTTCCTTGGTGGTGCAGTGGTTAAGGATCCGCCTGCCAATGCAGGGGACACGGGTTCGAGCCCTGGTCCGGGAAGATCCCACATGCCGCGGAGTAACTAAGCCCATGCGCCACAACTGCTGAGCCTGTGCTCTAGGGTCCGCGAGCCACAACTACTGAAGCCTGTGTGCCTAGAGCCTGTGCTCCGCAACAAGAGAAGCCACCGCAAGGAGAAGCCCGCGCACTGCAATGAAGAGTAGCCCCCACTCTCCTCAACTAGAGGAAGCCCGCGTGCAGCAACGAAGACCCAATAAGGCCAAAAATAAAAAAACAAATAAATAAATAAATTTATCGGAAAAAAACAACAGCCGTTTAAAAAAAAACGCACCGAACCTCAGCCTTCTTGTCAAGGGAATGGGGATTATGATGCTTGCTTTGCAATGAAGAGCAAAGGAAATGGTGAATGTGAACGGGTTCTGTAGAGCATGAAGCTGTCCACAGATTTCAGGGACTCATAGCCCTATACTGAACGTTGAAGTGGGCGCCGTGGCTGGCATGCTCTCTAATGCTCTGTAATGACAACAGGAGCTGTACTAGTTGGTCCCTTTGGCTGGCAGAATTTTCCAAAACCTTCCTTAGCTTTCTAAGCCATTATCCTCTAAGACAAGTAGGGAGAGAATACTTATTCGTAGTTAGTAACCTTGGATATTTACAAATAGCTTACTCTAATCACAAACATTCCTGGGCTGATTGGGTGGCCTCAATAGTGCTCTTTCTTACACAGCAATTTTCAGTTATGCCCATCTTTTCTCCTTGGCCGCGGAGCCAAGAAGTCCAAAGTCTTTTTGTCTATTAATTCTGAGGTCCTGTAGCGAAAGGAAGGTCCACTGGTGGCCGTCTCTGGTCTGCTGGAGAATTTTCCCTCTGGTTTTGTTTTTATTATTTTATTTCTGCTGCACCAGGGGCTCCAAAAAAATGAATGTGTCAGTAAAGGATTTGACAGTATGTTACGACAGTCATCAATCCACCAAGCCCTGTAGCCATAAATAAGCTTCATACGCTGCCACACTAAAGAGGACAGTTTTTCTTCTCCAGGACATTGAAAATGTCACAGCGAGGGAATTGTTTGTCCCTGTCTCCACGGCAACACCACCAGCACTTATCATTAACTTTCACACCAAGATTTTAATCAGCACTCTTTGCGGCCTGAGACCAAGTCAACATCAGCCCAAATTTTCAAAGCCGTTATTCTAATTATGACGAGAAAGCTATAGATTGATGAGCTGAGTTTTCTGCAAGGACTGGTGGCAGTTAATTCTCATGACCTGCGTGGCTCGGGGAGTCTCTCTTAGAGATGGAGTCTTGAAAGTTCGATTATTAGTGACAGCTTGTAAGTGAGAGGAGTCTTATCTCTCCAGAGAGTGTTGATAACTTGAGACAAGGTTTAACTAGGAAGTAGTGAGACAGTGGAAGGAGGGGAGAGGGGGAGAAAAGGAAAAAGAAAGTGCACACTCCATCTGCAGCCTGCCCCCAGCGTAATGAGAAAATACGGACAGGCACAATTTCACAAGTTGTAAATTCTGGTAGCCTTCCGTTGTAAATTCTGGTGGAGGCTGTTTTACTCAGCTATCTGATAATGTGTGAAAATATTTGTCCCTTTGCTTTGTAGGCATGGGTAAGCACTGTGTTCCAGAAAATGCATTCAACTTCCCAGCTCTTTGCTGCCTCTCATTGCTTTTCAGTTTCCTTTGGTCAAGGGGCCTCTAGAAACAAAAATGAGAATTTTCAATTGAAATGAAACAGTAATTAATTTTTTTAAAAAAGACTCTTTCTTCCCATTTCCCTTAACTGACTCCCACCCCAGCTTCTTTTGTTTCAGGCTAATGGAGAGCCTTTGGGCTTGTAATGAAAGGGGGTAGTTAGAGTGGCCCTTAAAAAACTCTTTTCCTTTCTATTTCTGGTATCTTTCATGTTCTCTGGCCTCATTCATCTGGCGGATGTACGTCCTCATTTTCCTGGCCTCGCATAGATAGTATCTGTGCCGTTGACTCCATGCCTTCTTCAAGTTTGCCTTTGGGAAGCGGTGCCTATTTCCTCTCCAGACTTAAGACATTGAGCTGAGCCATCCGTCTGATCAGGATAGGGCTGGGAGGGATGGTCGCTGTGTTTGTCACTGAGGTCCCACTAGCCAAAGGTTTTTTTGATCTCATCATACATTCTCCAGGCTTTTCCTAAGGGAGGGTGCAGGAAGGCAGCATGGTAAGGTCAGAAGAGCCTCATCCAAGATGCTGAGTCTCACAGTTCTAATCCCAGAATGGGCCTCTCCACGACTCTGCTTTTTTCCTCTTTCAAATGGTGCTGATACTTTCTGTCTGGCCTCCTTCACATATCCAACGAGAAAATAGGAAGTAAATCGCTAATATTTAATGTGATCATTGAGTTAAAAAATATGATGCATACACGAGTATCATCGGCCGTCTGCTTTTTGGGTTTGTCTTCTCCTCTATAGCTAGAGAATGATGATAATGTTTTGTTTTATAGTGTGTTTTTTTTAAAATTATTTTCGCATGTTTAAAGCAATCACAGTTATCTCCATTATCTTTGTTTTGCCCCCTGAGAACACAGAGGCACAGAGAGGTGAAACATCTTACTTCTGGTCACACAGCCAATTAGAGGCCAAACCTGGTATACAACTGTCATCTCCAGGTTCCCAGCATGCAGCTCCCTAGACCACACTGCTTACCATATTAATAGGCTGGGATTAACAAAAAAAGCAAACCCAATTAGTTTCTGTTGCAACCCTTTTACAATCCTGTCTTGTTTCCCCGTGTGTTTATATGTATGTTTTAATAGCATTCCCTGCCTTTTATGCTGAGGTTGCTCGAGGTATGTTTATAATGGTGGCGTAATTATAATAATAAAATACAAATCCATCCACGGAGGAGCTCATTACCGGCTGGCCAGGTAAAACAAATAGGCTTGGCATTGACGCCAGAGCGAGACAGTTTATTTCTAAGGTGGTGCCGCTTTGAAACACAAGATGCTTTGCACTTTCAGCAAAGAGGCCCTGTGTTCTGAACGTAACTGGAGTTTGGGGTGCAAGGTCAAAGCGGTAATTGAGATGTCCGGCCAAGTCGCTTTAACATGGTCTGGCCCTTTTAATCTCTCTTTTTCCAGGGGAGAGATGAGAAGCAGAAGGGGAAGTCATTCCACCTTGTTCTCTGTAGCTATAAGATCTTTCCTTGAATACCCAAGTAGGTCCTTTGGCGCTCAAACTCCTGGACGTAGAGTTTCTAATATGTACAAAAGGGAAAGTTGTTGTTATGAAGGGAGCCATAGCAGAGAGAGAGTGTGTGTTTTTTTAAATGCCTGTCTGTCCTTGTTAATTAGAAGTGCACATATTGGGAAATTAACTATGAAATACTAAAAATGATAAATTATTCCTTATTTGAAAGTATAAATTAAAGGTTTAGTGTATATAAAATTTGTCATGTTTAATTGCAAGTTCAATTAAAATTCAGGGTAATGATGATTTATACAGGTTTCTGTGTAATTTGATATTCATTAGCTTAGCCAGACACATGCTGATATTAGCTCGTTAATTATGTTTCCTTTTGTTGAAGGCAGCCTTGTGAAAGCAATCTGCTCAAAGTTTTCTAAACTCATTCTGCTAAATGAATATTTGGCAGCTGTTCATGTTATTGAGACGGTCACTGTGGCTTCATCTCACTCACACGCCACATCAATCATACCTTCTCCGTGGCAAACAAGGGTTTCTCATTACAGACCCATTTATGAAGGTTATGGCTGACATTAAAGAGTGATTGCCTGGTACTCTGCTGTTACTTTACAGTAACGTCGGAGTGGAGCTGCCTTTAATATCCGCACCTCCCACATGGTCTCACTGTTTAAAACACACGCAGAGGGAGGGCAGAATCACCACAGTGGCCCGAGTTCTCTTTCTAACTAACACCTCTGGCTCAGACTTGGGAATGGGAACTTAGGTCTCAGGAGAAGGACCCAGGCCCCTGCTTCGGCCTCCAGGGGTTTCCGTACCCAGTTAATAGGTGTGCTCGTTCAGATCCAGGGATTCCCTCACGGTAACACGTTGATTCTGGGCAGTGGAGCTGGGCATGACTCTTGGAGAGGTGAAAGTGGAAACCCTGGGCTGAATGAGGTGGAGGTTTTTGGCAGCATGTCACCCATTGTGGTGATGAGTTGGAGGAACCTCCACTTAGCTGGAAAACAACTCTGTAACAGACCTTAGGCCTTGTGTTTTTGGAGGATTTTAAATATTTTAAACACTTCTCATAGCTGTTGTTACATGATCCTTATACTTGGGACATTTTGGAAAGACAGGTATTGTCTTTTCCTTTTGACAAGTGAGGGGAGCTGAGGCACAGGGAACTTGATTGATTGGCCCAAGGTCACCTGTGTGGATACTGGAAATGGCCAGCCTTGGGGCTCTTGGCTTTTCTGCGTATCACAGTGTTGCATTGAGGCCTCTCAAAATAAGGCATCCGTTTCCAGTTTTGTTTTCTCTCCACCAGCAGAACCACACACCCTGTAAATGATAGGAGTGTTGACTCTAGGCTGACCCGTATTTTAGTTTCCGGCCGTTTGTATACCAATAGGTAGCAAGCCTGGTTTGTGATGGGAAAATGCAATGAAAATTCCTTACGAGAGAGTGTAGTTTTGTATACTCTATAGCTATATTTTTAGGTTGGAAGTGGTTAAGGACTCTTATTTTTTTCTTTAAGAGGCATGTCTTAGGCACTGGGTCTTGCTTTCAGGCTTCTCTCTCTCTTGAAGTCATTGTGGAACAGGGGGCTGGCTAGCTGTCCACCAACATTACACTCTTCTTACAAAGGGAAGAGTTGCTGCTGGGACTGCCCCTTCCCACACCCACTCTTGCTCCAAGTAGAGCCAGTGACTGCTCTTAGTACAGGTTCCACATGCTCTCTGCGCCCACTTGCCAGTGAGAGGAAGGGACTCTGGGGGATAAGGGTTGGTAGAATCACAACATAGAAGGAGCCTCGGTCCCTGGGTCACTCTCTGGAAGGCCACCTATTAGACACCCATTAGATTGGACTTTTTATAAGAAAGAAATAACCGTCTGTTCTGTTAGGTCCCTAAGATTTCATGGTTTATCTATCACAGCAGCTAGCCTTACCTTACCTACCACTTTATTTATTCATCCTACAAATATTTGTTAAAAATTTTACTCTGGGCCCAATCTTAGGCTAAAGGTTGGGGCCTAAAGATTTAAAAAAAAAAAAAAAATGCTATTCCTGACCTCGGGAGCTCAACCATAGAGTAAAGGAGCTACACAAGAAGAAATATTTCACCCTAGTGTAGCAAGTGCTATAAAATGGGTTTCAGAGAACAGAACCCAAGAGGGAACTATTTTTTTCCTGAAACGTCTTGTGAAATAGCAGATTTTAAACTTTAATATTACTAGAATCTTTTTTTTTTTCTAAATGAAATCATATGTGGAAATCTCCAATTCATAAAATAGAAAAAAAACTGAAGAGACTCAGGTGGAAAATGGGGCCTTGTAGGCTCACAGAGCCTCCCTTGGCACCCCCTCGGGCTCCTCTGGGAGATGCCCGTGTGGAACCCTGGGGGCTGTGGAATGCTATCTGAGAACCCACAGAGAGAGATGCAAGCCCAGAGGTACGCTGTTCTTTCACTGATTATTATTTTTTTTGCATTCTATAGGTTATGGTGCATGGTGCCTCTTTTTAGAGAGCGCTTATCTGTAGTCACTGGAAGTTTGCTTGTTGTTGGGTGGATAGTGTTATTCCTGAACTTTTTTTTTTTTCCCACAATTACTAGCTGCTTGACCTTTCACATATTCTTTAACCTCTTTTTGCCTCAGTTTCTTTATATGTGAAACAGGGATAATAATGGTGTCTATCTCATAGGAGTTTTGGAGAATTGAACACGTTAATATGCACAAAGTTAATAATATGCATATTCACAAAGCTGTCATGTGGCGAATGTTCAACAGTGTTGGCTATCCCCAAATCATGTGTTAAAAACACGATATATTTGGGAGTACGTCTATATTTTGACTGAATGAGGGAAAGGATACGAGAAACTAGCTCCACATTTGGGGAATATCTTCATAACAAGGCTCTGAAACCTCTGGAAGCTAATTTGTGATTTCCTTTTGGTTCTATGCACCAAATTCTTCTGATGGTTTTCTGGAACTTAGGAGAGATTGGAAGTTTTCCTCATCATGTTTATAAAGAAGTGCATCATAGGAGAAACTCAGGTTTGTGTGTGTGTGTGTGTGTGTGTGTGTGTGTGTGTGCGCGTGTGTGTGTTTCTTTTCTTTTTTTTCACTTCAGCCCCCAGGCCTTTATGGCCTTAGACAATGTAACTTGGAACTTTTTATTTTTTAATTTTACCACCTATGTCTTATTAATGCATTTTGGCAGTGTGGAAAGCCCTCTGGTGGTCAAAGTAATTCCTTTGTGGCTCTTAGAGATAGGTGGAATAAAATCAATTTCACGTTAAAGAGCTGTGTTCAAATTCTATTTTTCTCCTTTGCTGACTTCTTTTTCTAATTAAACCATAAAGCAGTTTCCCATGGAAACATTTTAGCTCTAAAGGTGTCCGGGGACCAAAAAGCAGTAGGACAGTTCCCCTTATCCAGATGAAAATATGTCAGTGATGGTGTTAACATTTTGGAAGGTTTTCCATGCTATCGTCCAGTTTCTTGCTGTCACCCCGGGAATGAAAGTTAACATTATACACTCTAGCATGAGGATTTTTAGACTTTTATATAGTGTTAAAGCTGTAAGGGGAGACTTGGAGGTTATCCTTTAAATTGCTAGAAAGGGAAATCGAGGCCCAGGAAGAAGAAGTGATTTGTTCAGGGTGTTATCATTCAGGGAGCAGAGCTGTGAGTAGAGGCCAGGTCTCCTGGGTACTGGTTTCCTTGCTGTTTTAGCCATAGTGCTTGAAGGGTATCATAGCTGGGTCAAGCCTGTAAACCCCTGGTCTCCTGACAGGTCCCAAGGTGGCCAGGTCTCATCAGACTAAGCCAGGCGAGGTTCAACTCATACACCGTCCGTGGGTTACTCTGTTCCTTGCTTGGGACAAGACAGCATGCAGGATTTTCTTTTTCTCGTTTAGCGTTGAAAGTTGGTTGGTTGTGTCAGCTGGAATGATCTGGCATGAACAATCACCCTCAGCATATCCTTGCCATTAAACAGCATTTCTTGGAAAGGATGTGCGTTAATCTTGACTGTGTGCTGGCCGCTGCAACTCATCATAAAGATGAATGACTGATGGGTGACCTATGTCTGGTGTCCTAGGAGGGCGGATACCTTGGAGATGCAGAAACATCTGTTCTGCTCTGAAATTGGCAAGACAAGCTGGCTTGTCCCTCCCTTGCCTGATGCTGTTGCCTGAGCTTACGTTATTTTTCTTTGTTTGAGGCTTTGGTTATGTCTGATGTCGGTTGGGCCCTGAGGCCGTTTCTCCGTGCACCCTGTGTGACATGATATCGTCACAAGGAAGCTGGAGGAGTGGGATAGGGGCCCCCCGAACACCTCTGGTATATGCTCCATCCCAGTTCCTAAGTATAGCGAGTACCGCCTGGGAGGCTGAGGTGCCAGAGGCTGCATGAAAGCTGCAAATTCAGGGAATTGCCCAGAATCCTGTAGTGTTCCTGGATTGTTCCTCTGGATATAGGTGCCTTTTCTCAAGAGGCTATTTAACTCCTTACATCTTCATTACTGTCCTCATGTTAGACCTCACAGGACAGGGTTGGTCTGTATTGCTTGCACGAATTAGATAGCATTTGTGAAATAGAGAAGAGCTAATAAGATGGGAATTCCTTTGGCATGGTCTCATTTGGGAGGTGGGGCAGTGAGTTAAATCACTCACGGTTCCTCAGCCAGCATGCATGATTTGAGTCCCTATCTTGAGGCCTGGCCCTGAGAAAATCAAATGTGGCCCCTGCCTTCAAAGAGCTTGAACATGATTTCCTTTGTGTGAGCACTTCCTGCATGCCTGCTGCACGCCCAGGGTCCCGCTGGGTGCTTGAGGCTGCAGAAGTCCACACTCTCTGCAGCGGAAGCTGTCGGTGGCCTCCCGTGTCCCCTGAGGTCTCACGATTTCCATGCACACCATCCGGTGGCCAGCCACAAGCACCTGCACCTGTTTGTCTGCGAGCTTTCTTTGGCCACTGGAGCTCCTTTGCCTGTGGCAAGTAGGTTGCACATGCCAGAGAATTAATGCCCCTTGGGAGCAGCCTCGCCTGCACCAGTGATTGACAGGAGTTGGGAGATAAACATCCCATCTTCCTCAAGTGGGAAAACTCTGCGGTACATTCTTTTCTGTCTCTGAGTGTCCCCAGCTGCAGTGAGCTCCAGCTGGCCACCGTGGTAACTTGCTTGATAAGGCACCGTGCATCAGTATTCGCTTCCTTCCCTTCCCTGTCTCACTTCCCTCTTCCCCCACTCCTGGGGTCACCTCCCCCAAAATATTTTGACTTCAATCTTTGTCTCAGCATCTGCTCTGGGAGCCCTCAGACTAAGGGGTCTTGCATGGTCTACAAATTCCTTTGATAGAAGTCAGATTCTGATGAATCTTGCAGAAGACATGCAAAGTGCTGGGGTAGAGTAGGAGAGGGAGGGGATATAGTTCAATAGAAACATCTGAGAAGGCTTCTTGGAAGACGTTATATCTGAACTAGGCTTTGAAGGATCGGATAGGGCTTTTGTTAGGAAGCTCTGATAGGGTAGGGCATCCCTGGCTGAGGGAACAGCTTTTGCAAAGGGCTGGGGGTGGGAGGAATATGAGGCCTACTTGGAAAATGGTTAGCATCTGGTATGGCTGTGGTTCAGGGTCCATTGGGTAGGATGGGGAATATAAGAGTTACTAGGGGGTCTGATTATGCATTTGAGTGCAAGGCTGAGACACATAGATTATTTTGAGGGCAGTGGTGAACCTTCCTGTTATCTTAGCAGTGAGGGAGGTAGTATTTGTCTCTTGGGATGAAGGAGCAGGCATAATATACACGAGCAATAGAAACTTGGTAAGTGTGAGACTATTGTGTGACATCTAGTTGCTGGGGAATTTCAGACTGAAGGAGAGAAAGGTGTTAGTAATCAGAGCAATCAGGGAACTACTGGGGAAGAGGTGGAGATTGAGTTGAAATTATTCATTCACTGAATAAAGGGAAGATTGAAGCAGGGCATCCCAGACAGCACTTGCAAAGGCCCGGTGGCAGGGATGATCTGGAATCAGGCACTCATCATGATATTTATGGGCTCTAGGCACTTTGCATTTTGTGGGCTCCTTCCTGCATGGAGTACTACAAGTTAATGATTTAAAGACAAATCTATTAATAATATACATTAAAACATTTCCGTTGGCCTAAAGTTAATTTTTTCCCTTCTGCTTCTAAAAGAAATATAAACATGTCTTGTGGTCCTCTAAAGTCTCGTGGGCCATAGGCAGTGTGCTTTCTGTGCCCGAAGGAGAAGCACATCCTGCCTGGCTGAAGGGGGAGCCCCTTGATTCCGCATACCTCTCTGAGGCAGCACTAAGCTCTCTCAGCTTTTCGTACTGCTGCAGAGTTTAGCATGAAGAGGAAGGAAACCTCTGAGTTCATCTTTCAGGCCCTGAGAGACCTGAGGGCACAGGGCAGGACAGCCATTCCGGGTGCCCCCAGTGGCCCACATCACCAAGTCCCCAGAGAAGAGTAAGGGGATGGAAAAAAGGCATGGAGCCCAAAGAGTTATGTCTGAGTCTTTGTCTGTTTAGGTCAGGTGAGCAAGCTTGGATTTGCTAGTTTTCCCTCCTGAACCCCTTCAAAGGACTTATCCCTCCATGTGTATGCGAACACTTCTCTGCCTTTGGCTGCATCACCCCCTGCTTGTGCGTTTCCACTGCCTGTCAGTGGTGCTGGGGAAACTCCCTCCTGCCTCCCATGTTTCTTCAGCAATGGTTACAAAGAAGGGGAGGTTTACTAAAGGAAGTGATACCATCTGAAAAAGGGGCCTGCAAATAGCAACCTGGTGAGAAGACTGCCCAAGGTTTTGTTTTTTTTTCTCCCCTCCTTTTCAAAAATAGTCAAAACACATGCAACACATACTTGTAAAAGGATCAAAAATGGAGAGAAAATTGCAGCTGGCAGTTGTTTTCTCCACTGTTACTTGGTTGCTCCTTAGCTTCCAGCTGTCGAAATGGAGCATTTATAATCATAGGTGTTTCACTTCTCCTGGTAGTGTGTTGTGTTCTACTCCAAGTTTAAAAATGAACTTATGACTTCATTAATCCCATGTTCTGGGAAAAGAGAGATGCAGCCTTTTCTGTCCATAAGATTTGCTTCCTGAGGATGCACTTATACTGCCACATAAGTACAGAAAATTAGGATTTTGGTGAGCAGGGACAGACTTTAACAGATAGATTTTTCAGTTCTCTCGCCAAAGTTAAGAAGCATAATTCGATGTGAATGTTTTCTCCAAGTATCCAAGCCTCATTTTCTGGTGAGAGAGAAGATCTGTTATGGTAGTCCCCCCCTTATCTGTGGGAGATCTGTCCCAAGACGGACAGTAGATGCCTAAACCGTGGATAGTACCAAAGCCTGTATACGCTATGTTTTTCCCTATACACACACACACACCTATGATAAAGTTTAATTTAACATATAAATTAGGCAGAGTAAGAGAATATTAGAATTGCCAGCATCCCTACTCTTGTGTTTGGGGGACATTATTAAGTAAAGTAAGGGTTACTTGAACACAGGTACTGTGATACTGTGACAGATGATCTGAGAAGCAGGGCAGGCACTAAGTGACTAACGGGCAGGCAGCATACACAGTGCGGGTACGCTGGACAAAAGAATGACTCACCTTCTGGGCGGGAAGGAGTGAGATTTCATCATCCTACTCAGAATGTCATGCAACTAAAAACTTAAGAATTGTTTATTTCTGAACTTCTTCATGTAATATTTTCGGACCACGGTTAACCTCGGGTAACTGAAATGGCAGAAAGCAAAACCACGGATAAGGGGGGGGGCTATCATAGTTCCCTTGTATGGATCCAAAATTATGATTGGTGTGTCTTGGTCAAGATGTCAGCTAAAGTACAGATTTCATAGTTAGCTAACCTCTCTTGTGTCCTTCTTTTCAAGTGATCTTTCTTTGTAAACTGGGTTGACGTGTGTATTTGGTGCCTGAATTACAGACAACTTTCTGGGGGTGGGGGGAAAGTCTGCTAATTAATTATTTTAAATGTCATTCAGATATATTAGTAAGCAGGTGTTATTTTGGAAACACAGGTCAACAGAACCTCTTGTGGCTGTGGCCCCATGCAGGGGTCAAAGGCTATAAGGTGAGATTCATTGGCAAAAGAAACAAAGTCCTCAAAATACACCCTGCTCCCCTACCACATACACACACTGGCCCATTTAAAAACCACGTTGTCATCTGGCTGGGTTAAGTTGGTATGTCATCCTGGCTCCAGGTATCATAGCTTTGTATTATAAAGTCAGAGAAATTTCAGGCTGACAGGAAGCTTAGCAGTTCTCGTGTGTAACCTTTTTTATTTAACTGTTGGGAGAACTGAGGTTTAGAGAGGCTAAGTGACTTGCCCAAGATCACAGCTTGCAGGACCAGCTGGGTGTGACTCTGTGTCTTCAGTTCCAAGTTCGGCATCCTTTCTAGACTCAGCTACCCTGCCTAACCTGGATTCAGGAGGCAGGGGCTGAGGCGGCGAGTGGATTATGGAAATGAGTAGCCATGGTCTGTTCGAGAGGCTGTCTATCCATGTAGCCCTGCACGGGGATAAGATAGAATGCAAGTAGGTAGGATACCAGGCTGGCGAGTGGGTGTTGCAGAAGCGGTCACACTCACTATGTACTTAATGAGGGAGAGATCCCACCTCACGATGGGTGACAGAAATGGCTTCTTGGAGGACGCAACATTTGAAGTGGGTCTGGAAGTAGATAGGGTTTTATGGGTGCTGGAGTGGGCCTTATTGGGCCCATTGGTGTTAATTCTGTCCAGGAGGAGTTGGAAGGGCTTGATGGCTCTCATAGTCCTGATTTTTCTCCATCTTGGTGTTCAGCTGCGGGGGAGCCAGGAATGGGCACGGGGAGCTCCAGGCCTGGTTGTGCGTGCACGTGCGTGTGTGTGCCCTGACCACCACAGCTCCTGAGTTGCCCCTGTAGGATGCTGACCCTGCAGGTACCAAGCCCCAAGGTGCTTAGGCCGTGGGTGTGGCCAGGAAGTTCAGGGCGTGGCAACAGATACTTCCCGGTCCCTGTGGCTCCTGCTGGTGGGGCGGAGCCTGGAGCTCTGGGCTGGCAAGGCTGAGGCAGCAGAGGTGGAGACGGCCCCCACCTGGGTGCAGTTGCTGCCTCCCCACGCCTCATCCCCACGAGGTCACCCATCTCCAAAGGTGCTGCCTCTTGCCCTGCGGAGGGAATCAGAGCTGCCTTCAGAAAGGCTGCAAATGACTTGCAAATCCCTCCCCACCCCTCTGGGGCTGCCTGGCACACCACCCCTAGTCTGCCCTGCTTTTCGGAGTCTTTAAAATAAGTTTTCATTAATTGGAGCATGCAGCGAAGGGAAGTAACCTGTGGCTTATAAATGATGGCAACAGCTTTATGGAAACACCTAAAAATCACCAGGGGCACATAATAAGAAAGTTCTCCATCTCTAGGTGCGAAAACATGCCGGTGATTACTTGTTGAGCAAGACCCTGTCAGCTTTTTTATTACAACACATTATTGGGTAATAGTTTTAAAATTATGTGTAGAAAGAAGCGGAGCTGTGCAGAGAATTCCATCATTTCATATGTTGTCTGTGAATCACATTAGCCTTTTTAGCCTAGGGTTAAGGAGAAAAATGGAGAGTCGGCTGTATTT
Organism: Eschrichtius robustus; assembly: GCF_028021215.1. Taxonomy (NCBI): domain Eukaryota; kingdom Metazoa; phylum Chordata; class Mammalia; order Artiodactyla; family Eschrichtiidae; genus Eschrichtius; species Eschrichtius robustus. Next base: position 80,396,106 of record NC_090830.1, read on the forward strand.
TGAAGACGGAACTCCATATACGCTTTTTGTCAGGAGGCTTGTTGACCTTCTGTTAAGCTGCTTCTTTGCGAGTCTTTCTCTGATTTCCGTGGTATTTACATAAACCTAGCAGCAGTTTGCTGTGTAGAACCGGTGGCAGGGCCCACGATCTTCTCTGCCAAGGACTAGGAGTAGGGTTGCGTGCCTGCTCTGCAGGCCATAAATAGGGAACCTCTCTTCCAGGTAACTCAGAGTATGTAAGGATTGGGGGAGGGGATGCCAACGCCACCTGGGTGGTGGTGGGGGGGGGGTGTGTCCTCTCCCCCGTCGCCCGGTGACAGAGGCAGCTCCAGTGATCTGTGTTTTGGAAACCGATCCCAAGAGTTCTCCCATCCGGCAGCGCGCCAGGCAGCATGGATGTGAGCAGCTCTGGGTGTTCCCTGGCTCTGGCGGAAGCCCGTCCTGGCAGTGGGTTGCTCTGGAGAGCACGGCTCTGTCCTGTCCACGGTCCGTGCTACATGCTCACCCCACAGCTGGCTGCCGAGCAGGCCCCGGGCTCAGCTCCGAGAAGGACCCATCCCAAACGCTCCTTCCAGACGGAGAGCTGGCTTCCTGTATCCGGAGATGTTAGTGTGGTCGGACCAAGGCTGAGTCTGGAATCCAGGGAGGGGATCACATGTCAATTATCATTGTCCAGTGTGATGTCTCTACCAGCCCTGTGCCAGGTACTAAGAAAAAGCACGGCCTGGGAGGCAGCTGGACCTGAGGTCAAATACTGGCCCCAGAATGGCGTGTTTAGTCCTTCATACCTCACAACAAGGCAGAAAATTGGGGAATAAAGTCTAATGAAAAGGGATTCATTAGGAACAAACACGGTAGAAGGTGGAAAGAGCTGACTTTGAGCCCGGTGACCGTGGGCAAAAAAAGCCTCTGTTAAATCTCAGTCTCTTTGCCTGTAGAGTGGGAATAATGGTACGTACCTCCTAGGTTTCTGCAAGGGTTTACCGAGGCGACGGAAATAAAGCGCTCAGAGCTGTGCATGGCACCTGGGTAGTTAGTGGTGGATAAATGTGGAGACTCACAAGGGTCTAGTGAGTGGAAGAGCTGGAATTTGAACCCAGGCAGGCTGGTTGCAGAACTGCTGCCTTAGCTACTGCACGACGATGCCGCCCGATACCTGGTAGAGCAGATGTCTTGAACTGAGTCGTGAATGACGGGTAGAATCATGCCAGGCGGAGAAGAGGGGCTTTGATCTTGGGGGGTGGGTAGCAGTGTAGCGTAAGTGAGTATATGAGTGTGGGGGGCCTTCCTAGGGACCTGCCCCGTTCTTGCCTCTATTCACCCATTCATTTGACAGACATGGGCAGACAACCGTTATATTTCAGGCACTGTGCGCGAAGGGAACAGACATGGATAAGATAGTCCCTCCCTCAGAGAGTTGGCAGTTGGGGGAAGACAGTGAGGACAGTGACGTAATTGACATGGAGGGTTTATCCTGCAGGGTAAAAAGAGAAAATAACAACTCCTTTTTGAGGGCTGAGTGTCAGGCATGGTTCCACATACTTTACATGTCTTACTTAATCCTCACAATGACCTAGGAAGCAGGTGCCATTATGACGTCCAGTTTTGAGAAGAGGAACTGAAGTTCAGAGAGAGGTTTTGTAACTTGGCTGGTGTCATAGAACTAATAAGGGATGGAGCTAGGATGCCAGGCTGGGCATCCTCGCCCAGGTTCCTGCTCCTAACCCTTTACTGCACGGCCTTGTATGGGGCTCATCATGACAGCCCCAAAGGTAAAAGGAAAGTTGAACTTTGATTTACGGAGAAACAGAAGGACGGTATAACCTCAAGGTTGTTTACCTCACTGGTCTGCGTATCCTGGTTCTGTGCATTATTTGGACAGTCGTGTAACAGCATCAATTCAATGACTTCATCTTAAAGATTTTGTTCAGTGTGCTGTCCTGCGGGTGCGTTTCCAAACATCACCGCAGAAGCTGCTCAGTGCCCAGTGCTTTAGGGTTCAGCCCGCTTGTTCTTGTAAGACGCAGAAATCCTTCTGTATAAGGGAGCGATAGTAGGCTTTTAGACTCATGGAATCTCAGTGAGGGAGTCTTTGGAGCTCATTTCATGAAACTCAAGGAAACACTCCCCCAAAGCAGCTTTCTGGAATTCTTAGCACATTCTGTAAAATTGTTGCTATGGTGAAAAGACGGCAGCTTTTGTGGTGGTATGTGTGTGATTGGATTATGTTTCCTCGCTCCCTGGGATTTGTGGTCTGGAGGAGATCCAGAGGTGGCTCTGGGGATTTGGAGAAATGCTCCAGTTTGCCCTGGGTCCTTGTGATGCCTCCCTGCCATGTCTGAGTCGGCAGGATGTTTAAGAAGTTGATTTTCAAAAATGCATTGTCCCTGAGTTATTAATAATTCTCTCCCCACCCACCCCCACACTCTGCTTGCTATTCTTCTTCTGTTTCTTTCTGCCCCCCGACCCCCGAAAGTCAACATCACCTTGACCAAACCCCTTGCATTGACCTTAGTCTGGTTTATTAGTTTTCTTCTGCTTGTAGCTGAACACTCAAGCTTGATTCTCCTTGTGGGTGGGGTTTGGTGCGCTTGTCTCCCCCGCTCAGGCCGCCTCCACATTCCCAGCCCCTGGATTTGGCAAATACATCCTTTTGGAAAGGCTCTCTCCATTCAGTGTTGACTCCTTAGAGATGTTTAAAACATCTTCGGGTTAGAAAGTGCACCTTAAGCAAACCTAGATTGTACGCCACCCTCAAGATGTCCAGATTTGTGATTACTCACAAGGACATTTTTGTTTAGGACACATTTGACTCACAGTGTAACCATTTTTTTTTTTCCCCCCGCGGGCACCTCATAAGCAGCCTTGGCGATGTCCATGACTTAGGAATGACTGGAGAAGCTGCATGTGCAGAAAGGGAGATGTTTCACAAGTAAGCAAAGGACAGAAGTCACCTGTCCAGTATATTAGTGACCTTGGGATAACAGAATTGACAGGAATCTAAGAGTCTGACACCGGGCCAATGTTATAATCTATCCACTCCAACCTTTTCCATGCATTTTACAGATGAGGAAGCCGAAGTGTGGAGAGGAGAATTCCTAAGGATAGTCACATAGCTGGTTATGGCAGAGCTGAGTCCAGGATCCATGTCCTCTTATCCTTAGCAGAGTACCACATCCTAGACCCGCCTTCCTTCCGGCACTAAGATTTTCTACCACATTCTCAAAGAGCCAAAAGAAAGAGAAGAGAGAATAAAAGAAAGCTCAGCCTGGGTTTTACAATACCAGTCATAGGAAGTGCTCAGTAAACGCGGTGACTTGCCGAACCCCCGGGAAAGGCTGCTTCCTCTCCATGTGTGCAGCTTGGTGCAGTTGCAGGCATGATCTCACCCTCCAGGGATAGGCGTGAGGGAGGAAGGGCGGACCATCTTGTTTCACTAGAGTAATTTCCTAGAGAGAGGGGAGCTCGTTTGTGTGTGTGGTCTGTCTAATGCCTCTCACATCCAATAACTTTAAAACCAATCAAATGAATAATGTAGGGAGAAACAAATGGAGTCACTCTTTAGACATTTAAACAGGGATATTTCTGCCACGGACATGTAAATCTTTAATAGGATGAGAGATCTGGCAATCAACGAAAAACTATAAGTAAACAAAAATGCCAAGTTGCTGGAGACCTGGTTCTTTTTGCACTATTTTAGGTTCAATCATTACTGACTGATATTACCTCCCTCAGATAAATTTGTTGAGGTCCTACTTCATAGGGGGTGGTGTGTTTTCAAGACTGGGTCATAAAGTATTGTAATACATGGTCTTTGTTCTCTAAGGGTGTCTGCTCTGGTGGTAGACAGCACAGAGATGTGTAGAAGGATGAATACAAATACAGGTCAGGAAATTCCCTAGCGGTCCAGTGGCTGGGGCTCTGTGCTCTCACTGCCGCGGCCCGGGATTCCATCCCTGGTCAGGGAACTAAGACCCTGCAGGCTGACCAAAAATGAAAACAAAAAGCAAATACAGGTCAGGATGTGGCAGATGTCAGCCTGGTTCTATGTCTACTCTGTTCTCCAGCCATTCAGGGGAGGAAAGGATGATGTGTAGGGCTAATTACCCTTTAACAGGGGAATTTATGCTATGAAATATTTTCACTGGGCAGAGTGTGTAGGGCTGAATCTCTACTTGTGTAGGAGGCAATCTGGAGGAATTTTTGAGCAGTCGCCAACGATCTCCAGTTGAGGTGAAAACTGTGTGTGTATGTATGGAGGCGTGCACACAGCCATGTATAGATGTGTCTGCCCTTTAGATCCCAGAGGGACTTCCTGGGGTAAGAGTGAGGCTCCTCAAAAGTTCGTTTAAAACCAAACTGAAGTGTGTTTTATTTTCAAGACCTAAAATTCTGAAGAGCTCTTGTTGTGAGGAAGGTTTCTTCAAACCGGGTTTCCATATGGCTTTCTTCTTTCTGATCCTTGCAGACAAGGCATTTAATGTTGATAAGCTTCCTATTCCATTGCCCCACCCCCATTTTCTGTCATCCAGACGTGTTCATGTACCTTAGAAGTAAACTCCTTCATCCTCCAAGTGTTCCGTCCCTTGTCTCTACATTGACTCTCCTCTTTTACTTTTTTACCTCTTTTCTTTTCTGTTCCTTCTTCTGGGGTGAGTAAGAAAAACCAAATGTAAAATTTGAACAAGTCTTTATTCAGAGTTGATGTCTACCTCCTCCTCACCAAGGAGGCCAGAGTTTGCAACAATGGGGAAAAGTCACGGCACCTGCCTTCTTTCCTTCCATGTTCCGTCAAGTAAACTACTTTTTAGGACCAATTCCTCCTTTTCTGGCAGATCTTTTTTTTTTCTTTTTTTCATATTTATTTATTTAATTATTTGGCTGTCCCAGGTCTTAGTTGTGGCGCACGGGACTGGCAGATCTTTCATGTTGAGAAGGAAGAGTTAATCCTACTCTTTAAGCTTTAAATTGTGGCCACCTTAATGGTCTCTTTCCTTCTTCCCAGGCCTGACAACATGGGATTTGCTTGGGTTTGCCTTTCTTGATAGGTCAGAGTGGTTGAGATGGCCTTGCTTGGTGGGCATAAATGCGCTGATCATGTACCTGAGACCAGGAGAAGGGTGCGCATTGTCCTTATTGGAAGCCCCATCGTCTGTTTGCTTGGTTCTTACTGGTCAGTTTGGAAGTTGCCTTCTGCCACATCCTTTTCATTCGTGTGGTGAACCGGGAGCTCCTCACCCTGATTCCCATCTGTGCCCTATGTTTGCCCTTTGATGCAGGGTCCCAACATTAATGGCTGTTTTTTTCAACTTACATATTTTATGTCACCCTGAACTGCTCACCATGGGCGTAGGTTATTGATTGAAGGGCTCTTTTCCCAGAATTTGGATGAGGCCTCAGAATCTTTCTCAACAGTGTTCTGAAGGTAGCCACCAAATGACCAGATTTATCGGGAGAATTGAAACCTATTTACTCTCCTTGCATCTAGCCCAAATACTCGTTTTCATCTCCAGCCTAGACCTCTTGATAGGGCTTTTTCTTCCCCTCTTCTCTCCATGTTATTTTCTTTCTCTGTTCTTTACCTGTTATTGGTGGTGGTGGTGGTGGTGAGGATGACGATACCCAGTGTTTATCAAACTCTGACGATGTGCCAGAATAAGCAGAGTACTATCCATGGATTATCTCATTCAATTTTTATAATACCCATAAGGAATACTTATCCTCATTTTACCAATAGGAAAATGAGGGCCCAGAGAGGTTAAGTGACTTTCCTAAAGTCACACAGCAAGTCATCGTCTGAGCTTCACCTAAAACACACTCTGCCCTTTTCTCCCTGCCTCAGCACCAGCTTCCTTAGCACCTCATTACATCTTCCATAGTCACTGAATTTTATTCTTTATCATCGTGGCTTACCTAAATACTGACTGCATTGGAAAAATTAAAATTATGGTGTCCTTAATAAAATAACTTTGGAGGGGGCGTAGATGTCTGCACTGGGAATACTTTTGGTGTGTGAAACAAAAATTCAACTTGTTATAGTCCATGAAATCAATGGTTCAGTTAATAATGCCCCTAATGGCATAATTCTGTTCAGCGCCGGTGATGGATACCTTTAAAATCAGAGATGAGATTTAATGACAAGACATGGGGAAATCAGTGCTGTCAGAAATACAGCTGCTGATCTGGGAACTCCATGGGAGGGGAAACCCCCCAGAAATCACTTGACGTTCCTGGTTCCAGTCTCATAAATTTCAGTCTCCGGTCCTTCCTGTACATCCCCCGTCCATCCCGGCAGCACCCCAAGTGTATTCCTCCTTGAGTCTCCTGTGCTCAGAGATTTGGCAGTAGATCAGTGCAGCTATCCATGTGCTACTGGTACCTGGAATTGCTCTGTTCTCCGTGCTTGTTCCAAACAGGAAGAAAATATTTTTAAAGACTCTTTTTTTAGGATGTCTTAAGACTCCTCCAGGTATGGTGCCCTTCAAAGGAATGACCTTCTGTTGTACGAATTCTCCTCCTTTGCGTGTCTCCCTACCTCCTTGTGTTGGAATAAGTCTCCAGAGACTCACTGTGGCCTAGGACCAAGATGTAGGCCAAGTGGAAACGCACCAAAGTGATTTAATAGAAAAGGCAATTCCTATTCAAACGGGATGGTCCCTTATTCATTTCCTCGGATTATCATCAAATTTATGTCACCAGCAAAGGAGCTTTATTGAGTTTCACAGAGATATTCCTTTTGCTCTCATTGTCGTTAGTTGGCACCCTGGCATTTTCATATGTGTCTCAGCTAATGCCTCAAAATTACTCCATCTACAAATGTAACAATTGAACAGATAATTTTAATAAGATTCAGCTTGACTTCAGACTGCACTCCTTCCTTTCTTTATAGAATGCAAATTGTAACCTGTTTTTAAAGCCGTGCAATGCAGTGAACTTTAATGGGATTTGACAACATCATATTAAGCACAACAACTACGCATAATGTACCGAAAAATTGGACGTGAAATTGGAAACATAGCTGAGAACAAAGTAAATTTACATGGTTTGGTAGTTCGAATGTCTGATATCATATTCTCTCATGCAAGCGCCATAAAAAAGCAAAGGATTTAACAATGGATATCAGCAGAAAGTGCTTTTAAAGTTAAAACTGATGGATGGCTTGTCAAAAAACATAATTGCATTGGTTGGAAAGTCGGGATGCGTGCTGAGGGGGAGAGAACAGGATCTACAGAGAGGATGATGGGAAGTGACAGTGGTCTGTCAGGAAGGACCGGCTGCCCAGAGGAGTGTGAAGCCGGAGCTATAAGGTGGCAGAGTAGAACAGGCTGTCAGAGCGGGAAAGTGGCTTCAATACCCTGAAAAGCAAAGGAGTCCGCCTGTCAGCTCTGCTCAGCCTTGCTGAAAGAGGAAGGGAACATGGCAGAGAGTCAGAGTCATGGAACGGGGTGGGGTGGGGACGAGGAGCAGTGCCGGAGAGCACGGGCAGACAGTGGGCTGTGGAGGCTGCTCCTGTGGGTTTCTGCAAATTTGCTTTTCTATTATTTGTTCTCCCTTGATCTCAAGGGCCAGTGAGTTAAACTGGAGGGGCTGGGGGTTTTGCTGTGCCTTTCAAGAGAAGGGTGATCTAAGAGAAGGGGCATGCCGGGCCAAATGGCCACCTGCCATTCCAGAGGAGTGGGGTGGCTTCCTCGCGCGGACGCCTAGGCGCACCTTGGCTTATTTCTGGCTTTTCAGATCTCCAGCCTCTTCTGCTGAGCTTGTCTTCCCTTCAGGTTATGCTGTCCATTCTCCCAGGGGCACCACTGATAGCAAGTCACTCTGGGACTAGCTTATCTTCCGCCAGAGTGCTTCGCGAGGACTTACCACTTTAGCCATCCAACAGGATCGTGATTAAAACGCAATAATCTGATGATTTTTTCCATAAATATTTTTCTGCTCTATCAGCAATAGGTTTTGAATAATTTATTATTCTTCCTTAATATACTTCTGGCAGTGAGGTTAATTTGGTCACCTTGCAGGGGCCTGGCTGGTAATGAACATTTTTATGTCAGGCCTCAGAGTACTTCCTCCGTAACACACATCACGTCTTTACGATTTAATTGCCACAGTTGCTTGAGAGCGTTAAGAGTCTAGGAGGGGTTGGAATATGGTGGTTTATCATACTAAAAATATTTTGTGTATCTGACCTTAAAAAAACATGGTCTGAGAACCATCTAAATTCTTAAACTGCGTACAGCCCCCTAAAATACAATTATAGATTTGCTATAGTAGTTTGGAAGGGAGACTTCTTTCCCAGGAAATGACTTCGCCAGTTGCGGAGGCAGAAGGTGGTGGTGATAGTGGTAGTAAGCAGCAGCGAACACTTATATAAGCACTTATTTTGTGCCAGGCAGCATTCTGAATGCTTATATGCATTAACCCACTTAATTCCCCTAACGACCTTATGAGGTAGGTTCTATTAATAATGCCACTTTGCAGACTTAGGAGTCTGAGGCCCAGAGAGGTTAAGTAACTTGTACAAGGTCACACAGCAAGGAAGTGGTGGAACTAGGATTCAGACTCTGGTAGTCTGGGAGCACAGTCCATGCTTTGCATCAGTGTGCTGTGTATGTGCGAGTATATGGGAACACACTAAGATGCCAGGTTGACTTGTGTTTCATCTCTGTTATTTTTGTGTCTAATGCATTCTGGGAAGGATTTTATTAAAATTAGGCATCGGCAACAGGCAGAGCAGAGTGAGCTGTCTAGGGAGGAGCAAGGCCCCAGAGTGATCTTCCGTGTGCTGTTACCAGTGTTAAAAGAGGGGCAGGACAGGGAAAAGACCAAAGGATGGCAGGCAGGGCTGCCGTGGTCACAGAGGCAGAATAAAAACACTCGTTTGAAAGTTTTAGTCCCGTGCTCGGAAGACAAATGTATACCTACACACAGCGTTCGATTCTACGTTGTAATAAACCACGTTCCAGAAGATGGGGAACCTCTGCTCCTGGTTTTCCTGGGGCCTGGCTGGAGATATGAGCTGGTAGCCTGCCCTTCTTTTTATCACGAATTCACACAGTGTAGTTGGAAACTGCTCATTAAATGGATTAATGAGTGGGGGTATTTGTGGGCATAAATGACCACTTGGGAATGCACCCACCTCCTCCAGTTCGGCCAGGCTCGTCTTGTGGGTTACAGCCTGTGCCACCACACTTCAGCACTGGGTCGTGTTGTTGTCATCCTGCTTTCCCAGGCCTGTAACTTCGCTGTAAACAAGCAGAGTGGCTTTCTATTCAGTGGGCTGTTTACCTCCCCCAGCAGGAGATCTTGTTGTTTTTTCTCCTGGGAAGCTCTGGTCTTTTTTTAATCCTATCTGATACCAGGAGGGGAGGGAACCGTTCCAGAGTTCTACACCGTAAGACACACAGCATCTCGTGACACCCAGATTGGCTTGGTGTGATTTTTTAAGAAGCCTCCCCAGTGTCCCACACCGCACTCTGGCTGCAGCAGATCTAAAAGCTGCACAGCAACGCAGCTCATGGCAAGTTGGATTTACAAGGACGTCATTGTGATTTCGATTCTTGAATCAAAGAATTTCAGGTTTGGAATGGATGGAGCTTAACGGAACTCTTCAGTGTCTGCTCTCAGGGGTCTCCAGGGATAGGGAGCTCACTACCTCCAGGGACACCAAATTAGCTGAGACCAGTAGGGAGTCTGTTCTCAGGATGAGCCAGATGTATTCCTCTGCACCTTGCTTCCACTGGTCCTTGTTCTAACTCCCGGGACTGTACAGATCCCAAGTGTGAAACATCATATCATCCACTGTAAAACTACGTTAAGTACAGATCAGCTTGTCATGTCCCTCGGCTGCTGGTTCCATGTGTGTGTTGGAGATACTCATAGCTAGAGACTTTCTCCTCCTTCTCGCCCCTTCCTTCTTCCACCCTACTTTTTATGGTATGCTTGCTCTTGCACCAGAACTCAGCTCCTTTCATTAATTTGAGGTAGCCCCGAGCGCAGAATTTAAGTGTTAAAGGAAGAACCTCCTGACTTGAGGCCAGGGAGCAAGACACATTCCCCACCGTGAGACTGCAAGCTGGTGATGCTGTTTCCATTTTACATTTGAAGAAAGTGAAGCTCAGAAAGGTTAAGCTACTTGCCCAAGGACACACAGCTAGTAAACGGAGGGGTAGATTCGAACTCAGGTCTGCTGACACCAGCCTCAGCTCTTTACAAGGCAGGTCAGTGTACTTGTTCTAAGTGCAGGCTCCGAGGCCCAGCAGGCCTGGGTTCAAATCCTGCCTCTACCACATACTAATTCGTAACCCTGGGTGAGTTGTTTAATCTCTCTGTGCCTCAAGGTCCTCATCTGTGGAATGGTGATAATAATAGTACCTGCCTCATAGGGTTACTGTGAAAATTAAATGAGATAATGCATGTAAAGCACTTAGCACATCACCTGTGACAACCACTCAGTGCAGGTTAGCCTAATGACGTCATGGTCACCATCATCATCATCATATTTTTTTAACTACATAGGGAGTGCCAGAGCTTTGCACTGTTGGCTGCAGCAGAGCCTGAAGTGTGGCCTCCTAGTTCTTGTGGGGCGGGTGTCAGCAGATTCATGGGGTGGCTGCAAATAGCCCTTCTTGCTGATGCTTTACAATTGAGGCTGGGCAGGGTCTGGGGAAGGGTGGCAGTGGCTGTTTTTGGTTTTTTTTTTTTTGGTTTTGTTTTTTTTACACTTCGAGAAGATTGCCGCAGTTATCTGGAAATCTATTGCTCGGGCAAAGGCAGGATTGCGTGATACGATTTAAAAGGCCGGCAGCTGCATTTCATCCTTTTCACAAGAAAATAACCCCTTACTCCAGTGAAGCTAAAAATAAAAATGGCAGTACATTTGGCAACCACGCTTCTTTCTTTATTACCTCAGCAGTATCTGAATAAAATGTCTTATTAAGCAAGATATAAGGGCAATGAAAGGGAGAGTAAGTCAAATTAGTTGACACCTAAAGCTTGGTGTATCATATACAGCGAGGGTAGTTACTGTTTAGTAAAATGGATTTAATGCTTAATATAAATGCTGATATTTAGATGGCTATATTTTGGCAACTCGGGGAAAAGAGTGGTGGCTTTTGAGCCTGTAGATCTAGGTTTTAGGTTCTGCCCTGGCACAAACCACTCGCGTGGCCCTGAGTGATTCACTCTATTGCCTTGGACCCCACTTCCTCCATATATAAATGAAGGGTGTTGCCTGGAACCCAGTGGCTCTGTGGTAGGATCTCAGGGTCACCTGGGGAGGGGACAATAATAAACAGGTCTCCGGAGACCCACCCCATTCTGACAGGTGCAGTGTTACCTGTGTCTGCTTTAATTCAGCGTCCCTGGGTGAGATTTTCTTTGAAGGAAAGATGGCGGCAATTAAAAAAAAGGTTCTAGAATCAGAAGGTGCTAGCTCTCCAAAGTTCTGTGATGCCCAAGTAAGAGTTAGCTTTGGATGCAATCTGGGCTCTTTTTAGCTCTACCACCATCCATGATCAGAGAGACCTTGGTGCCCTGGGGGCAGGGAAGTACCCTAGAACACAGTGCATGGTGAATGTGACCAGGGGAGAAAAATGGTGACAAAGCCTTTCACAAATGTGGGTGAGACAGACTTGCGTGGGGTGGGGGGGGGGGGGTTGGTGAATGCATATATGAGCATTTTGGTGCGTGATGTGTAAGTGTGAACGAATAAGTAAAATTTGTGCATGAGTTGGTAGAACCCGTATGTAAATCTCCGTCTCATCTGTTTGTAGAGCTGTGTGCATAGCCCTACCTGTGAGGCCTGTGCACTCGGTACTGTCAGTGGCCACCTCTTGTCTCCTTGGGACCTACCAACACCATGGTGACTTAGCCTTTACCTTCATGCCTTGAAATGAGGAAACTGAGTCTTAGAGAAGCTGAGTAATTTCCCCAAGGTTACATAGCTAAAAATTTGCAGAGTAACAGGATTATAGTAGGTCTTTGTTTAATGTATGTCTGGGATATGCCTCCAGCAGCTAGGCAGGAACTCTTTTTTATCTGCACTAACCTTCTGATGGCCTTGCTATCTGAGAGTGGGTTGCCAGTTTATTAGCCTTCCTTTGTTCAAAGAAATGAGACCCTCTGTTGAGATCTCGAAGTCAAAGACAAGGGAAATTAAGCCTAGTATCAGAAGGTCCTTTGTCTACACAGCCATCTGATTTCTGTGTAAGGAGAAGTTTCTCCAGAGTCTTTTAGAGCGCTCGGTTTTGTTTAAGTTCCTGCTTTATTACTTTTGGGTATCGTAGTTGAGGTTTGCAATGACATAGGGCCGCCAGGGTTTATCCCAACCACTTTTGTTCTTGCCAGAAGAGACTAACATGTTGTTGTTGGGGATTTGCTGAGGCCTTACTTGTGTTTGAGGCCTCCCTTCCCAAACGTCTGTTGTGACAGACTTGGGAGCCTGTTGAAAATTAAGGCTGATCAGTAACAGGTACTATGCAAAACATTCTTAGGTACTACTGGAAAATAACTGATTACAATCTCTACCCTGAGATCGTAGCAAATCTTGTTACCCTTTATTCCTACCACGCAGCACACTGAAGACTTTGTCAGTCATTCCTCTTCCTTGGAATCATAGGCTGAGAGGCTTTTGTTCTGAAGAAAACATCACAAGAGCCCTGACTAGATTTATGCTCTGCTTCTGATGGCTCATGAAGCCTAAGCATAGCTAATAATAGTTCTTTCACCTGCTTTGCTCAAGACTAAGATCCTTTATAAATATGCCCACCAGAACCATCAATCATTGTTTAGAAATTTAAATTTTACCAGGTAGGTAAAATGAGAATGGATTAAGGGCAGGCTTTTTGTAGTGTGGAGCTCAGCCCTTTCATAGATAAAGCATTTTGTGGAATTTCTTGGTGCCTTATTTGGAGATGAGGAGAAACTGGAACCTTTGCGCACTGCTGGTGGAAGTTGAGACTGATGCAGCCATTTGGAGAAATCTGGAAATATTGGCCAAAACAAATCTATGTCCTCTATGACCTAATGGTCCTACCCGTGGATTCATAGCTCGGAAGAGCTCTGCAATAAGTGGGCATTAGATGAGGGCGCCAAATTTGACCTTGCCCAAACTTATAAATAACTGTTAATGTGTCTAATTTGTTTTCACTAGTTGAATGGCATTTCCCGTTAAGGGGCTTCAGCTCAGAATTTCCGTTGCTCTAGGAATATCTGTAGCCTCATGGAGACCCAGATTTCTCAGCTATCAGCTGGGGTACCATCTAAAATGATAACGATAGATATCCTGATTCCCCAACTGGAGACAGAATTGCCAAAATACTTTTGAGAACCAGTATTGTTCTTACCAGGCAAGGATCTGAATGGAAGGGAAGCACGGGAAACTAGAATCTGCATTATTTCCTTCCTCTGAGCTTCTTCTCAAGGAAATTCACCCAAGAATGCTTATGCCTCAATGAGACTCTTTAACAGAGAGAAGAACTTCAAGGCGCTCTGGGGCTTTTAACATCCTCCCTCATCAGCATTATTGAACCATCTGATTCTCCTACTAGGGGGTTCCTATCCTTGGAGCTGGCTTTGCCAGCTGTGCAACTACATTCAGGGTACCAGTGTTTATTAATTTAGGAGTCTACAGCCAAAAACCAAAAAGTGTGCTTTATGTGGTGGCTTCTTTACCTCACCGTGTTGAAGCTGTGTTTGGCCACAAAATCTCTGCAACCTTACTCACACATAGACTGCACAGTTCAAGAACAAAACACAGGTTCATGAAGTCGACTTAGCTGTTATTGTGAGAACCGGGAGATTCTGAACCATCTCAATAACCAACCATTATCATTTGTACCAATAATGAGTTTCTTTGAGTTCTCACTTCCAAGCTTGATTATGTTTGTGCGTATACAATGTCTTTTGTTCTTTTCCTCTGACTATACTTGCTTGTAAACCTGGAAGACTAATAAATACTGATGCTCCTTTGCCACATGCTTTTGATTGAAAGCTTTCTGATCTGCATGGCCTGCCGGATCAAGCTGTACACCAACAGATGGCACGTCTCTATTTCTCCTTCCAGTTGGTTGTAATAGAAGGGATGACCAGAAGACAGCTCAGTAGGGACTGAACTGCTCTAGGCAACCAGCCTGAGTAAATTATCTGCCCACAAAAAAACTTAAAAATTCATGTTGTTTATTCCAAAGGTCTCTTGGCTATTCTGTATGCAATACTTTTTGTGAATTCTTTGCATTAAACAACTGACTGGAAGGTACATTTGGGCGCCCGGAATGAATTATAACGGTGAAGACTGTTAAGGGTAACGTTGAGGTACTTGGCACAATGCGCCCAAAATGGTGTATGTGAAGATGTTTCGCAGACTGTAAAGTTACTTGAGAATCAGTATTAATTCTATGGAATTATCCGGACATAGACTTCTTTTCAAATGACTCAGGATGCTCACAGATACTCTCATCTTAGCCCTTTCTGAAATAATCACGGGTGCTTTCAACACATGGCTTTGCAGACACTATCATTTCTGGCAGTGGGTCTGTAATGAAGGAAGTTGTGGACGGGAACCTTATCTCAGCTGTCACCATCCTGCCTCATCACCTTCAAGCCAAGTGATCAGGCTCAAAGGATAGTCAGGCTACTGGGATGTCTCAGGAGGATGCTGTAGGAGATCGGTCAGTGAGATTCACCAGGCTCTCTTCATCCCTCAACCTGTCACTCCACGTTCAACCGTGGAAATCAGCTCTGATGCATCACTAATAGGGAAATTGCTCAAAACTTGCTTTGAATACTTAACAGCCACACTTGGATGGGGACCTTGAGAGCAAGCACATATTCCAGTTACTGTGATGGCTGCATTGTAGTGTTTGCGTGAAAACAAAATAAGACTTAGTCATTGTTAAGAGCAGTGGATCCAGCCAGTGGCTGTTTCCTGACGTAGTAAATGAGGTCACAGAAGTTCCAGAGTGCGCTATTGGCCCCTGTAAGATGCTCTGGGGCCATGATGTAGATTAAGCAATAATTCTTTTCTGGTCATGCATCTCTGGAAGAGTGCTTGGGCCCACTATCACTACATAGAAATAGCTTTACAAGTTGTGTGGAGGATTGGTGAGATGGGTGGGAAGGTGTTAGGCAGGACGAGGAGAATGTGGTGATCTTGGTATTTTTTTGGTGCCTTTATAGTCTTTCTGGGGACATCTTGGTAGGTTCCTGTAGTTGTACCCTGTTGTATGGGCTTTGCCTAGAGAAGCTTTTGCCTTTAAAAGGGTTGTTGTAGAAGATCTGCTTCCCCCCTTGCTATCTCCTCGTACTTATATAGGGTTGCTATGAACAGCTGTGCAGGTAACAGACTGCACAGCTGTGAACAGAAGCCCTGAGAACAATATCAACCATAACTACATCAGGAACATTCTCAGGGTTCCCAGTAGAGTTAGTGATTGAAGGACCAAGAACCACAGTCCTCTTGGTTAGCTCTGTGGCCTCAGGCAAGCTATGTAACAGTAATGGGCCTTAATTTCTACCTCTGTAAAATGTATGTTTGTGGGTCCAAGAGCAGAGAAACCTTTCCAGGGTGCCGGGGCCTGGGACTGTTGGCCGCTGCTCTGGGGGCCTCCGTCAGCGCCCACTAATGGTGTTGGGATCTGACCCATGTTCACCTGGGAATTTCCTGGCAACACGTACTGGCTTGTTTCCAGCTAAGCAGCTACCTGGAGGAGGGGTGAATTCTTAGAAAGTGGGCTGCTCCCTTTCCCTTTTAGAACAGTTCTCCTCTTTAAGAGTGTCTTGTATGACGATTGGAGTCAATATGCTTATAAAGAGGCTTTACTGAACGTGATGGGCCTTTACTCTCATTTAGTACATCATGGAATTGTCCCTCGTGGGTACTTTTCATGGCTAGAGGGTCTCCTGGCTTAAGTGGTGCTCTGTGATTGGGGCTCCAGACCCCGATCCAATGTCTCTCTTGGTTTGCTCTCAGTTTCTCACAGAGACGGGAACTTGGTTGCAGCCACTCCCACAGGAGCAAAGCTCCTTGTTCTTTCCCTTTCTACCCCTCCCCTGCCCCCTATCACTGTTCTCCCCCCGCCCCCCACCAAATTCCCTCTAAGCACTGAGAGTCCTGAGGAAGAGAAGGGCAGGGGTGAAAAATTTGAAACTGCCCAAGATGGATAGTGAAAACCCTATGCATAAATAAATTACAGCACAGCCCTCAGATGAACAATGATTGTGTGGTTGAAGACCTGGCTGAATAAGTGTGTCAGGCACTGATTGGAAGCGTGATAAATGCAATGACCTAACAAAGGATTGACTTCTCCTGCAGACAGGCCCCTTTTAATGGATGGAAAGGGAGGAAGCTTCATTTAGAAGGGAAAGGCTGTTTGCTGTGCAGATATGACAAAGGGGAAGTAGACAACCATTGATTTACGTTTGGGAATGACAGTTGAAAAATTCAGCAATAATCATGACAAATGAGAAGAGATGCAGTCAGAGAAAAAAATGCCAATACTTTAAGCTTGCAAAGAAATGCCAAGGTCACAGAGAAAGGTTCCCAAACTTCTGGTTTTGACAGCCTTAATGGAAATAGTAGAAAAGATGAGGGTTCGGGTTAAAAGGGATGGCTTGGCATGAAGGGCTGCAGGTGTTGGTAATTAGTGGTGAGTTTGGAGAGAGAGTGGCAGGAAGGCCTCTTCACACCACTGGGAAGAGGTCTGTCCACAGGCCACTGAGATGCTTCCCGCTGCCGTCCGTCCTGCCTTCTTCTCTGAGGTCTGGAAAATCAAGCAAGCGATTTTAATGTCGGTAGCAGCAGCAGAAAGGCAAAATGTGGGCTGGGTGTGCTTGCGATGCTGGAGGGGGGGACATCACATCAGATGTGTTGCTCTGGACCCTGGAGTATCGGCTCCTTTATTTTAATTTAATTTTGTGTAAAGGACTGATTATAAGTGAGAAGGTGATGTGGTTTAGGTCCTCTGCCCGGTTAAGATGGGTAGGTGTGTCTCCTGGGTTTTTGTCTTCTTTGTTTATAAGGCAGCCAGTGTCCTGAGTTCCATACTTTTATACTCCAGTAAGAAAGACGATCTCCAGAAAGTTCTATCTGTGGAGGTGGAAAGTTGATTTAAAAATGTGTATGCAAAAAACAAAACAAAACAAAACAAAAACAAACAAAAAAAAATGTGTATGCATGTGTGGGGAGGGAAGTGGTGTGGAGGAAAGACCTGTGGCCTGGGAATCATCCAGCCTGGGTGGTAGTTTCCTGCTAATTCCCTGTGTGAATGTGGAGAAATCGCCTCCCTTCCCCTGCACTCCACATGCTCATCTTTGAAATGGGGTAATTCGGAGGGGCTGGGTGTAGTCACTGTGATCCCTTCCTGGTAGGATCTGAGGATTCAGTATTATATCCAGACGTGGTCTGTGTGTGAGTCTCATTTTGTATCTATTTGTATATACATACAAGCCTACATCTAACATGTATGTCCACACATAAGTAGCTTGTATTCGCCCAGGCCCCCATTTCAATATTTTATATAGCAATTAACATTGCAGTATAATCTTTATTTTGGTTTGTTCTCCTCCAACTATTGTTTATGGACTAACCCCCCACAATTACAAACAAGGATTTTACTTGGATTAAATGAAATATTATAAAATCATCATTCTGTTTACTGGGTAAAGCCTATAATACTTAAGGGCTTCGGGGTGCAGGGGGAGTCTTAACGCCCTCAAAATAAGTGTCATGGAATTAGTTACTGATTCAGAGAATGGCAAAACATTCTCCATGGGAATTCTTTAACTTCAGAAAACATTTGAACTATGATTACATTTTTTACTGAATTCATTAAAGAGAGATAAATTTTTTTTTTTTAATCTTATTTATGTGAAGTGAAGTGCCAGGAAAAGCTTTGGCAAATGTATCTTAATTTGTGAATACTCCTCTCTAAATGAAAAATTATTTTATTTAAGCTGACCAACTCCGTTTAGATAAGCCTTGAAGAGAAGTTATCTCACTAAAAAGAGTGATGCGTTTTGGAGCTGCGTCATATCACAATTCCTCTTCTTAACAGAACAGTTGTGGAGGCTTGCCCTGACAAGGTTAACCCCGAGCCCCATGTCACCAAGAGCCTGTGGCTGTTTTCATTTGAATTGTCTGGGCGCGCGAAGGTTCCAAGTAAAACAGGTGCTGGGTTTAAAAGCAACACTCCACCAACTCAAGCATATGAACCGTCAAGTTGCGAAAAGCTATCCAACTTCCATCAGTTAAGACACCCTTTAAACTGTAGAAATGAAGGAGGGAAGGACCAGATTATAAATGAGTTGGATCTGGTAGGTGAGATAATCGTGGGTCTATAATGGTTTCTTACGACGTCACGTCTACCTGGGGCTGCAGAGTGTGAGTATAAGGAAAGTAGCCTCTTTAGATTAAACATTTTCTAATCAGCTTTATCACTCATATCTGAATTTATCTTATTTGAGGAAAATGCCAATATATTAGCAGGCATGTATGATACACAAGGTGACCCTACCAACTTAATGACATAATACATTATCCTTAATGAAGTCAATATCTTGTCTTTTAGCTGTCTGTCTATTGGGGCGATTAATTGCAGTGTCATTAAAGTTAGCTCTCTTTTCATTTGAGCTTGACAAGTCGCATAAAACTAATGTTCTTAGTTATCAGCTACTGGAATAGGATAGAGGATGGAGGAAATTGTAGGACAAATAAGGGGGTACTGCTACAGCTAACTTGAAGGACTTTTTCCAATGACTGTTTTCCTTAGGTCTCTTCTTACCCAGGCTCTCTTGTTAGTTGAAATTCAAGGCAAAGCTAGATGGCTCTTATTCAGACCACGGTTTGGGGTGGAGAAAAGAGGGAACAGCTTAGAATTACACTTGGTTTGGTAGCCGTGGAGCCGTTTAGTAACAGGACCTTGATTACTGGAAGGGTTTCTTTCCTAAATAAATTTGCCGAGTTACTTCCTGAACTGTTGTACGGGAGCTGATAGCCTGCGAGAGGATGCGATAAAGAACAGTTGAAACCCTATTTTCATTTTGCTTTGAAGTTTTTCTAATTTAATGGGCTCTCTGGCAGAAAGGGAGCGTTGAGGGTGGGGGAAGGGATTTGTGTCCCAACCGCACTTTGCAAATGGTTCTAATAAACACCAGCTAATTGTGGGCATTGTGGGAGCCATAGCGCTGGGTCCACTGCTAACTGTGAAGGCAAAGAAAGCCTCACTCCCTGCCTTCCCCCTACCTCTGAAACTACGAGACAGGATGGCTGTAATTTACAGTGTGTTATCTTTGTCTATAGCGGCAAGATGATATGAAGTAAATCAAGGTACGAGTAATGAAAGACTGAGAATTTATTCCTTGGAGCACACTTTAAAGTGTGGTATCTGTTATAGTGGCACTGCCTGAAGACCCTGAAATGAGACTTGGATGAAGGGCAATAAAGCAGCATAGAGGCTCATGTTAATGTTGTTTGTCTGAGGTTAGTAATTGGGTTCCACTGATGAGTTGTGTGAAGACAAAGTGAGAATCCCAGCTAGTATTGTAAATCTTACATTGTTGGAACAAGAAGCAATCCTAACAAATATTGATCCTCTCCGTGCCCAGAGGCAAGGAGGGAAGCAGCGAACTGCAAAGCACTGGCTTGTTTCAATAGCACCAATTACCTTAGTGAAACCAGCGCTCTGCATGAAATCCCAGGGTGGCCCGCAAACCGTGAATTAGCCATGATTAGGCTTTTTAGCTGGATCCCCCCAAAATCACGCCGGCTTAGCATTCTGTCTCAATTATCCTTGTGGTCCTAAAAACATATTTCGTGGAAGTAGTTCCTTCCAGTTATTAAAGTCTCTGGTCAGGTGTGGATGCCAGATATGAGTATGCGGCCAGCCTCTGCCTTACACACAAAGAGCTGGAGTGAACGCGTCTTGAGTTTGACCGCTGGAAAGATGCAGTTTTCCACTCTAGATTTCACTGAACAGCAAGTTGGGGGGCCCACATCCCACACGTAATGGACTTGGTTGCTGTTTGGTTCTCCCCACCCCTATTTGTGGTTAATTTATGTCCTAAAGATCCTTGGAGAGATGATCTCCAGGGAAGAAAAGGCATCTCAAGTTCTGTGTTTTGTGGGGCTAGCCTCCTGTTCTTCATGTTTATTGTGAAGGCCTTCTAAAGATCTGTTCTCATCTTATTTGAATATCGAGCTTCCTTCCTTGGAATCTCCCCTGAGTTCTCACTGTGGAAAATTTGGGCCCATGGGAAGGGATAGTGTTGATAAAAGCTGGGACGGTCACGCTTCACTTTGTTTCTTCCCAGAGACGAGCGCTTGTTCTTGGCATCCCTTAGCACCCGCCCTCTACTCCATCACCTTGGCTGTGAGTGTGCAGTAGTTACTCTCAGGGTCATTCCATTGGTCAGACCTCGACTCTGGGCTGGGCAGGGCAACGTGATGTTTGGCCCTTGGGCTCCTGACAACCGAGCTACATCAGCTTTCTGCATGCCTCCCAGCCCTGTGGGCTCCATTGGGAGAAGAGACATCCCTGGGGACCTCAGAGCATTTGGTCTCTGATATGACACTATAACATACATATATCAACATGTGCCTGGAGCAGAAGAAAGATGAGGTCAACCCCACCAAAATCAGGCAGACAGAGAGCAAGGGTTTGAATAAAGAGAACCATGTGTTTTCTGGAACTAAAATTGGGTCTAGGGTACGTTTTTAGGATTCCATGACACCATCATTAATTAGGTCATTAATTCTACAAATGTTTATTGAGTGTGTAACTCAGCGCCAAGCAATGTTCTGGCTGCACAGTGGAATAAAACCGAGTTTACATTCCTAGTGGCGGGGATGGTGGTGATGGAATGTAAACAAATAGGGGCAATTTCTGATGTAAACTGTAGAGAACATACAAAGAGCTATGGGGATAGAAAGTGGCTTGGAGTGGGAGGGGGCTCCCTTAACTAGGGTGGTCTGCTCTCCTCACACTACACACCAGACCTTGGACCGGAATGTTTTGCCTTGACACCTCTACCCAGTCCTGTCTCTCTGCCCAGGCTCATGCTGTCTGGGCAGCCCTGAGATGCCTTGGGCCCCACATGTCTCGTTTCTGCTCATTTCCCAAGGCCCAGCTGAGAGAGCACACCTCCCAGGAAGCCATTCTGTTTCCACCAACTGAAAATGAGCATCTGTACGCAGAGTGCCTATGCAGCATTTCCTCCTTCCTCCAGTTGGACACTTGCACTTTTCCGTCTTATAGTAGTAGCTCGTGGTGTGTTCATCTCACCTCCACTCCTTGCCCTTGGGATCCTTAAGTGCAGGAGCCACATGGAGTTGACGTCTTGTCCCTTGTAGCACACAGCAGTGTCTTGTACATAGTACATGCTCCATAAATGTTAATTCAATGCAAAATTACAGGGAAGAGCCAGGTAAGTTTGTAGTGTGTATATGTGTGTGTCGGGGGTGGGGTGGGGGGGAAGGGGCTTTTGTTTGTCTGGAATTTGGTCTGATATATAGAAATGCCTCAGTGAAACACCGATTTACCGTTGTGTAGCTATGTTACTGAGTGGGTTTGTTATATCTGAGCGGACTGGTGATGTCTGCCTGCCTCTCCAGGCCACAAACACGTTTTGGAGGGATCGTTAACTTGAAGGTTGCAGGAAGACCTTAACCACTCTGAACGACTAGCTTTGGTGTCTGCTAAGGGCAAGCAAAGGCACAGAGTAGTTCCACTGGTGAAAATGGTTTGACAGTGGTTTTAAAATAATTGCTCTGCAAATGTGAATAATCTCAGCAAATGCAAACCAGCTGCCTTATGGTTCAGCCTGAGCCCTTCACCCCTGCGTTGGGAGCTTGGCCACCAGCAGCCGGCCCATCCAGTCTGTGGGCCAGCTCCCACCCTTCTGCACTGGGAAAGGGGAGCAAGCGACTCCGTTGCCCGTTGGCCTCCTGAGGCACCCCTGAGGATTAAATAACTAATGACCGTAAAGTGCTCTGTGAAAAGAGAGTGCTCTATAAAGTGTTATTGTGGGGGCTCTTAAAAATGGAAAACGACTTTTAATTTAGAAAGAGAACACTCAGCGTAAGGAGGGGTGGCTGTAAAGCTTTTATCTCCACTTTGCTTTCCTGAAGCTTCTTAGCTAGTGCTGTTGGCACCATGGTTTGCTCTCCCAGGAGTTCTCTCACCTGCTTGCGGGGTTTAGGAAAGATGCCAACATCTCATTGGCATGACGCCACCCTGGTTCCTTGCTTGTGTCCAAACCTCTTGGTCAGAGCTGAGCCTTGATTGGCCTTGGGATGCTTTTCCTTGATTGGACTTTGAGAGCAAGGATCTTTTTCTGAGAGCCATCCAGCTGGAACGGAGAGTATCCTGGGATCTGGTAGTTCCAGGGAGCCCTCCGGGGCAGCTGCATAGACCACAAGCCACTTGCAATGATGGAGCCTTGTGACAATCATGCCGTATGGACAATAGCCTGCCCTCAGCAGACAGGCCCTCTGTCCATTTCTTAAGAAACAGGACTCATCTTCTCTTCCTGCTCAATGATAATATTCATTTTTTATTGAATTTCACCAACAATTCCTAGGCTTCCTGCTCACATTCTACTTTCTCCATG
The DNA here is from genome assembly GCF_028021215.1 of Eschrichtius robustus. Lineage (NCBI taxonomy): Eukaryota > Metazoa > Chordata > Mammalia > Artiodactyla > Eschrichtiidae > Eschrichtius > Eschrichtius robustus. Next base: position 80,418,708 of record NC_090830.1, read on the forward strand.
TCACATATGTGTGGTTGGGAGGTTTAAAACAGATTGTTATACCTCTGCAGTCTGTATTATTATTTCATGTCTTATGCATTTTGTATGTGTTTTTAACCCCAGTGTTTAGGATTTACTTGGGCAAGCCCTCATGTTAACATGCAGTACTGTGAATGGGAAGGGGGCTTTCTGGTCTCCTTTTTGTTGGCTTCTCTGACTCCTTTGACATATATAACCTCCCTAGCGACATGCAGCCCCTTCAGGAGAGGAGCCCATAAACTCAGTATTTATCCTACAAATGCAGGGATGTGTCTGCATTTTTATGACCCTGCTAAGTGGAGAGTATTCATTTGTGCCACCTCACCCCAGATGCCCATCCCGAGGCTGAGCTGCTTATCATGCTCTCGTCTCTTTCCCAAAGCCTGAACAGGGAGTTTGGGACCACTGTCAACATGTTCCCTTTCATCAAAGAGGAAATTATTATCATATATTTTTGTAATAACCAGTAACGTTTCAAATTACTCACATTTTTATGGCTTACAATGAAGCTTATGCTTAACCTCTAACGTTCGTGTGGCTGGTAACGATGGGCTCGTTAGTTAACCACTTACGGGGAGTTAAGGGCAGGTAGAAAGCCACGTGACCAGTTATGAACCAGAGTAGCAACTCATTTCTGAAGCTGAGATTAGAAACACCTTGCTTGGCTTACATTTATTGGTGATGAGTGAGGTAAGCCCCATTGATTTTGTGGCGATGCTTGGGGAATGTGGCCTTGGTCAGCTTCTCAGTGGTTCATGTGATGAGGGATGCTGGTCGTTGCACCCTGCGTCTTCAGGCTCTGGGTCTTTGTTCCAAAAGCTGAGTATTTGGGGAGACTGGTTGCAACACAGTTGATGACTAGCACTTGAAGCCTCCCAGAGACTCTGTAACTATGTGTCCTGATGGTGGTTTTCAGTAGCCTCTTGTTTGAAGTCCCATCATTCATAAGTCTGCGGTAGTGTGGGATATGAACTACTGTGAGTCATGTGCTTACATTAGCTTTTGAGTTGACACACTCATTTGGAAGAGAAGCTTATATGAAGAAATGATCTAGTTTGTGGTCAGGGTATCTTGGTCTGCCAGCAGGATGGGAACGGGGTCAAGGGAGTGTGATTCCATGATGGTTGTTCCTTAACTGGGGAGTGTACTTTATGGGCTCTCAATTGGATGGCTTAGCAGAAGCACTCATTAATTGTGTTCAGAAAAAAAAAAAAAAAAAAAAAAGGAATGTAAGGTAGAATCATCCTGAGTCCACTCTCATTTAACTGCTTTGAGGATTATACTTTTAAACTTCATTTTAATTATTAAGTCATCTCACCAGGAATCTCCTAGTATCATTTAGGTGCCAGGAACTTTATAGACCTCTCATTTAATCATACCAACAACAAAATTATTATTTTTCACATTTTACAGATGAGGAGACAAGCTTAGAGAACTTAAGTGACTTGCTCTAGGCCACACATCTAAAAGTTACACAGCCAGAAAGAATTAGTCTTGATATTAAAGCTCAGGTTCTTAAGTGCCATAATTTACTTTTACCTATATGTCATTAGAGAGAAAGATATCCCGAACAGATGGAATTATCATGGACTTCCTGTCTGTCATGTAACCAAGAACGTTAATTGATCTCCTGTGATATATTGGCTATTGTAGTTGGGACCGCAATAGCATGTTGGGAGGTATTGACATATCAATCCAAATCAAACAAAGATGTTTCTGGATGATGTAATATTAGAGATTATTTGCAGCTTGTTTTTATCAGTGGATAAGAGATTAGCCATAACTGCTTATCATCATGGGACAGTAGGACCAAAAGTTTCCTTAGGGTATTTATCTAGTTCAAGGGTGGTGATCTCAATTCAACAACAGTTACTCAACAAGTATTTAAGGATGTACCGCATGCCAAGTATATACTTACATTATATGAATGCTTTGATGCCTCACATACATTTACATTATAATTGCCACACTACAGTGTTTATATAGCTATATATTGTTGAAAGAAATTGCAAAAAGAAAATATAGTCTACATATTTGATCACATATTCGTCATTTCCACTGCTCTTCGTTCGTTTTTACAGAAGAGAAATTTCATTTGGTAATGTTTCTTTACAGCGTGAAGAATTTCTTTGAACTTTTTTTGATTATTTGGGTCCCTGGCAACAAGTTTTCTATTTCTGTTTATCTAAAGTTATCTTTATATTGCTTTCATTTGTGAAGAATATTTTCACTGAATATGGAATTTTTTGTTCTTTCAGCAGATTACAGAGGTCATTCCATTGTCTCTGCCCCCATTGCTCCTCATGGGAAGTCAGTTGTTACTTTTAACCATGCTTTCCCTGTATGTATATAATGTATCATTTTTCTCTCCGCTTTCAAGATTTTCTCTAAAAATAAAAAACTTTTAATTTTAGAAGTTTGACAGTGATGTTTGGAGGTATGTTTTTTTCCAAACGTATAACTGCATGGGTTTCTCTAAGTTTCTTGCATCTGTATGAGTTTTTAAAAATTGTTTATTTTTACTAAATTTGGGGATTTTTTTTTTTTAATCATTGATCTTCATATTTTTTCTGCCCTATCCTCTTTCTTTTCTCCTACTGAGACTCTAGTTACATGTATGTTAGACCATTTAAATTGTCTCACAGGCCACTGAGTCTCTATTTATTGTTTTGTAAAATATTTTTTCCTCTCGTTTTCTGATGAGATAATCTCTGTTGATCTACTCAAGGTCACTGACTGTTTTTCCCCCATATCCAGTCTTCTGCTAAGGTCATCTAGTATATTTTTTCATTTTAAATATGGTGCTGTCTAGTTTCCATTTGGTTCTTTTTTAAAAATTGTATTTCTGTGATGAGATTCCCTTTTGATTCATCTGCTCATTCATTACAACCATCTTTTCCCTTCAGACCTTGGACATGTTTATTATAGCTACTGTAAAGTACTTTTGTGTTAATTCCACAATCTGTGTCATCTCAGGGTTAGTGTCTATTGATTTTATCTTGACCATGGGTCATATTTACCTATTCCTTAGGTTGTCTAGTAATTGATTATTGTATCCTGGACATTGTGGATAATACATTGTATAGACTGATAGACTGTAGTTTCTGTTAAAAGATATATATATATATATATATATATGTATGTATATATATAATGTTGAGTTTTTGTTCTAGCAGGCAGGTAATTTGGCTGGATTCAAATTACAGATCGTGTCGCCTCTATGATAAGAAGCAGCTGAGATCTCTGTTCAGTTCTTTCAGACTTCCAGTTGTTAATTTTCACTTAGCTTCTTGTAATCTTCCCAGCAAATGTGCCGTTTGGGATCACTCAAGGATTTTTTTAAATGCATATTTTAGAACTTCACGCTTTGTTGTTCTTTACTTTATGAGATCTCTCCCTTTACTTTCCAGCTGTTCTGTCAGTGGCAACAGTCCATCCAGGGACTCTTCCAGTCAATAGGATTGTGACTTTCTGCTTGTATTTTAGCCACTCTGCCTTGTCGACTTCTGTTAGGAAGCAACTTCTATTCATTTTCTGCCTGCTTTTGATTGCTTTCCAATGCCTTTACATAGTAGTTGTAAAAAACTATTTTCTCAAAAATTCATCAATATTTTTTATGAGAATGTTAGTCCGATGTAAGCTATTTTGCCATTACTAGAAGTTGAACTGCAGATATTCTCAGTGTTTAAGAGAAGCCAGAAGTATAGATTTTTTTTTTTAAACATCTTTATTGGAGTATAATTGCTTTACAGTGGCATGTTAGTTTCTGCTTTATAACAAAGTGAATCGGTTATACATATACATATGTCCCCATATCTCTTCCCTCTTGCATCTCCCTCCCCCCCACCCTCCCTATCCCACCCCTCTAGGTGGTCACAAAGCACCGAGCTGATCTCCCTGTGCTATGCGGCTGCTTCCCACTAGCTGTCTATTTTATGTTTGGTAGTCTATATATGGCCATGCCACTGTCTCACTTTGTCCCAGCTTACCCTTCCCCGCTCCCCGTATCCTCAAGTCCATTCTCTAGTAGTTCTGCATCTTTATTCCCATCTTGCCCCTAGGTTCTTCTGATCATTTTTTTTTCTTTTTCTTTTTTCTTTTTTGTTTAGATTCCATATATATGTGTTAGCATACGGTATTTGTTTTTCTCTTTCTGACTTACTTCACTCTGTATGACAGACTCTAGGTCCATCCACCTCACTACAAATAACTCAGTTTCGTTCCTTTTTATGGCTGAGTAATATTCCATTGTATATATGTGCCACATCTTTTTTTTTTAAATTTTATTTCATTTATTTTTGGCTGTGTTGGGTCTCCGTTGCTGTGTGTGGGCTTTCTCTAGTTGCGGCGAGTGGGGGCTACTCTTTGTTATGGTGCGCGGGCTTCTCATTGCGGTGGCTTCTCTTGTTGCAGAGCATGGGCTCTGGGCATGTGGGCTTCAGTAGTTGCGGCACGCGGGCTCAGTAGTTGTGGCTCACGGGCTCTTGGGTGCAGGCTCAGTAGTTGTGGTGCACGGGCTTAGTTGCTCCGCGGCATGTGGGATCTTCCCGGACCAGGGCTCGAACCCATGTCCCCTGCACTGGCAGGTGGATTCTTAACCACTGTGCTACCAGGGAAGCCCCATGCCACATCTTCTTTATCCACTCATCTGTTGGTGGACGCTTAGATTGCTCCCATGTCCTGGCTATTGTAAAAAGAGCTGCAATGAACATTTTGGTCCATGACTCTTTTTGAATTATGGTTTTCTCAAGGTATATGCCCAGTGGTGGGATTGCTGGGTCATATAGTAGTTCTATTTTTAGTTTTTTAAGGAACCTCCATACTGTTCTCCATAGTGGCTGTATTAATATACATTCCCACCAACAGTGCAAGAGGGTTCCCTTTTCTCCACACCCTCTCCAGCGTTTATTGTTTGCAGATTTTTTGATGATGGCCATTCTGACCGGTGTGAGATGATATCTCATTGTAGTTTTGATTTGCATTTCTCTAATGATTAATGATGTTGAGCATTCTTTCATGTGTTTGTTGGCAATCTGTATATCTTCTTTGGAGAAATGTCTATTTAGGGCTTCTGCCCATTTTTGGATTGGGTTCTTTGTTTTTTTGATATTGAGCTGCATGAGTTGCTTGTATGTTTTGGAAAGTAATCCTTTGTCAGTTGCTTCATTTGCAAATATTTTCTCCCATTCTAGGGTTGTCTTTTCGTCTTGTATATGGTTTCCTTTGCTGTGCAAAAGCTTTTAAGTTTCATTAGGTCTCATTTGTTTATTTTTGTTTTTATTTCCATTTCTCTAGGAGGTGGGTCAAAAAGGATCTGGCTGTGCTGTATGTCATAGAGTGTTCTTCCTATGTTTTCCTCTAAGAGTTTGATGGTGTCTGGCCTTACATTTAGGTCTTTAATCCATTTTGAGTTTATCTTTGTGTATGGTGTTAGGGAGTGTTCTAACTTCATTCTTTTACATGTAGCTGTCCAGTTTTCCCAGCACCACTGACTGAAGAGGCTGTCTTTTCTCCATTGTATATTCTTGCCTCCTTTATCGAAGATAAGGTGACCATATGTGTGTGGGTTTATCTCTGAGCTTTCTATCCTGTTCCATTGATCTATATTTCTGTTTCTGTGCCAGTACCATACTGTCTTGATTACTGTAGCTTTGTAGTATAGTCTGAAGTCAGGGAGCCTGATTCCTCCAGCTTCATTTTTCTTTCTCAAGATTGCTTCGGCTCTTCGGGGTCTTTTGTGTTTCCATACAAATTGTGAAATGTTGTGTTCTAGTTCTGTGAAAAATGCCATTGGTAGTTTGATAGGGATTGCACTGAATCTGTAGATTGCTTTGGGTAGTATAGTCATTTTCACAATGTTGATTCTTCCAATCCAAGAACATGGTATATCTTGCCATCTATTCGTATCATCTTTAATTTCTTTCATCGGTGTCTTATAATTTTCTGCATACAGGTCTTTTGTCTCCTTAGGTAGGTTTATTCATAGATATTTTATTCGTTCTGTTGCAATGGTAAACGGGAGTGTTTTCTTAATTTCTCTTTCAGATTTTTCATCATTAGTGTATAGGAATGCCAGAGATTTCTGTGCATTAATTTTGTATGCTGCTCCTTTACCAAATTCATTGATTAGCTCTAGTAGTTTTCTGGTAGCATCTTTAGGATTCTCTATGTATAGTATCATGTCATCTGCCAACAGTGACAGCTTTACTTCTTCTTTTCCGATTTGGATTCCTTTTATTTCTTTTTCTTCTCTGATTGCTGTGGCTAAAACTTCCAGAACTATGATGAGTAATAGTGGTGAGACTGGGCAACCTTGTCTTGTTCCTGATCTTAGTGGAAATGGTTTCAGTTTTCCACCATTGAGGACAATGTTGGCTGTGGGTTTGTCATATATGGCCTTTATTATGTTGAGGAAAGTTCCCTCTCTGCCTACTCTCTGGAGGGTTTTTATCATAAATTGGTGTTGAATTTTGTCGAAAGCTTTCTCTGCATCGATTGAGATGATCATATGGTTTTTCTCCTTCAATTTGTTAATATGGTGTATTACGTTGATTGATTTGCGTATATTGAAGAATCCTTGCATTCCTGGGATAAACCCCACTTGACCGTGGTGTATGATCCTTTTAATGTGCTGTTGGATTCTGTTTGCTAGTATTTTGTAGAGGATTTTTGCATCTATGTTCATCAGTGATATTGGCCTGTAGTTTTCTTTCTTTGTGACATCTTTGTCTGGTTTTGGTATCAGGGTGATGGTGGCCTCGTAGAATGAGTTTGGGAGTGTTCCTCCCTCTGCTATATTTTGGAAGAGTTTGAGAAGGATAGGTGTTAGCTCTTCTGTAAATGTTTGATAGAATTCACCTGTGAAGCCATCTGGTCCTGGGCTTTTGTTTGTTGGAAGATTTTTAATCACAGTCTCAATTCAGTGCTTGTGATTGGTCTGTTCATATTTTCTATTTCTTCCCGGTTCAGTCTTGGAAGGTTGTGCATTTCTAAGAATCTGTCCACTTCTTCCAGGTTGTCCATTTTATTGGCATAGAGTTGCTTGTAGTAATCTCTCATGATCCTTTGTATTTCTGCAGTGTCAGTGGTTACTTCTCCTTTTTCATTTCTAATTCTATTGATTTGAGTCTTCTCCCTTTTTTTCTTGATAAGTCTGGCTAATGGTTTATCAATTTTGTTTATCTTCTCAGGGAACCAGCTTTTAGTTTTATTGATGTTTGCTATCGTTTCCTTCATTTCTTTTTCATTTATTTCTGATCTGATATTTATGATTTCTTTCCTTCTGCTAGCTTTGGGGTTTTTTTGTTCTTCTTTCTCTAATTGCTTTAGGTGTAAGGTTAGGTTGTTTATTTGAGATGTTTCTTGTTTCTTTAGGTAGGCTTGTACAGCTATAAACTTCCCTCTTAGAACTGCTTTTGCTGCATCCCATAGGTTTTGGGTTGTTGTGTTTTCATTGTCATTTGTTTCTAGATATTTTTTGATTTCCTCTTTGATTTCTTCAGTGATCTCTTGGTTATTAAGTAGTGTGTTGTTTAGCCTCCATGCGTTTGTATTTCTTACAGATTTTTTCCTGTAATTGATATCTAGTCTCATAGCGTTGTGGTTGGAAAAGATACTTGATACGATTCCAATTTTCTTAAATTTACCAAGGCTTGATTTGTGACCCAAGATATGATCTATCCTGGAGAATGTTCCATGAGCACTTTTGAAGAATGTGTATTCTGTTGTTTTTGGATGGAATGTCCTATAAATATCAATCAAGTCCATCTTGTTTAATGTATCATTTAAAGCTTGTGTTTCCTGATTTATTTTCACGTTGGATGATCTGTCCATTGGTGAAAGTGGGGTGTTAAAGTCCCCTACTATGATTGTGTTACTGTCGATTTCCCCTTTTATGGCTGTTAGTATTTGCCTTATGTATTGAGGTGCTGCTATGTTGGGTGCCTAAATATTTACAATTGTTATATCTTCTTCTTGGATTGATCCCTTGATTATTATGTAGTGTCCTTCTTTGTCTCTTGTAATAGTCTTTGTTTTAAAGTCTATTTTGTCTGATATGAGAGTTGCTGCTCCAGCTTTCTTTTGATTTCCATTTGCATGGAATATCTTTTTCCATCCCCTCACTTTCAGTCTGTATGTGTCCCTAGGTCTGAAATGGGTCTCTTGTAGACAGCATATATACGGGTCTTGTTTTTGTATCCATTCAGCCAGTCTGTATCTTTTGGTGGGAGCATTTAATCCATTTACATTTAAGGTAATTATCAATATGTATGTTCCTATTACCATTTTTTAAATTGGTTTGGATTTGTTATTGTAGGCCTTTTCCTTCCCTTGTGTTTCCTGCCTAGAGAAGTTCCTTTAGCATTTGTTTTAAAGCTGGTTTGGTGGTGCTGAATTCTCTTAGCTTTTGCTTGTCTGTAACGGTTTTGATTTCTCTGTCAAATCTGAATGAGATCCTTGCTGGATGTAGTAATCTTGGTTGTAGGTTTTTCTCTTTCATCATTTTAAATATGTCCTGCCACTCCCTTCTGGCTTGCAGAGTTTCTGCTGAAAGATCAGCTGTTAACCTTATGGGGATTCACTTGTATGTTGTTTGTTGTTTTTCCCTTGCTGCTTTTAATGTTTGTTCTTTGCATTTACTTTTTGATAGTTTGATTAATATGTGTCTTGGCGTGTTTCTCCTTGGATTTATCCTGTATGGGACTCTCTGTGCTTCCTGGACTTGATTAACGATTTCCTTTCCCATATTAGGGAAGTTTTCAACTATAATCTCTTGAAATATTTTCTCAGTCCCTTTCTTTTTCTCTTCTTCTTCTGGGACCTCTGTAATTCGAATTTTGGTGTGTTTAATGTTGTCCCAGAGGTCTCTAAGACTGTCCTCAATTCTTTTCAGTCTTTTTTCTTTATTCTGCTCTGCAGTAGTTATTTCCACTATTTTATCTTCCAGGTCACTTACCCTTTCTTCTGCCTCAGTTATTCTGCTATTGATCCCTTCTAGAGAATTGTTAATTTCATTTATTGTGCTGTTCATCACTGTTTGTTTGCTCCTTAGTTCTTCTAGGTCCTCGTTAAATGTTTCTTGTAATTTCTCCATTCTATTTCCAAGATTTTGGATCATCTTTACTATCATTAGTCTGAATTCTTTTTCAGGTGGACTGCCTATTTCCTCTTCATTTGTTAGGTCTGGTGGGTTTTTGCCTTGCTCCTTCATCTGCTGTGTGTTTCTCTGTCTTCTCATTTTGCTTAACTTGCTGTGTTTGGGGTCTCCTTTTCTCAGGCTGCAGGTTCGTAGTTTCCGTTGTTTTTGGTGTCTGTCCCCAGTGGCTAAGGTTGGTTCCGTGGGTTGTGTAGGCTTCCTGGTGGAGGGGACTCGTGCCTGTGTTCTGGTGGATGAGGCTGGATCTTGTCTTTCTGGTGGGCAGTTCCACATCTGGTGGTGTGTTTTGGGGTGTCTGTGGCCTTATTATGATTTTAGGCAGCCTCTCTGTTAATGGGTGGGGTTGTGTTCCTGTCTTGCTAGTTGTTTGGCATAGGGTGTCCTGCACTGTAGCTTGCTGATCATTGAGTGGAGCTGGGTCTTGATGTTGAGATGGAGATCTCTGCGTGATTTTCACCATTTGGTATTATGTGGAGCTGGGAGGTCTCTTGTGGACCAGTGTCCTGAACTTGGCTCTCCCACCTCAGTGGCACAGCCCTGACACCTGGCTGGAGCACCAAGAGCCTGTCCTCCACACAGCTCAGAATAAAAGGGAGGGAAAAAAAAAGAAGGAAAGAAAGAAGAAGGTGAAGTAAAATAAAATAAAGTTATTAAAGTAAAAAATAATTATTAAGAAAAAAAAATTTTTTTAAGTAATAAAAAAAAAAAGGACGGACAGAACCCTAGGACAAATGGTAAAAAGCAAAGCTATACAGACAAAATCACACACAGAAGCATACACATACACACTCACAAAAAGAGAAAAAGGGAAAAATATATATATGTCGTTGCTCCCAAAGTCCACCTCCTCAATTTGGGATGATTTGTTGTCTATTCAGGTATTCCACAGATGCAGGTACATCAAGTTGATTGTGGAGATTTAATCCGCTGCTCCTGAGGCTGCTGGGAGAGATTTCCCTTTCTCTTCTTTGTTCGCCCAGCTCCTGGGGTTCAGCTTTGGATTTGGCCCGGCCTCTGCATGTAGGTCGCCTGAGGGCGTCTGTTCTTAGCCCCGACAGGATGGGGTTAAAGGAGCAGCCGCTTCGGGGGCTCTGGCTCACTCAGGCCGGGGGGAGGGAGCGGTACGGAGGAGGCGGGGCGCGCCTGCACGGCAGAGGCCGGCGTGACGTTGCACCAGCCTGAGGCGCGCCGTGTGTTCTCCCGGGTAAGTTGTCCCTGGATCACGGGACCCTGGCAGTGGCGGGCTGCACAGGCTCCCGGGAGGGGAGGTGTGGATAGTGACCTGTGCTTGCACACAGGCTTCTTGGTGGCGGCGGCAGCAGCCTTAGCGTCTCATGCCCGTCTCTGGGGTCCGCGCTGATGGCCGCGGCTCGCGCCCGTCTCTGGAGCTCCTTTAAGCGGCGCTCTTAATGCCCTTTCCTCGCGCACCAGGAAACAAAAAGGCAAGAAAACGTCTCTTGCCTCTTTGGCAGCTGCAGACTTTTTCCCGGACTCCCTCCCGGCTAGCCGTGGCGCACTAGCCCCCTTCAGGCTGTGTTCACGCCGCCAGCCCCAGTCCTCTCCCTGGGATCCGACCTCCGAAGCCCGAGCCTCAGCTCCCAGCCCCGCCCGCCCTGGCGGGTGAGCAGACAAGCCTCTCGGGCTGGTGAGTGCTGGTCGGCGCCGCTCCTCTGTGTGGGAATCTCTCCGCTTTGCCCTCCGCACCCCTGTGGCTGCGCTCTCCTCCGTGGCTCCGAAGCTTCCCCCCTCCGCCACCCGCAGTCTCCGCCCGCGAAGGGGCTTCCTAGTGTGTGGAAACCTTTCCTCCTCACGGCTCCCTCCCTGAGGTGCAGGTCCCGTCCCTATTCTTTGGTCTCTTTTTTCTTTTTTCTTTTGCCCTACCCAGGTACGTGGGGAGTTTCTTGCCTTTTGGGAGGTGTGAGGTCTTCTGCCAGCGTTCAGTGGGTGTTCTGTAGGAGTTGTTCCACATGTAGATGTATTTCTGATGTATTTGTTGGGGGGAAGGTGATCTCTGCGTCTTACTGTTCCGCCATCTTGAAGCTCCTCCAGAAGTATAGATTTTTATCTGAAATCTCTTGATTATTCATTGTAGGCAGCTATATCACTACTTAAATACCTTGTATGGACCTAAAAACCCCAATCATGCCTATGGGTCAAATATGGCTTGTTGGCCCACAGTTTGCAGATTTTGGACTAGAATTAATATTTCTCATTCTCAGCAAAGTGCTTTCTCTTTGGCCAGGTGAATGTCCCTTTCTCTACCTGCTAGAATAGACAGCTTTTCAGATGCTGTGACCACTTGCTGATACACTTAGAGTATCTCTGGGAGATATCGGAGAGTAACTCTTGCAGAATACGGGGAAAGCAGTAGAGCCAGCTGGAGAAAGGAGCACCATGGCAGGTGATTACGGGCCTGCTTTCTCCTCTTCCACTTGGCCCACTAAGTGTTTTTGGCACAGAGAGGACAGGTAGACTGATGGGCTGAATCTGGCTCTCCTCAGATCTTTCTTACCTTTAAGTTTGCCAATTCATCCCCAGGCCCATGTGAGCTGTTTGATGTTCTAATCCAAAGCACTGTCACGCTGGAGAACTTTTGTCTGACCTCTCCCCTGTCACCAAATGTCATTGCGCCCCTGTGCAGACAGACATGGAACATGTGGCTGCACCTGGGGCCTTGGGATACTTCCCTCAAAAATGGCAGATTTAGGACCAGACAAGGAATTGGTACATCAGCCATAAATCCTGAGTAGGAGAATGCCAGATTCATTCGGCTGCTGGCATTTGATTTGTGGGTGTGTTAAAGGTCTCTCCACCTCTTATAGGAGTCTGATGAGAAAAATATGGTTCATTCTGCCCATCTCCATTTTTTGTTGAGCTTTGTGTGCTCAACAAGTAGGCAAGTGGAGCCATTAAGTATTTGGGCTTCCAGGTCTGGTCCTTTCCAGTTTTATAACTTTAGTAACTTTGTCTTGAAACTCCAATTTCCTTTTCCTGGGCTCCTTTCATCTTCTATGGGGGTTCCCTCCTGCGACGGGCAGGCTTCTCATTTCCTTATGCTGTCACTCTCCTTAGCCAAGCATCCACTCTCAGGACAACATCTGATGTCAGCCACAGAGCACTAGCATGGTAACATTTCAGAACTGGGAGAAACTTTTCAGGACTTGTGGTTCAGCACCTTCATGTCACAGAGGAGGACACAGCTGGAGAGGAGAGGGCAGGTTACCTGAAACCATATAGCCATTTGGGGCAAAGATACACCAAGAACTCTGTTTTCTAGACCCCTCTTCCCCTTGTCCATCACTTTTCTTCATCTTACTGCAGCATTTTAACTTTGACATGAAATTAAGGCAGAACATTTTCTCTGGGGTAAAAATCCTCTCCCCCTGAGGTGGGTAATTTGCCCCATCTTCTTCAGTTCTTAATTCTGGTGTTGTATTAGTTTGAACAATGTGGAAATTGCCAGTGTTTAACCAGTTTTGACCTACAAAATGGCAGTTTCGTATGGCTGAAGCTAACACTTAGGATTTGACATACAGCCCAGGCCACTTAGGCTTTTGCTTTGGGCGATTATTGACTTGGGGGGGTTGGCTCAGGTGACTGCAACGTGATGCTCATGAGCTCAGATCAGAGGTCCTAGGACTGTGTGGGCTTCTGAGCTTGTCCCTTTCCCCATCCCAGCTGACAAACCTTACTCCTGGCAACCACCCTGACAGTGATGTTCCAGATGGGGCTGGAGGGCACAGTGAGGGAGGCTGGACCCCATCACTGACTGCTGTGGTGCAGTGGAAGGTGAAGTGGCCTTCAGTGCTCACGAGCCTGACTCTTGAGTCTCAGATCCACTCCCCTTTAGCTGGTGACCTTGAACTTAAGTTCTTTGGTTTTTAGGTTTCTCATCTTTAAAATAGGAGTGTAAAGATTTCCTTCATGATTTGTGAAAATTAAGTGACTCCAGCCCCACATTTAGTGCTTGATGATTGTGAGGGTTAAAAGTGGCTTCTCTCAAGTCATAGACTGGCTGTTGGAGTCTGACACCAGCATTCTATGTCCTTTGCAGGGAAATGCTGCTTCTACCCATAGATTATCAGGGGATTCCAGCCAGGTTCCAACTGCCCTGTGATAATGCAGTATTTTTTTTTCCCCAAGCAGGTTAGGAACTGATATCCCCATTATGTAGCATATCATGAAATGAATGTTATTGTTAAGTATAAGGACAGGACATATTAGTGCTATCTTTTATTACACAGTCTTCATTATAAAAGAACAGCTATTGCTAGAGTCGTCCCCATTTGATAGGTAGCTAGACATTGTTCTTGTGCTGTTGGCTCTGATTAAGGCTGGGATAATGCACTGTTTCTGCCTGTTACGTCCATCAGGAAGCAAGGCAGACCAAGGTAAAATAGATGAGCGTATGTTGGCAACAGATTAAAAAGACTGGTGTAAAGTCCATTAATAATTCTCATATTTAGGATTTGCTTTCTACTGTACTCACCGATTCTGCGACATTTAATCTCTTCTTTGCGAGACCAGCCGAGAGAACCTTTTTCCCCTTCTGAGTGATAGGCCTGGATTTTCTGAGACAGAGCATTTGTCTGTCAGGGCCCATGGCTGCTGTGGTGATTTACTTGCCGTCAGATGATGTTGGTGTCCGGTTGGCGATATAGCCTTGCTGGATATGGGGAAATTTGTTACCTTTAGCTTTGACAGGAAGATAATTGCTGATGGTTAACAGAACTGAGCCAAAGCCATTGGTTTTTCAGTAACACAAGTACAGGACTGGCTTTAAGAACCCTGTTTTTCCCTGCATAAGTGTCGGTTCCAGTTTTTTGTTTTTTGGTTTCTTTTGTAAAATGTGTGTGTGTGTGTGTGTGTGTGTGTGTATCTTGATGGAAATGTACCAGAGTATTCTCTCTTTTTTTTTTTTTTGTTTGTTTAATGCTAGCAGTATACTAGCATGAGGACTGAGGGAATGTTTGTTCACTCTACAAAGAAAAGAGATTACGGGAGATTTGGGAGAGAGAGAGAGAGGGAGAGAGAGGGAGAGAGAGAGTGTGTGTGTGTGTGTGTGTGTGTGTATAGGAGGAGTGTGGTGTCCTGCAATACCAGAGGCAGCCAGCCACTTGCAAAAGAGGTTTATCATCAGTGGGACATTGTTTTGTTAGGCACCTCTCCTGAGAATATGTGAATCTGGGCCTCCATCACGTGGCTTGTCAATTTTTCTTCACGCTGTGCAATCAAGTGATTGCTTAGACAATACTTTGTAATGTTTGAGCCTCAAGGGCTTCTCAGTAAAAGTCTTAACAGGATAGAAACAAGCTCGGAGCATCCCAAGGGACAGAAATGTGTTTCACAGAGAAGTGGGCAGGTTCTGGACTTGGGAGGATGATGGGCACACACAGTTCTCCTGGAAGACAGGGGAGGGGGCAGCCCATGGGGTATAATTTGAGAAGTCTCTGGAAGGAGCATGGACAGTGGAATAGAGTTGTCCTCTTGTCCTTCCTCTCTCATCCTTGGGCCTATCATTGTCATGATAGGCAGGCCCCTGAAAAGCCCCAGTGTTGTTATTCTCTCCGTGGAGACCTGGATTTAGAAGTTGAGATGTTCTGCCTCAGTGACTTGGTAGGCTTTGGAGGTGTCAGTATTCACCTACAAGGAAGCTTACTTTCTGGGGAACTGAGTCTTCTGAACTGCAGTTGCTCTGTGCTGAGAATAGCAGTTCACCTCCTTTTTCTTCTGCATTTTGGAGAGTTTCTAACTTCCCCCAAGATTTGGAAAGGGGGAGAGAAGTGTGGGTACTATCAAGTCAAATATTGGTGTTATAACTTTTTCTTGGCAACAAGAATACTCTTCCTGAAAGCTTAGGGAACTCTAGGTCCTTCAGCTTTGCAGGAGAGAGTCTCCTGAATCATGGTGTCTGGAGGTGGGAATCTAGAAGAGCCTTTGTCAAGATGCCAGGATTTCTAAGAGGGACCAGATGTTGCCCTCTTTGTTCAGCCATGTGCCCACGTGTATGGATGACCTTAACCTTTGGAGGCTGGGCTTATCACCCATCCTCATTCCTCGCATCTGTCGAGTCACCAAGCACTCATCATCCTTTGCCAATAGAGTTGTCACAGCCCTTCCCTTCTTTCCCTCTCTGTAACCACTGCCCTCGTCAAGGCTCTCATCAGATCCTCCCTCGACTTTTATAATGGCACCTTAGCTAGTTTGTGCCTTCAGCTTCCCTTCCCTTGAACGTATCGTACTCATTGATTCCATACTTTTCTTTCTAGGACATTGGTGGGGCCCTGGCATGCTGACAGCAGTGTACTGTTTATATCCTACCACTTCCTACCTGTTCAGACTTGGCCCCTCTTTTCTTCCAGACTGTACACTCTTTGAGGGCTAAGTTGAAATTCTGTTTGTTCTGAAATGTCCATTCCCTCATCCCTGCCCATTACATTCTCTTATCATTCAAGGGCCCACATCAGTGCCATCACCCCCAAGAAGTACTTCCTATTTACCCTAATTAGAAAGACGTCCTCTTTGGGGACCACTTGCTGTATTATTACTACTAATGCTGTTCACTGTACACGCATGTCTCTGTTGCTTCTGGCTGGTAGCCCCTCGAGGGCCAGGGCCAGGTCTTGCTCTCCTTGTCTCTCTGCCACCTGGGACTGCCCTTTGCACAGTGATCACTCAGTCACATGTAGTGAGTGAGTGAATGAAGTTAGAGTTTGATGATAGACTCACAACTCCTGAGTTGTTTATTACTAATGCCTGGTAAATGACTTAATTCTTTAAGTTAGGTTTTTATTATTATTATTATTATTATTATTGAGAACCCACTGTACACATATCAGCATTTTCTCCAGAAATACGGGGAAACACACATAGATCATGACTTCCTGATTCCACACCCAAGGCAGACACCAGCACTTGGTCTCTGCATCCTCTGATATGGTTGTGAATTTGGCTCAGAAAGTCAGTCCTGGCAGCTGCTACCAGTCATTTGAGTCAGATTTGGAAGCAAAACTTTCCTGCCATCCACGGTTCTGTTATGGTGAGAGGTCCTGAGAAGGCTGACGTTGTCCTTTCCCAAGGGTACTTACTGTTCACAAAGGAGATTAAGTCAATATTTGTAAAGTACTTAGTATGTGGAACATTTAGAAAATAATATAAGACACTAAAGGATTCAGAGCTAAATGGGTGTGTGTGTGTGTGTGTGTGTGTGTGTGTGTGTGTGTGTCGGGGGGTGAAGACAGTACGTTACCAGGGGAGCTTGGAAAGTGAGAGAGCATGCAGGGCCAGTGCAATCAGAGAAAGCTTCCTAGAGGAGCGGGGGGTCTAAGGGCCCCTGAGAGGACAGCCTGTGGCAGGGGGAGAAACAGCCCAGGCAGCTACTCAGAGGAGGCAAACCTGGAGAGACGAGAGATTTATGTTCTTTTCTCGTGGTCGGGCAACCTCTAGAGATGGAGAGGCCAGAAGTCACAAGGCCCTGGGCTGCTGCCCCAGCAGTCTCCTTGACTCAAGAGCTGGTACTCATCTCTGAAGAATCCTTTTTAAATTCTTTACTGTGAGCGAGCATTAAAAAAAAAAAAAAATCATCATTCTTGAAATCTGCCTTTAACCCCCAGATCATCTTTTTCCATTTCTACTCTCTGGACAGTGAAAAACGGGAAGATTTCTGTGTGTTTGTTCTGCTCTCCATGGGTAACCTCTCTTCCCCCCCCCCGCATGATAAATACACATTTGAAAATATTGATTTGCTGCTACCCCTTTGAAAAGCTTAAGAAGGTTGACCTCTGCCTCGGTGTTCTCAGACTTGAATTTTTCAGACTGACCAATCGACCCTGTGAGAGGCTGAGAAACGCTACCTGTGGTCCTGGAGGGCCTTTCCCAGGGACTGAGGACGCGGTGGTGGCAGCTTGGCAAATGCCTAAAAGGAGCGACTCTTAATAAAATGCTGTGTGTCTGTGGCTCAAATCTAATGACTTTTCAGTAGCTCGTAGGAATGGGGGAATCTCCATTGTAGAGCCTGAGAGAGTCACCCCGAGGGAGGTGCCATTTTCTAGATGTCTTAGAAACCCTGGGGTCCCCACACCCACCGTGGAGGATACTGTGTCGTGCCTTAAAGTTGGCTTCTTCTCTGCCTCCCGCCCCCATCCCACCAATTGCTCTCATTTTATTTTTTTCCTTGGTTTTACCACTGTGTGACCTCGTGTTGTATTTTTTCTGAATGACAATGAAAGTAATTGAAAATATTGATTGGCAGTACAGTTAAGTTGTCAACACAACCATTTAATTTGTCAGGAGGACTTGTTAAATTGTCAAAAATCATATAAAAAAACTCCTTCAGTCACTGATGATATACATTAGAGATGTTCATGAATCAAATGGGCCATTTTGGAGATAAGTGTTGAAGAGGAATTCTAAAATGGTTTTCTTCAGCTATGTTTGTGTTCTCCTTTTTTTCTCTGTCTCCTACCTTTTGCTCTGTCTCTCTGATCACACGTGACAAAGAATATTGGAACGGTTTTGGGGAGATCAGGTGAGTGAGGGAGACTTGGTGATTCGGGGCTTCACTAAGTGTATCTGATGGCGGAAGGTCATTTTATCCCAATTCAATTAGGATAATCTGAGGCAGATACCCTGACGGAAGGCTTGGACGGTTCCTTCCCCCCGTTATGTGTAGAATGTAAAACATGGATCTTGGGGAATTTCTTTTTTTTAAGAAAATTATCTTTTAGGGGCTCTGGGCTCTTGGCTCTGCCAGCCCTGTATGAGGGTGGGTGGGCACCATCCAGCTTCCTGTTCAGATTTTTGAGACACTGCTGGACACTTCTTGCATTTTCACTGTTGTTCACTTAGTTCCTGAAAAGCTTATGTTCCCAAGCGGAATTGGAATTAGCTCTATTTAGATTAATTTAAGAATTATGCTCTCTGCTACCCATTGGTCAAAACGAGTCAGGTCATTCTTGATATTGTCAGTCTCTCGCTCTACTTAATATCATAGTATGTTAGCGCTCAGAAATCCAACTTGATCTAGCTTAAGGTAATAAAGGATTTTACCAGAAGGCTACTTGTGTCACTCCCATAATTCACAGGGGGGCTAGTGTGGCAGGCAGGGTTCTAAAAACGGCCCCCAAAGATCCCTCGCCCCCCTAGTCCTGAGAATGGCGAATGTGATCTCACTGCCATGATCGTGTTAGGGTATTATGCACGGTAGACCCTAAAAATGGGAGATTTTCCAGGTGGGCCTAATCTAATCACATGGTCCTTAAAAGCACAGACCTCTCTTTAGCTAGTGAAAGAAGAGGACCTCACAGATATTTGAAGCAGGAGAGGGATTTGACACGCCGTAGCTGCCTTGATGATGGAGAGGCTCGTGTGAGAAGGTATCCAGGCAGATCCTAGAAGCAGAAAGCGAGTCCCAGCAGGCAGCCAGGAAGGAATCAGAGACATCAGGTCTATAGCTGCAAGGATCTGGATTTTGCCTGTAACCTGAATGAGCTTGGAAGGTGGTTTTTTCCCTAGGGCTGCTGGATAAGAAGCCACCCTGACCAACACCTTGATCTTGGCTTTGTGATACCCTGAACGTAGAACCCAGCTGAGGGCTGGGGCGGGTGAATGCAGTCCTAGGATTGTAATCATGCATCCACTTCTGTGGCGAGAAGCCAAGGTATATCCCATGATAGGCAGTGATAAAAATCTATGTCTAAATTAGTCTAAAAGAACTACTTTAATAAGTATAAAATAAAAATTCAAAGTGATTGGAAAGCGTTATGTTTCAGTTTAATAGCTTTGTTTTTCTCAGTGGTATATAAAATCATGGAATATTAAAATCAATGGCATATTAGATTCAAGTAATTTTAAATAAAACATTTTCATGTATTACACATTAGTTATCTTATAAAGTAGGAATATTTTACTTGAAGAAGTGGAAATTGGAGTTTTGGCATGGTGATTGGCTAGAGTAATTGGTGCCTTTTTAAATTCACAGTTGCTAAGGTGCCTCTAGATTAGAATCCAGGAGAACGGGTCACGAGCCTGACCTAGATTAAAACTATGCTAGTCGTGTGCCTCAGCCTCTCCACTCCACAGATGCCTCCTGCTGCCCTCTACCACCTCACGTGCCCCTGGGCTCTCAGCTGGAATTTGTGGTCAGACAGGAGTGGGTTGAGAGGTGAGGATTAGGACCAAAAGTGTTTGGAGTAAGGTGCCTCGGGTATTTGTGTAATATGGCCTAACTTGGTGTTCTGCTATAGCAAAAAGAATACACGGGACCATCTATTTGTAGCATCTTTGCCATTAACTAGCTGTGAGACCTCAGTGTCAGCATTCACCTGCCTTGGGGTTCTCTGTTTCTACATCTGTGTAATGGGAGCACCGAGCCATAGCACCTCAAATGTTGATTGCAGCACACGTGTTTTATTTCTACAAAATTTGCGCAGTGCCTCCTTCATTGCGTTGCTTTGGTTTCCCGTTTCTTTGTAAGTTGGCTCCTATTTTTTGAGTGCCTGTGGCTTGCTGAGCTCTGCACAGGAGAGAAGCTGAAGATGTGGTCCTAGCCCTCAGGGAGCTTACATTTTCATTCCAGGGAGAGGACAGAAATCTGAAATAGGACTAGTTTAAAGACGATGTGAGTAGCTAGCAGAATGAACACTGTGGACTGGTAGGAATTGCAACATTCTGGAGTGGAGTTTGTTTGGTTTAGCAAGGAACAGCTGGAGGGTAAGGGGTAAATGGTCTGTAAACTGACATAAATCAGGAGTTCTTACTGTGTTTGTCTGGTGGGGTCTCAGAATTGCCTCTTGTTTGTCCTCATCCTGGGCATTTAAATGGGCTGATGTCAGCTGCAGAACACTTAAGAACCTTAGAGGTGGCCCTTTTCCTCTCTGGGCTTCATCATCTGAAGGTCACAGTGGAAATGGTGGATGTCTGAGTCCCCTTTCTTCACATAAGTCTCGACTCCGCCACCAGGGCTTGGGTCACTGCCATAGCCAGTTCAGAGTCATCTAATACCACCAGTCTTTCTGCTCCCTGGGGTCATTCAGGGCCCCAGGCTCCTCCTTCCTGGTTGCTCTGCCATTCTTTAACCAGTTGTCCTTGTCTTCATGGCCAGAGCTGGCGCACCAGCAACATGGATGTGCTCTATTCCATGGGAAGAAGGGAGGCATGGCCAGCTTCCTCCTGCAGGATATGACATCACCTTTGCCCACAACACGTTACTGATAGGCTGCTGGCTTGATCTTAGTCACACGGCAGCACAGAGCTGAAGGGTCTCTGGGAGATGTAGGCTCTAGCTGGACTGCCACGTATCCTGCTGCAGTTCAGGGGGAATTCTGCTACTGAAAGGGAGAAGGCGGGGAGTATGTTGGGGGCAGTTAGCAGTTTGCTTTTCTGCCTTCCCTTTCACTCAGCAGTGAGCCCTTTGTAGCCAGCATTTATACCTCTCACCTTTATGACCCCAATGTTTATCCTAGAACTTAGTCCATAATAGGTATTTAAGAAATGTTTTCTAAAGGAAGGAACACATCATTGAATGAGGGAAGAAAGGGATCGGGGGATGGCACCCACAGTTTGGGGGGCCTTCTTTCTTTTGTGCCCCGGGCCATGTTCTTTGTATCTGAACACTTTTAGCTGAACCGTGAGTGGGCTGTGCTGAGTTCAGCCCGTGAGAGGACGCTTGGCTACACCCGCCACGCAGTCTTTGAACCCAGGACTCGGGGAGATGGAGGAATATTTCATTAATCCGTGCACCATTTAGCCTCCTTATCAAATGGCCCAGACCTCTTCTTTGTTACGGACAACAATGAAGGGTGCCTTTAAGAAATCTCCAGTGAGTACCGAGGCATCGCAGATTAGGTCAGTAGCACTGCTGCTAGGTTGAGCATGATGGATGAGCAGGAGAATGAGTTTCTGCCGCACGGTATTGTGAAATCTTTTCATTGTCACCAACGGGCCTATGAGGAACTGATGAATGAGGGAGCAAGTGTCAGAAACGCCCTTCCTTGGCCCAGTACAGTTTTAATATCTCCCTGAGCTACAGGATGAGTATTGATAAAAAGTAAAGTTTAAAAATAGCCACGGAGTGATGGGGAGCCATGATTTAAGGAGAACAGCAGTGGGGTTAGAGAGGGTTCATTTTCCTGAAAGCGCATGAGAGGGGAGAGAACGAGAGGGAGAGAGAGGAGGAGAGAAGTGGCAGAGCCGGCCTGCGAGGGGAAAGAACAGGAGGCTTTTATAAGAAGCTAATGTGATGAGGATGACGAGGGCTTTGATGGATGAGTTAGATCCATCTGGTCGCAGTATATGTAATAAATAGCCGTGCTCGGGTTTGACCTCTCCCACTTACCAGACACATCTTTCTCTTTTGGGATATCCAGGAGGGAGCTTCCATTAGAGGAAAGAACCCGTCATGAGCCAGAGCCGGGGATGTTTATGGGCTTGTGCAGAGGGCAAAAAGGAGATGGGATCCAAGTTACAGGTTTATAAACTGAAAACTGGAGCCTGTGCGCCTTGCCGAAGATGATACTGGCGCCGGGAATGCATTTTTAGGGCTGCGGCTGGTGCTGATGTGAGGAGAGGGCGGGGAGGAGGAGGGCAGGGGGTGGGCGTCGGTCCCGAGGGCTGTGTGAGGGACACCTTGGTTTCTTGCTCACGGCAGAGCCTGACTGTCTTTGTCACACCTTCCCTCTGCTGTGAGCAAACGTTAAATGAAGCCGGAATTGAATGGGTCTACAACTAGGTGTGCCGTTTTTAACTGGGATGCTTTGTGAGTGGGGGATTCTGGTCAATTCAATTTTCCGGTTACCTTGTTGGAAACATTATAAAATGTGTTTGCTCATATTCCTCCCTTAGAAAATTCACAGGAGTGAGTTTATCATCGCAGGCCTTTTTGTTGGTTTTGGCTTATCGTTTTGCACATCAGTGACTGTTGCCTTCCCCTGGAGATAGAAAATGTGTCTGAGCCCGTAGCACCCCCAGGGAATTCAAGTGAAAAAGACTAGCCTGATTTCTCTAAAATACGCAGGGTTTTTTACTTTTAAAATATGTTTGGATAGCTGAAGTATTATGAAACAAGAAACGTGTGGGAGGGAAGTGGAACTTGCCGCTTGGTTGTAGAGCTGGGAGCACATTTGGAAAGAGAACAGATCTGTCTTCAGGGGGTCAGTGGAAACTCTGAGAGTATCAGCAACTTGTTTGCTTCCTTGGGATCAAAAGGGTCTTTGAGAAAACCCGGTCAGAAGCCCCGCCCTGCCCCATTTCCCCACTCTCCCTGGAGGAACTGGCTGGAAACGGGGAGCAGGTCCCTGCAGTGGCAGACCTCCTGCAGCATCACCCTGTGTCGGGGAGTTCTGTGTTCTGGCCAGCAAGGTCGAGTTTTCCTGCTCGTTGTGGGGCACCTCCTGTGTGAGCAGCTGGGGTGTCCAACATGAAAGTTTGAGTCAGAGCATCCATCCCCACCACGGTAACTCCTGCCCCTGGGAATATGGTCAAAGCCATGGACCCTCTGCCCAGAAACGGGCATGCACGTGCACATTTTTTGCATACATTTCAAGCGAGCTTGCTACCCTTGCCCTCTGAATTCTTTTGTCAGGTTAAGAACTCAGCTAAGTAATTATGAAAACCTATTACTTACACACTTAAACACACCCACACGTGTATGTATATATATATATGCCTTTCACACATTTGCTTATACATGTGAAATGAGTAACATCATTCAACTCACGTCCAACTTGTTAATGATCAGCATTCAGTATCAAAGGAATCTCAAAACCCTGCCTGTTTAAGAGCGTTTGTTTTTCACGTAATTTAAACACAGTCAAGGTGCTTCTGTTTACTTTGAACATTAGTTACAAACTATAGCAGAAATTCTCCTTTTGCAAAAAAAAAAGGGGGGTGGGGTGGGATTTAAGGCTACTCAAGTGGGGCCATGCATCCGAACTCTGACTCAGGTTTAGGTTTAGTTTACCTTTGCTACATCCCCGTCACCATCTTCCCTCCTTCCTGTTCTCTGCTACTGTATTTCTCAAATGCCCAATGCCCTGTCCTGGCCAGTGACCTCTCTTCACAAATGCCCACATACTGCAAACTCACTTTCATTCATCATCCCTTCAAAACTTTGTTTCTTCAGTTTAATTGTCTCAGCTGGGTAGTAGGAGGAAAACAGAGCTCTGAAGCTAGTTCATACTAAAGTGTGAACATCTGACCACTTCAAATTTCACATGGATAGTCATATTTAAAAGAGGACATGTTTTAACCCAAATCAAACCCCAGCTACTGAATTTTGGGTAGTATGGCAGTGATGTTAAAACAACCAAACCCCCCCCCCCCCCAAACAAAAACAAAACTGGTTACAGAAGAGAAAGCAGCTGAAGAGACAAGGATGATAAATGTGGGTATTGTTCTTCACGGGAGAACCACTTGGAGAGATTTGAAGACAGAAATTTACCTCAGTCACCAGGGACAGAAAAGGGAGAATTTCGTAGAATTTCACAATCCTTCTAAGTGGTTTTTTTTTTTTTTTTTTACAAATTTTGCTGGCTTGCGGGCCGACTTACTAAAGACCTGCTGACTCCATCTCAGACCCATCTTTTTTTTTTTTTTTTAATTTTATTTATTTATGGCTGTGTCAGGTCTTCGTTTCTGTGCTAGGGCTTTCTCTAGTTGTGGCAAGCGGGGGCCACTCTTCATCGCGGTGCGCGGGCCTCTCACCATCGCGGCCTCTCTTGTTGCGGAGCACAGGCTCCAGACGCGCAGGCTCAGTAATTGTGGCTCACGGGCCCAGTTGCTCCGCGGCACGTGGGATCTTCCCAGACCAGGGCTCGAACCCGTATTCCCTGCATTGGCAGGCAGATTCTCAACCACTGCGCCACCAGGGAAGCCCTTCTAAGTGGTTTTTAATAAACCTAGTCTCCAAACTGAAAAGGACCTTCCTCCTTGTAGGGGCAGATTGTCAAACCTTTGGCAGATTTTCGGTGATGTCGTTGTGTGAGGATGCAAAGAAACATGGGGGCCAAGATGAACGATGAGAAGCTGTGAATCTTGGGAAGTGGTTCACCCACCCCTGAGATACCTTCTCTCTTATGAAAATAATTGATGCTTTTTAAAGAAAAAGCCAAGTAGAGAGAAGAAAAATAGTTCCAATAGTCTTGCCAGCCCCCGAATTAAAAACTCTTAATATTTTGATGTATTTCTTTCCAGTATTATTTGACTTTTTAAATATATACAGTATTTTATATCTTGACTTTTTACTTGATTTTATAGCGTGTGTGTTTTCCATATAATTATATACTCCTAATGAAAAGTACTTTAATGACTACATAATCTCCTTGGAGCAAGGTTTTGTTTCATCTTGTTTCAATATTGTTCACTTCACAGGTACATGTATTCCCCCTGCATGGGTCTGGGTTTCTTTAGTTTGAAGCCCTAGAGATAGAAATGCTGGGTCAGAGTGTGAACGTGTTGAAGGGTCCCTGAGACCTCTCGCCACATGGCTTGAGTGAGAGGTTCGTGCAGAGCCCACCCCTGTTAGAGCTGAGTCTTGGGCACAGACTTGGTCAGACAAGAGAGCCCCTGGTCCTCAGTTGAGGGGTGTAGAGAATCCTCCTTGGAAGTGGGAGAGAGACAGGACTGGGACCCCTTCATAACATCCTCTCAGGTGAGCCTTGGACTTCCCTCTGATGGTCTCCTATAAAAAAGTGTTGGTTCGACAGGGCTGCCATAACAAAGTACCCCGAACTGGGTGACACAAACAACAGAAATGTATTCTCTCACAGTTCTGGAGGAGAGAAGTTCAGGCTCAAGGTGTGGACAGCGTTGGTTCCTCTGAGGATTGTGAGGGAGAATCTGTTACCTGCCTCTCCCCTAGATACTCATGGTTTGCCAGCAATCTTTGGCGTGCTTTGGCTGGTAGATGCATCTCCCCAATGTCTGCATCCATGTTCACATGGCATTCTCTCTGTGTTGCAAGTCTGTTTCCAAATTTCCCCTTTTTATAAGGACACCAGTCATATTGGGTTAGGAGCCACCCTAATCCCTCATCTTAACTAATTACATCTGCAATGACCCTATTTCCAAATAAGATTACATTTTGAGGGTCCTGGAGATTAGGACTTTGAACTATGAATTTGGTGGGGGATATAATTCAACTGGTAACAAAAAGGATTCATCATGCACTTGGAAGTGAGTCGGTGAAGACTGGCCCCGAGAGCAAATCACTTCCCTCCTCTGGGCCTGGGTTTCTACCCCTCTAAAATGAGGGTGTTGGGCTAGAGCAGTGGTTCTCCAAGTGGGGTCCCCAGACCAGCAACATCAACATCACCCAGGAACTTGTTAAAATGCAGATTCTTCGGCCCCAGTCCAGACGTACTGAATCAGAAACTCTAGAGGTGAGGCTCAGAAGTTAGTGTTTTCTCAAGCCCTCCAGGCGGTTCTGTTTTACACTGAAGTTTGAGACCCACTGGACTATTTGATTGTCAAGACCAGAATTCTGAAATGTCAATATGGTATGGGCAACACTTGTCCAAGGGCACCACCCCAGGCATGTGGCCTGTCTACAGGGATGTAGATCCCCAGCCAGTTTTTGGGTTTTTTTTTGTTTTTTTTTCTCTTCTGGGATTCTGTTTTCTTCTATTTTTTGTTTCAGTTTCTTTTATTGAAGTATAGTTGATTTACAACATTGTGTTAATTTCTGCTGTACAGCAAGGTGGTTCAGTTATACATTTATATATTCTTTTTCACATTCTTTTCCATTTCGGTTTATCACAGGATACTGAATATAGTTCCCTGTGCTACACAGTAGGCCCTTGTTGTTTATCCATCCTATATATAATAGTTTGCATCTGCTAACCCCAAACTCCCAATCCATCCCTTCCCCTTGGCAACCACAAGTCTGTTCTCTATGCCTGTGAGTCTGTTTCTGTGTTGTAGATAAATTCATTTGGGTCATATTTTAGATTCCACATATAAGTGATATCATATGGTATTTGTCTTTCTCTTTCTGACTTACTTCACTCAGTATGATAATCTCTAGGTCTATCCATGTTGCTGCAAATGGCATTATTTCATTTTTTTTTATGGCTGAGTAGTATTCCATTGTATATATATATATACCACATCTTCTTTATCCATTCATCTGTCAGTGGACGTTTAGGTTGTTTCTATCTCTTGGCTCTTGTGATTAGTGCTGCAGTGAACATTGGGGTGCATATATCTTTTTGAATTATGGTTTTCTCCAGACATATGCCCAGGAGTGAGGTTGCCCAACCAGTTTTTTAAACACAAATGGTAAACTAGTTTCTGTCCTAGATGAGTAGCTAAGTAGCTAATTCCAATGGTTTTGTAAGGCCCTTCTGTCTTCCAGTCTGCGTCCTATACCTTCAGAAAAATACATTCACTCAAACTGATGTTTATTGATGAAAGAACTGTATCAGGCCCTGGGCTCACATTTTTTTAATATTATTCCTTGTGCAATAATGCGACTTTTGTTTTCTCCAAATTTCAAATTGCCCCCCATTTATTCCAGTTTCCTAAGGGACACTAATGGCCAGCAAAGTGGCTGGTCCATGGACCTAGATATAGAAACACCCTGTTATTGATGTATGGATTGTACATGAAGACCTAATGGAGACTGCTGTGGGGTTCAGGGAAGACCAATTAGGGAATTAATTCATTAGAGCCCAGCTGACATGCTGTTTTATCTACTAATTTATTTAGGCTAATGCCTTTTGCTCATCTTCTTACAGCCATAAGTACCTGTCAATAGTTGATAATGTACTTGAATTTCCTTAAGTATATTAATATTTTATTTATTGGACATTCTACAGCAGGAACCGAAGTTGACTTTTGACTTTGACGTCCTGGTATGTAGGGTCTTATTTATATGAATAAAGTAATACAGATGTAGAGTCACACACTGGCCAATCAAGTTCCTCTGCCTCTGACATTACCTAATACACTTTTTTGAGCTGTCCTACCTGTATGAATGTGTTTGTAACCCTTGTCATAGAACAAAGCTGTGCAGAGAATACTGCGTGTTTCCCACGTCAGCTGCTGGTTACCATCTACTTTGTCTGTCCTTCAGTCCCTGGTAAGACGTCTTATTTACCTCTTCTTCTTACTAATGATGCTTTGTCCTTTACCTGTCATACCATGACTAGGAAGTCCTTGTCACTGTACCTGTGTGGTTTATCCAAAAGAAAGGTAATTTTAATGAGGAGGTCATAGAGGCGGGTGCCAGAAGGCTTGGGTTCCAACCTCAGTTTGCTGACTCAGGAGGGCAATCCAGGAAGGTCGCATCTTTCTTCTTTCTTTCAACCCCAGTTGTCGGCTGGAATGAGACCTGTTGTACCTCTGAGTGAGGGTGATGGGGATACAAAAATGAAACAGTGGATGTGACACTGCTTTGAAAAATAGAAAGCAGTGTACACACAGATGCCAGGGATTCTGTGCATATCCATGCACATTTGAAATTTTTGTCCAGTTCAGATTAAAGACAACTTTATTATTACCGTTAAATCTGCTTACAGAGCAAATATGCTAATGTGTGTGTGTGTGTGTTTCATGGTGGCGGGCTTGCTTTAATCCTTCCTGCTTTGGGATGCTAATGCATTTCATTTTCTGGCAATCGGGCCTGGTAATGATCAGCTCTGATATTTACCACATTTTATTAATGTTATTTTTATGATCCTGCAGGAGATAATTAGGATCAGGTTTGTTTTTTTTCATTTCCATATTGTGAAATTTCAAGCCAAATAGTGACACGGTGGGGAGGAGTGAAATAGCACAGAGAAGGAATGTGTTACAAATAAACTCAACCCAGAAACCATATTTAACGGGAATTAAAATTAATGTGGCCCTGTGTTCATTATTTATATCTATTATGTGGAAAATACGTTACTGGACTCTCAAGAACTGGATGTTAAGAAACGTTCTATCCCTCCCTTTGGAAACCCTCCAATTAACACACGTTCCAGAGGGAAAAAATTGAGGGGTTGGGGTAGACAGGAAATGTTTTCTTTGATTTATTTATTTTAAAACCTTCATTTAATTTCTAACATTTAATAAAATCAGACATCAGCTGGATTGAACTAATTAACTTTCTTTATATCAGTGTGAGAGTTAATTTCAAGCCAGCCTCTGTTGGCATAGCCTTATGTTTTGTTTCCTTTTAAAATCTGTTCTTCGACAAGTAGGTCTGGATTCAAGCACAAGTTCTCTCCATACGTAAAATGATCAAAATAGTGGCATTAGGAGGACAGTTCTGTGACTATAGACCAGATCTTGGTAGGAACTGTTGCCTCCATTTATACACAGAGAAGGCTCTCTGCAGACTTTAATTTATGGAGGCTGGATAGGTCCTGGTTAAGAGTCCCTGATCAGTAGTCAGAAGACCTGAGTTTGTAATCCTGGTTTTAAAACTTACTGTCTGGTAGCCTTGGACAAGTTACTTTAACTCTTTCAGCCTCTGTTTCCCCATCTGTAAAATGGAGAAAATAATAGTACCTAACTTGTAGGGTTATGGTAAGAAGTTAAGGGAGATGCTGCTGTGTGTAAAGTATTGGGCACAGTGGCTGGTACACAACAAGCTCTCAAATATTAGCTATTATTGTTGTTGTTTCTATTACTACTACTACTGTAAAAACGATTTACTGGAGTAACAAACATTACTTGCTATATAAATTAAGTGGGGACAGAGTTGCAGGTCACAAGGCAAGTAAAGAGTTTGGATCTTCAGCCAATTGAAATCAGTTAGAAATTATGAAAATGTATCTTCAGAAATATGTCTTACATTCACGGAAAATGAGCATTCTGTTAATGAGTATCATTTAGAACAAACACTTAGGACTTCTAAGCTATATGTAAGTGAGGTATACTGAGATGAATGGCCATGTGGGCACCACGATTGGGCCGTGTCTTTCTTCATCCACACCCCATGAACTAGAGGGTGACCATGAACCAGACTCTATCTGTCGGGCTCTATGATGCTAGAATGGGCTGGCCTGGCGCCGTTCCCTTTCTCCCCTTTTCTGAACAACTTGAGGACAACCTCACCTTGCCGTCTCTCAAAATATGTATTTAGTAAGACTCTACGTGTCTGCAAACTCCACCACTGGGCTTAAATCTTTCAGTGAAACAGGTGGATCCAGACCCCC
Source organism: Eschrichtius robustus (assembly GCF_028021215.1). Lineage (NCBI taxonomy): Eukaryota > Metazoa > Chordata > Mammalia > Artiodactyla > Eschrichtiidae > Eschrichtius > Eschrichtius robustus. Next base: position 80,448,024 of record NC_090830.1, read on the forward strand.
AGGTCTCTCCAGAGTGAGGGTTCTTGGCTGTTGTAACCAAGCCCTGGCCTCATCCTCCATCATCCTTAGCTCAATGGCACTGGGTTTTTACTCATACACTACGGGAAGCAATGGAGCGAAGCCTGGTGAAGCCCAGACATCAGCCAATCATGTGGCAACCTTTCCTGCTTTTCCACATCTGCGCCATAGCTCCTGTACCCTTATTTTCTTAGGGAATCTAGTCTAGCATAACATTGCTTACTACCTTAGTCTTGGCCTAAACGATGAGATCTGGAAAATCCCACGATACCTAGACTAGTTT